>NW_027555514.1:127070405-127670405 GCF_003287225.1 Phascolarctos cinereus | reverse complement strand
GATTTTGTAGTCTACCTGTAGAGAAGATATTCAGTTAGAAAAAAATACAAAACTCTTTTTTTCTAAACCATGCAGCATTATCTTTAAGCACAACAGCAACCAGGTGTTGTGGTACACACCTGCAATCCAAGCCAATAGGGAAACTGAGGCTGGTGTGTATATTGAGCTTAAGGGTTCTGAGTTGCAGTGATCTACACAAATTGAGTATTCTTGTTAAATGTGGCATCAATATGGTGAGTCCTCAGGATTGGGAGGCCACCAGGTTGCCAATCAGTAGTCAGATTGGGCCCATGAATAGCCTCTGCAAAATATTGGGAGATCCAGTCTTTAAAGAGTAAAGGTTATGAGAAGAGAGAAGTAATTTCAGGTTGCAATGGTTACTGAAGACTTCACACAAGCATGGAGTCTTTATGGAGAGCAGGGACTGGTTCACTTTTGTATTTGCAGTCCTAGTGTGTGGCACTAGGCCTAGCACATAATAGGCACTTGATAAATTCCTGTGATTAATTTATTGAGAGAAGAGGTTTGGACTTAACTTGGTCCTTGAAAGATCTGGATCCTTGAAGGATGAAGGATTTACATGGAAGTTTAAGATAAATAGAAGGAATGAGGATGAATCCTCCAAGCAAGTAGAATAACACGAGCAAAATAATGAAAGGTGGAATCTGGCATATGATTGTTACATTAAGTCAACATGAAAGTGCAATAAGACATCATAGAAGAGCTGAACTTGCCTGCCGGAAGCCAAAAGTTTAATATTGGGAAGTCATGGAAAATAAGGTGAGATGGCCACAGTGGCATCAAATTATACTTTGAAAGCAAGGCAGCTTCCATATAATAGACCAAAGAAAATGAATGACTGGGCTCTTGAGCACGGAAGCATTGTGATAAAATCAATACATTAGGAAAATTAGTCTGAAATGAATTGTATTAAATAAGCAGGGTGAGTTGAAGGGAAGAGTGATTGGAGATGGAGACTGCCTGGGAGACTATTATGTTAATCTCCTTTTGAGATGATTGAGACTTATTGTGGTGACAATAGGAATGGAGAGGGACCATCTTGAGACACTTCATTTGAAATATTTGTTTTTTTTCAATTAAAAAATATTTTCTCTCCCTCTGTGAGTCCTTCTTTACCACCAATTGAAAAAGAAAGAAAAATATGTAACAAGCATGCATAGTGAAGCAAGGCAAATTCCCACATTGGTCTTGTCCAAAAATATATCTCAATTTGCATCCTGAATCCATTAGTTTGAAAGAGTGATGAAAGAAAAATACAGTCCAGGAATCAAGGAAATGAGTTCAATACTAGGATAACAGAGAGGGTCTGAACTCAATGAAGATTTGAAATGATTTGCTGTTTTCATTTTTCTTGTAGGCATATGCTGTTAGGTTGAGAGAAGCAAGTTTTATCATGTATCTGATGGGATCATGATTGGTCATTTCATTAGTCTGATTTCTTTAATCTTTCAAAGTTATTTGTTTGTAAAATGTAGTAATTGTACGTATCATTCTCCTGTTTTTTTTCCTAATTTTACTCCACTTCAGTCCATAGAACTTTTCCCAAGTATATATACACGCATAAACACACATGTGTTTATCTATATATATATATAGAGAGAGAGGGAGAGTGTAATTTGTTTAGCTATTTCTCAGTTGATGGATATTCTTTTTTGTTTCCATTTCTTTACCACCACAAAAGAGATGCTATAAATATTTTTTAACAAATGAGTCCTTTTCGTTTTTGTTTGATATCTTTGGGATATAGACCTACTAGCAATATGTCTAGAACAAATGGTATATAAAATTTAGTAACTTCTTAGACATAGCTCAAAATTGTTTTCCAGAATGGCTGAAACATCTTATAGCTCAACAAGTGTATGTTAACGTACTCATTTTTCCTCAATTCTTCTAGCATTTGTAATTTTTTTCTTTCAATTTTGCCAATTTGATGAATGTGAGGTGGTCCTTTAGAGTTGTCTGAATTTGCATTTCTCAGATTATTAGTGACTTGGAACATTTTTTTCCCCATATCACTACAGATACTCGGATTTTTTCCTATGTGTACTGCCTATTTATATCCTTTGACCATTTATCAATTGAAAAATAGCCTTTATTCTGATAAATTTGAATCAGTTCTCTACATGTCTTAAAATAAGACCTTTACCTGATGAACCTGATGCAAAGATTTTCCCCCACCTATCTACTTCCTTTCTAATTTAGTTGTATTAGATTTGTTTGTGCAAAAACTTATACAGATTTCATAGTCAAAATTGTCCATTTTATCTTTGGGGATGCTCTTTATTCTTTGGTTATAAACTCTTCCCATATCTATAGATCAGAAAAGAAATTTATTTTTTGTTCCTCTGACTTTTTTATGATGTCACCCTTTATGTCTTAGTCATTTACCTATTTGAAGCTTATCTTGGTATATGGTGTGAGATGTTGTCCTATACCTAGTTTGTGCCAAATTAGGAACACTTCAAAGTAAAAATTAATAGGGGTTGGTGACAGATTGATATATGAGATGAAGAGAAGGGAAATATTAATGATGATCTTAATTTAAAACACATACAATACACTTTTTAAAACCAATACAAAAGGGAAAGGAGTATCTGTAGTTTGCCATTGACTCTAAGGAATGACAAGAGATAACAAATTTAAATGTTAATAATAATTCTCTCTCTGCCTCTATCTCTGTATCTCTCTTCACATACATATTGTATATGTCTATGTATATATGTGTGTGTATGTATGCATGTATGTATGCATGTTTCTATTTATCTGCCTCTTTTACTTTTTTCCTCTTTATTTCAACCTCTCCTAGACAGTTGGTGGCTACTGAACTTGACTAGCAGTTAATTAGGAAATATTGTCAACAGCAACTGAACTGATTTTGGCTGGGAGACAAGGCACCTTAGTCAGAATATACTGAAATAATGAACAAGAACAGTTGCCAGTTCTTCTCCTGAGACCAGAAGTCCTTAACCTTTGGTTAAGATTTCAGAGGGTCAGGATGGAGACAAGATGGTGGAGTAAAAGCAGTGACTTCATTGAGCTCTCCCCCAAACCCCTCCAAATACCCATAAAAAATGTCTCTAAACAAATTTCAGAGCAGAAGAACCCACAAAAAGAGAGACCAGCACAAGACAACCTGGATGGGTTATTGGAAAGATCTATCATGCTGGCCTGGGAGAGGAGCACAGTTCAGCGTGGGCACAGAGGCAAAGACCAGCCTCAGCAAACCTGCAGCAGTCCTCAGAGGACTGAATCATGGGCAGCTGTGGTGGTTTCCAGACTTCTTGATTCACAAACACCAAAGACAACTTGGAAGGTCAGTAGGAAAAATTTGTGACAGGGGTGAGAGAAGCTTGTTCCCAGCACCAGAGCCCGCATGGCTCCATGGTGGCAGTTGCTTCCAGAGCTTCTGGCCCACAGACTGAGGGGGGATTGAGTGGCTGATCAGAAGGGGATTGCAGGAATCTTTTTGCTGGTGCTGAGGCAGGATTCTCTTGCTTTACCCATGCTTGTTTCTGAATCACAGTTCTGGGTGGCAATCCTGGGGTGAGGAGGAGTGCTGGCATGGTGGGCAGTGTAGTGGAAGTTAAGAGGGAATCCTCCTAACAGTTTCAAGGCAGAAAAGAGTGCTTGTGGTCACACATAGACCAGAGCACAGTCCAGTAAAGGGGTAAACATCTTGCCCTTGATTATACCAACTTGGAAGAACTGAAAACTTACAGGTCCCTAGAAGTATCTCTGAAAACAGCTGCACAAAACTCCCAAAGCTGGGGACAGTGCATTCTCCACAATGCAGATCCCCTACCTTAACAAAGAGTTTAAAACAAATTAGTTGGGATCATGAGCAAACTGCACAAAAAAAAACGTTGGACCATAGAATTTTTCTTTGATGACAAAGAAGATCAAAAGATACAACTAGAAGAAGACAACAAAGTCAGAGCTTCTACATCCAAGGCCTCCAAGAAAAATAGGAATCAGTCCCAGACCATGGAAGAGCTCAAAAAGGATTTTGAAAAGCAAGTAAGAGAAGTAGAGGAAAAACTGGGAAGAGAAATGAGAGTGATGCAAGAAAACCATGAAAAACTAGTCAACAGCTTGCTTAAGGAGACCCCAAAAAATACTGAAGAAAATAACACCTTAAAAAATAGCCTAACCCAAATGACAAAAGAGGTCTAAAAAGCCAATGAGGAGAAGAATGCCTTCAAAAGCAGAATTGGCCAAATGGAAAAGGAGCAATTAGAATGGAGCAATTGGAAGCTAGTGACTTTATGAGAAATCAAGACACTGTAAAACAAAACTGAAAGAATAAAGAAGTAGAAGACAATGTGAAATATCTCATTGGAAAAAACAACTGACCTGAAAAACAGATGCAGGAGAGAATCACCAAGAATCACCTACCAAGAAAAAACAGAGTATAATCCTTCAGGGGAAAAAATGGATACTCAGTGAAATAGAGGACTTTCAAGCCTTCTTGATGAAAAGACCAGAGCTGAATAGAAAATCTGACTTTGAAATACTAGACTCAAGAGAAGCATAAAGAGGTAAACAAGAAAGAGAAATCATAAGGGACCTATTAATGTTGAACTGTTTACATTCCTACATGGAAAGATGATATTTGTAACTCATGAGACCTTTGTCAGTATTAGGGTAGTTGGAGGGGAAAATGCATACATACATACATACATATATATATATATATATATATATATATATACATATATATGTATATATATACATATATATATGTATAATGTGTATATATCATGTATATATAAATAATATATATATATAATATATGTATACATACTGTGTATGTTTATATAAATAGATTGATAGAGGGCACAGGATGAGTTGAAGATGAATGGGTGATATCTGGAGAACAAATTAAGGGGTGAGAGAGGATTATACTAGGAGAAAGAGAAAGGGAGAGTTTGAATGGGGTAAATTATCTCACATAAAACAGAAAAGTGGAAGAGGAGTGGGGGAAGGTGAGAGGGAATGGATGAATCTTATTCTCATTGGATTTGGCTTAAGAAGGGGATAGCATACATACTCAATTGGGTATGGAAAGCTATCTTACCCTACAGGAAAAAGGGAGAAGGGGATAAAAGAGTGGGGGGGAGATAATAGAGGTGAGGGAAGATTGGGGGAGGGGATAGTCAGAAGCAAATGTTTTTGAGGAGGAACAGGATCAAAAGAGAGAATAGAATGAATGGTGGGGTGGGATAGGATGAAGGGAAATATAGTTAGTTTTCCACAGCATGACTACTATGGAAGTGTTTTGCATGACTACACAAGCATAACCTGTATCAAGTTGCTTGCCTTCTCAATGAGGGTGGGTTGGAGGCAGAAGATTTGAAACCCATAGTTTTAAAAACAAATGTTAAAAAATTGTTTTCACATGCAACTGGGAAATAGGATATACAAGCAATAGAGTATAGAAATCCATCCTGCCCTACAGGAAAATAGAAGAGGAAGGGGATAAAAGAAGGGGGGTTAGATAGAAGGGAGGACAAGGGCAAATGGTGTTCAGAATGCATGCAGTCTTGGGGTTGGGGGAGGGATGAGATGGGGAGAAAATTTGGAATTCAAAATCTTGTGAAAGTGAATGTTGAAAACTAAAAATAAATAAATTAATGAATCACAATAAAAAAAATTAGTTATCCACACTAAGAGAAAGAAATATGGAGACTGAATGCAAATTCAAGCATACTGTTTGCTTTCCTTTTCCTTTGTTGTTTTGTTTTATTGCTTCATTCTCATGGTCATTCCCATTAGTTTTAATTGTTCTTTACATCATGACTAATGGGAAAATATGCTTAACATAAATGTATATATAGATCGTATATCAGATTATATTCTATCTTGGGGGAGGGGAAGATGGAGTGGGAGAAAATTAAAAACTCAAAATCTTATAGAAGTGAATTTTGAAAACTAAAAATAAATAAATAAAATTTAAAAATAAAAAAAGGTTTCAGAGGGCCTATGAAATTGGATAGAAAAAAATCCCTGCATATTTCAATATACTTTGAGGGGTTTTTTAAATCCTTTTTAAAAAATTATATTCATTTAAAAACATTATTCTGAGGAATCCACAGGCTTTGACAGATTTCCAGAGAGGTATATGACATAAAAGAGATTAAAAACCCTTGTTTGAGATTTGTTTTGAACAAATGTGCATAAGTCACATCAAAGATATTAGATATGAAAGGTACTTAGAAATCCCTTAACCTCCAAACTGAAACTTAAAAGAAAAGGGAATTGCAAACTAGTCATTGCAATTCATTCACATTGCTAATCATGACAAGACATTTCTGCCTCTTTTCCTATTCCCCATTCATTCCCAAGAATGTATAGTATTCTTCCCAGCCCTCCGATGGAATATGAGTCAAGGTTGAGCCTCTTCCATGAAGTAAGCTGAAGCCTGTCAGGCCAGAGACTGAGAAAAGCATGTAGATAGAAGTTTCCTTTATAGGGAGGAGCCAGAAATATTGAACTGATCATGTAACACTGGAGTGAATGGTCAAGAGTATAGAGTCCTAATTAAGGCCAGAGGGGCCAGAGGAAGAAGGCAGCATCCAGATCAGATCCAAGAGTCAATATCAGGGTTTAAAACAGAGTTTGAAGAGTGTGGGGGGGGGAGAAGATAGTTCTGGAGTCAAGGAGATGGATTCAATTCTAGAATAATAGAGAGGGTCTGAACTCCACAAAGATTTGAGACAATTTGCTGTAACTATTTTTTTTTCTTGCAGAAATATATGCTCATGTACTTAGTTATGTGAATCTGCTTCTGCTTTCATGCACCTAAAATTAATTGCAACTGGACAGCTCCTGCCACAACTGGCAGTAATGCTCTCTAAAGAAACAACCATTGCTAAGCATCTTCACCAGAAGGGTGGCAGATCAGGACCCTGATGCTCACATAATTATTTTTCTCCAAAGCTTCTGATATGAAGTGAAAGAATCAGGAGACAGGGGAGAAAATTATCTGAACAACTATCATAATTGTTTTCTACTTATATATTGCAGAGCAGAGGAATTGTCATAGTTTTTCAGTAGCATCTATTTGAAACTGTTATGGAAGTCATAAGAAACCCAGGAACTGAGATAAGGGAAATTGAGTTTAAGTATTTGAGAAAGAAATAACTTCTATGAATTTTTTAAAGAAGCATTATTTTATAATTTAACATAAACAGAATAATTGCAAAATTCCTTCAGTGTTTTGGACTATATTGTCTCAAATATTCTAGCTCTAAAATTCTGAGTTTATTTCAGAATAAGATTTCTAGGTAAGCAACTCACGTCTTAATTAATGATCACCATAATAACATTGGCAATGAATTCAATGCTCTATTGCCACTCAGATAGCTAAGCTATCTTTATGGTTCCTTCCAGCTCTGATTGTTATGATTGTACATGTTATACTAGGTTAGATACAAAGACTGAAACATAGATTCTGATTTCAGCTGATTGCTAGTTTCTGGATTCTTTGCAAGAGTAAATGGAAAGCTTTATTGAGGTAAACACAGATTTGCAGTTAATCATTTCATCCTACTACCTGGTGACATAGTTTTAAGAAATGGCCCAGACCATTGCTTTCAGGTTCTTCTCAGACCTATGGTTATGCTATGACCAAATGAAGAGAATGTATGCTGAGGCTTAGAATTAGTCATTGGGAAGGGAAGGATAAAATGGAAAATAAGAGGGCAGATGAAGATACTCAGACTAACAGGGAGACAGTAACAAAAAGCAGTTCATTATGATTGAAAATTGATACTCCTGTGCTCTATTAATTACTTTACAATAAATCCAGTGAGGTAAGAACTTATTATTACTATAATTTGCCTCTCCACCATACCCTTGATGCTATCCCTTCACCTCCTCTAGAAGTTTGCCTGTTCAACTACTCCCACCTTCTCTCTTATTTTCCATCCTGGCCTGTCTACTGGCTCCTTTCCTGCAGCTTACTAACATACTCAGGGCTCCCACATACTTAAAAACTTCCTTCATTAGAACCTGTGATCCTTGGGGGTAGCTAGGTGGTGCAGCGGGTAGAGCACCAGCCCTGGAATCAGGAGGACTTGAGCGTAAATCTGGCCTCAGACATTTGACATTTACTAGTTGTGTGACCTTGGGCAAGTCACTTAACCCCATTGCCTAGACCCCCCCCAAAAAAAAAAGAACCTGTGATCCTTTCAAGCTGTTCTTATATCTCAGCCAGCCTATCAGAGTCATCTATACTACTGCCTCTATTTCCTCATTCCCTATTCACTTTGCAATCCCTTGAAATTTGGTTTCATAACATTTTAGTAAAATTATCCCCAGTAAAATCACCAATAATTTTTCAACTGCTGAATCCAGTGGTTTTTTTAAATCTTAATTTTTATGAGTTCTCATCTTCTTCCACCTTTGTTCATCTTTTGACATTGAATTTGACTTGGTCTCTGGACACTGTCAATTTTTTTTGTCTGACTTGTCTCACTTATTCCTCAGACTCTTCTTATTGGGATCAATGATGATCTATTAACATGAGGGTCCCTCAGTGCTTTGTCCTGGAACCTCTTCTCCATTTCTCTTTATACTCTTTTCCATTTTTGATGTGTTCTACACTGCCATCATTACTAAGCAGATGCTTTCCAAATCTACAATCACTCTAATGTCTCTCCTGAACTCCTTTTCTACCTTTCTAACTTCCTGTTGAAAAATCTCTGAATGTCCAATTGGCATCTCAAAATCAACATATCCCAAAGAGAACTCATTATCTGTTTCCTAAACTTGCCCTTCCTCTAAATGTGCTTATTTCTATTGATTATATTAATGTCTCCCAGTCATCCAGATTAATAATCTTAATATCATTCTTGATTCTTTCCTCCCCTTTAGCCACCACATGCAACCAATTACCAAGTCTTATTAATTCTACTTTCAGAATGTGTCTTATTTCTGTTCCCTTCACTTCTGACCACTACCTTACATAGCCCTTTTTATGTTTAGCCTGGACTATTGTAATACCCTCCTATTTGGCCTCCTCACTTCTAGTCTCTGTAGTCTTCAATCCAATTGACATCCAGTTACCAAAATAATATTCTTATGGGATAGGTCTGATTATGTCAAACAAAGAGACAAAGGTAGTAGCAATGGCAGAGCCTATATTCAAACTCAGTTGCACTGATTCACAATCCAGTGTCGTTTCCACTTCATGCAAAGTTGATTCTGTATGTGAACTTGAAGATTTTAGACATATTATAGTGTATTACTCTCTCTCCTGCTTAAAAACCTTTGTTGGTTCCCCTTTGTCTTTAAGGTTAAATTTGTTGGACATTTAAAGCCTGTCACAGTCTGGCTCTAGTCTACCTTTTGGGCTTAATGCACATATTCCAGTTAAGGTAGACTGCCTTGCACTTACCAAACATTTTATCTCCTTTCACCATGCCTTTGCGTAGCTTATCTTCAATAACTTGAAAAGCTTGTCCCGATGCTTCCAGTTGTCATTGTTCCCCCACTAGAAATTACTTCGTATATTTTGCATTGCATTTTCTATCCACATGTTTTTAGCACATTAAAATATAAGTTCTTAGAGGGCAGAGACCTTTTCACTTTTTGGGTTTATATCCCCCAGTGCCAATTAGTTATTGGCACAAAGGAGATGCTTAGGTAGCTAAGTGTCAAAGTGAAAAGAAGTCTGAACTTGGAGTCAGGAAGAACTGAATTCACTTTTGACCTCAGACACTTATCGAGTCTTTGGGCAAATAATTTAATATCTGTCTTGATTTTCTCATCTGTAAAATGGGGATAATAGTACTTCTCATGGTTGTTGTGAAGATAAAATGAAATGATGCTGATAAAATGCTTTGGAAACTTTAAAGCAATATATAAATGCTAGATGATAATAAATAACCATAATGTTTATTGGCAGTTAGGTGGTACAGTGTATAGAATGCTGGACCTTGAGTCATGAAAGAACTAAGTTCAAATCTAGCCTTGGATGTTTACTAGCTATGTGACCTTGGGCAAGTCACAACATCTATATGCCTCAATTTCCTCATTTGTAAAATGGCAATAATAATAGCATTTACCTCCTAGGTCTGTTTTGAGGATAAAATGAAATAATATTTCTAAAGCTTTTTATGAGCTTTAAAGTGCTATATAAATGCTAGCTTTACAACAGTAACAACAACAACAACAACAACTACTACTACTGAAAATGCACTTTTGATCATCTCATTTTTAGTGAATTTTAAATAATAATTTTTAGAAAGCTAGCTTGCTATAGATTTTGGAAAACCTTCTCCAGAATGGTCTTCTATATAACAAATGTTTTTCAATAGTACATAAAGCTAAAATGGAGTGCTTTACAAAAACATTTTTAATATTCTAAATGTGCTATTCTACTCTATGATGTCGATCTTGTAAGTAGTGTTAATGAATGCTACCAACATTTCTTTGAAGATATATGGGAGTTTAATTTCGACACTTTTCAGGGATATATTATGATATGTTAATTATGGAGAGACAGCATGTTGTAGCGGGTAGAGAATCACTGTCAGAGTCAAGAAGAACTTGTGCTCCTGTCTTACCTCTGATACATGTGGACTTTGTGACCCTTTCAAGGTCTTGATATCTAAGATTACAAGCTTCAGAGAAGTTGTTGATTTGTACAGGTGGAGGGAGTTTCCTCCATTGCTGAAATCACAGGTCTGGACCAAAAACAAAGGTTAATTTTAGATCAGGCAAAACTGATTGCATTAGTTGCAGTCATAGAAAACATTTAGATTTAGAGGAGATGAAGTCCTTGTACTCCCCTTAGAAAACCTAGCAGTATATACAAAATCTTTTGGCCTTGCATTGGTGAAGTTTTGTAGCAAGCAAACATTAGGTAGGGCCTCAGAGACAAAGATCTATGTTGTCATTTACCATGATTAAATAATGTCTTATTCTTTCTAAATATCATGCAATTGCTCTGACTATAAATAAAACAAAAGAAAACAAAATGAAGTAAACACTTTATTTTTACATTCTTATTTTAAAGAATTCATAAAGTAATCATTAAGAATTAGTCTATGGGGGCAGCTAGGTGGCACAGTAGACAGAGCACTGGCCCTGGATGCAGGAGGACCTGAGTTCAAATTCAGCCTCAGACACATAACACTCTCTAGCTATGTGACCCTGGGCAAGTCACTTAACCCCATTGCCTAGACCAAAAAAAAAAAAAAGAAAAAAGAATAAGTCTATGGAAGAAGATCTACTTAATGGTGAATAATGAACAATTAAATTATTTTCAGGAAGTGTTTTATTTTTTATACCACAAATTGTGCTCTGAAGATAACCTCTTAAGCGGGTGTGCAGCTGGATTAATAGACCAGATGAACATCAAATAAATAAGAGAGGCAGCAAGACTTGGAGGAATTAAGCTGTTTGAGGAATAATACAATAAAGATAGCATAAATAGAATAATGGGTCTTCATCATCTGAATCCACCTCCTGTCTTTGAAATCACACTCATTCTTTCTTCTCAATTTTATAATGTCAAAATTGGAACTCATTTTCAAAATCCTATCTTTAAATTTTATTCCCTCCAGCTATAAATTTTCATTCTTGACAAGAATGGTAAAAAGATGTCAAGACCCTTATCCCCCCCTCCAAATCCATTTTTAAAACACTCAGCACATTCCTAGGAGTCCACACAGATTGCTGTCTAGAAAAGTGACTTTGTTCTCTTGCACATGCATGGTCTGTCCCTACTTCCCCCTTCCTTCTCAGCTTTCATACTGTTTTTCTATACTAATAGTGCCATAAAACATCACTAATTAAGTCAAAGGACAGTTAGAATTACTGGAAACTCTAAAGTAGGAAACATTTCAAAAGAAATATATTTTTATTGCTTTCAAGTACATAGCTGCTGACTAATGTTCTTCAGCAGGGGTCTAACTGAGCTTACTTTAGTGGATAGGTGAGCTCATGTACATAATGAATGCTTCTTGGGATAGTGAAAAGGACCATGGCTTTAGAGACAAAAGATCTAAGTTTAAATACTGTCTCTGCCACTTATTCTTTCAGTGACTGTGAACAAGTCTCTTAACCTCCTTGAGCCTCAGTTTCTTCAATTGTAAAATAAGGGGGTTGGACTAGATGACCTTCAAGGTCCCTTCCAGTTCTAGTTCCTTCATTAGACTGTAAGATCCATGAGGGCAGGAATTGTCTGTTGTTTTTTTTTAGGCAGTTGGGGTTAAGTGACTTGCCCAGGGTCACACAGCTAATAAGTGCCAAGTGTTTGGTCTGAGGCCAGATTTGAACTCAGGTCCTTCTGACTTAAGGGCCGGTGCTCTATCCACTGTGCCACCTAACTGCCTCAGAATTGTCTTTTTCATATTTGTATCCCCAGTGCTTAGCACAGGGCCTGTTAAGTAGTAGTTAGTTAATAAATGTTTGTTGCCTACCAACTATTGCCTAGATATAGCATTGTATGATTGATTCAAGCCAACATCCTTCATTGTAATACAAACAATAACTATGTTAAAGTCTTATGATAATTTTGAGTAAATAGATTATGTATAAGTACAGATTAATAAAATTTCAGAATTGCTGTACTATTAAAAAAAAGTTAGCCTGAAATTCAAGGCTCTGATCCCTCTTCTTTTCCCCCACTAGATTGCTAGGGATCTCTCCTTGAAATTGCTTTATATTTACTAATTTGTTTACACGTAATTTCCTTTCCATAGCAGAATGTAGTTTTTAACAGTGTTTGTTTTTGTATAATGCTTAACCTAGTGCTTTGCACATAATAGGTGGTCTATGAAGGTTTGTATCAAATAGTACTCATTTTATAGATGAGTTAAGTGAGGACAGAAGTTTTTACTTGTCCATGTCTTATATGCCCTGTAATCTTATTTACACTATGAATTAACTTAACAAAAACTTTGAATTATTTAACAAAGCTTTTGTTACAGATTATATAAAAGTTCATTTCAGTTGCACCTAGGTTGAATTATCAAATATCCAAAATGAGTATGTTTTATTGTGTGAATGTTTGCTGTATTCCAGGTTCAAAAATGACGTAAGTCTGAATCTGCATAATCTGTTTAGTATAGGAGCATATCTAATTTTGAATTATATTTAATTATTGATATACCATAAGCATTAAAGGGAATTTAAATTTAATATTAATTATAATTTTTATGTAAGAGACATATACATAGATAAATATTCATTTTTAGCTTGTATCCAACTTCAAAATATGCATTTTATCCTAGGGTTTTTAAGTATTTTTATTTTGTAGGCATTTTTCTTATTTAAAGTCCCAGAAAAGATTTTCTACATTCTTACTTCAGAGTTGAAGCTTTTGATTCCAGTGATAATGATAATAAGCATTTATTAAGCTCCTACTATGTGCCAGGTACTATATTAGGTGCTTTACAAATATTGTTATCTAATTGTATCTTCCCAACAACCCTGGGAGATAAATGTTACTATTACATTTTAGAAAGGTTGAGGCTGAATCAAATAGAGGTTAAGTGACTTGTCCAGAATCACATAGCTTTTAAGTGTCTGAGACCAATTTGACTTCATGTCTAGTATTCTATTCACTGAGCCACCTGCCTTCATTCTTCATTGAAAGGTTTCACGTTATTTTCCATAATTATTAGTCAATAAGCATTTTATATCCTTTTTGGGGAGTGACAGGAAAAGCAGAACTAGGTCTATGACTTCTACCTATGAGGAACTTCCTTGACCAATGTGGATTGGTGCCTTCTCTTCAATGTATAATCCTAGAGTTACCCCAAGCACTGACTGAGAGAGTAAGTGAGTTGCCTAGGGTGATGTAGCCAGGACTTGTGGGGAGGGTGGCAGAACTTAGATGATAGTTCTAGAGCTGGAGGACATAGAGGATATCTATTCTAATCTCCTTCTACGGATGAGGAAAGAGAGCTCCTGGAGATTAAGTGGTCTGCCCAGAGTCATACAGATAGTAAGCATCAGAGGAGGGCTATGAAACCAGGTCATCCATACTCTGGTGCCAGCTCTAGAGCTGACACCATATTTTCTCATGGTAAAAATACTCATTTTTAGGAAACTAAAATTGAGCTTATTTTAGTCCTTGATGTGGCACAGTGGATTTGAGTGTTGGTTGGATTTAGAGTTAGGAAGACCTGAATTCAAATCTTGTCTCTGACATTAGCTGTGTGACCATGGCCGAATCACTTAGCTTTTCTTAGCCTCAATTTCCTTATCTATAAAAAAAAGAGCCTACCCCACAGGACTGTTGTGAGACTCAAATGAAACAACATATGTAGAGCACTTTGCAAGTATTACTGTTGTTGTTATTAATTATTACTATTACTTTATTATTATTAAATTTGCAGCACATTTTTTCAGTCAATAAAAATTCACCAAATAATTTTAAGCTTCAGGAATTCCATATGTTGTGTAGGTATGTATATGTTAGAGAGAGAGAGAGAGACAGAGACAGAGGGAGAGAGAGAGAGAGAAGAGAGAGAGAGAGAGAGAGAGAGAGAGAGACAGAGAGACAGAGAGAGAGACAGAGAGAGAGACAGAGACAGACAGAGACAGAGCGAGATCCCTGCTTAGTTGAATTTTTACAACCCACTTGATGAAATTTCAGGATGCAAGGAGAAGGTAAAAAAAAAGATTACAAGATAGTATTTAAGGTCTAAAATAAGATGTAAAGAAATATTTTTTATATGTTGTTGAGTAGCTGCAAGATATGAAGGAGTTCTTCAGGTAAATTTGATGGAACTTCAGGGTAGCTAGTGATTGGCTGGACTAAAGATTCTTCCCTCTCCTGGTAGCCTTTAAAACAGTAGGACCTACTTCATAAGGAGTCAGTGAAGGTAAGTGACAGTTCTGAGGAGTCTGAGTTTTGAGTTAATAGTATTTTATTTTTTCCCCAATTACATGTAAAGACAATTTCAGCATTCATTTTCATAAGATTTTGAGTTCTAAATTTTTCTCCCTCCCTTTCTTCTTTCCTCCTCTCCTCTGTTCTGAAAATGGTAGGCAGTTTGATATAGGTTATACATGTGGTTATCATGTAAAAATATTGCCATATTAATCACAATTGTGAAAGAAGAAACAGATCAAAAGGAAAAAAAGAAATGATGAGGAAGAATGAAGTAAGTGAAAAAAAATCTGCATCCAGAGTCCACCAGTTCTTTATCTGGTTATGGATAGCATTTTCCTTCATGAGTCCTTTGTATCATCGTGTTGCTGAGGACAGCTGAATCATTCATAGTTGATCATCACATGATGTCTCTGATACCATGAGCTCTAAGTCAAGAGGAGAGTTTGACATATAGTGTCATATCCCCTCTGTTCTATGTGCTATCCCCACTATTACTTCTGAGTTGCACACTTTGAGGGATGATTATCCTAGGTATTCTGTGGGTCCATATGCCTAAAAGTATAGTTAACAAATCTTCATTGGCATTTACCTTTAAAATAGCCTCCTCTGGCTCAAAGCTCAAAGCAAAAGCATTTAATGAGATGGCATTGTAAGAACAATAGTTAAAAAAACATTCCCTTTGTGAAGCTGAGGTGCATTCTCTGTCATGCACACATAGGTCAGTGTGAAGAGTGGGCATAAACAGAGGGTATGGGGGCAGCTAGGTGGCGCAGTGATTAGAGCACCGGCCCTAAAGTCAGGAGGACCTGAGTTAAAATCCAGCCTCAGACCAAACACTTGACACTTAACTAGCTGTGTGACGGTGGGCAAGTTACTTAACCCTAATTGCCTGAAAAATGAAAAACAAAAACAAAAACAAAAACCAGAGGTATGATACTAGGGAGGCATATACTTAGGGAGCACCTGGGGCCAAGGTGCCTCAAGTCTTTGAATTAGAAAGGCTCTACTGCTGTCCCTAGTCACTGCATCCCTACTAAGTAATTTGCTCAGTTGGGCTCTCTAGGCCTGTTCCTTTCTACATCTTAACTGTTGATGACCAAGGCTACTTCTTTCTTCACACACAAAAACTCCTCCAATTGCATGCCTGCTTACCTGAGCCTGTTCCCTTCAGGATGTGGTGTCTCTCACTTGTACCCTAGAAGATGTCTTAGCCTCTACAGAGGATGCTGGGAGGATTGGGAGAGAGGAATCTCTCTCAAGGAGTGGGTTCTTCTTCCGCAATTAGCTTTCTTCTCAACTCACACAACTCATTCTCAGACTTGTTTCCTGTCTTGATTGAATTCTTAGCAAGTGTCTTGTTTTTAAAAGACCATTAGGGGTGTGACAGATCCTTTGGCTATGCAATGGTTGTTGTTATTTCTCAGTTGTTTTAGTCATGTCTGACTTCATGACCCCATTTGGGTTTTCTTTTCTTTTTGGGGGGCAAAAATACTGGAATCGTTTGCCATTTCCTTCTTCAGCTAATTTTATAGATGAGGAAACTGGGGCAAACGGAATTAGGTGAATTGCCTAGGGTCACACTGCTAGTTAGTGACAGGGGCCAGATTTGAACTCAGATCTTCCTGACTCTAGGCCTGGCATTTTATACACTGTTCCACCTACTTGCATGCAATGGCTAGCCATGCTGTAATTCCACTAAATTTAGCTGAGTAATTTCTTCAGAGCATAATAAAGGGGATAAAAAATATAAATATATCTTCTTTTTGGGCAGCTAAGTGGTGCAGTGGATAGAGCACTGGGGTTAGAAGCAGGAAGATTCATCTTCAGGATATTCCGGAGTTCAAATACAGCTTCATACAATCGCTAGCAGAAAGTCACTTAATCCTGTTTGCCTCAGTTTCATAATCTGCAAAAGGAGCTGGAGAAGGAAATGGCAAACCACTCCAGTATCTTTGCTAAGCAAACCCCAAATACGTTCACAAAGAATCAGACGTAACTGAAATGAGTTAACAACAATATTTCTTTTAATTGTAACATCTCATTTTGTCTGTTACTTGTTCCTTAAAACCTCTAATTTTATCAAGTGGTCTAGGGGAACTCAACTGATCTGAGGTTCCCTAATCAATCTCTCCTCATTATATGAAAATTAAGTTACCAAGTCTCTCTAAGGTGCAGTATCCCATAAGCTTATAAAATTTTGTGAGTCCATTTCACTATCTCATACCCCTGTCTTGTCTCTGATGTTTTCATTATCTGGAATGCCTGACTTAAAATACTATTGCAGTTAGACTCTAGCAACTAAATAAAGTTTAATTTTGCTAATACATTTCTAGGTTTATGACATATCATTTTGATGTGCTAGCTTCCCCTAATGATGAAATCATCATCATTTAAATGAAATAAAATTAACTATCAGGTTGGGAACTGTATGGCCAATCAAGATGTAATATATTAATTTTCTGATCATTGTCAGATGTCAGCCAGTTGCAAGAAAATGACATATACCAGTAGATGATGAGGTAAATATTTATTTCTAAACAATAATTGATCATCTTAATGCTCATTTGTATGTGCTGTTCTCTCCTCCCATCCAAAGATGCTCTAATTTTACAGTTGTTCAAAGCAGGGATTCTTAACCTTTTTTTTTTTTTGTTTGTCATGAACGTCTTGGGCATTTCGGTGAAACTTACTACTTCTCCACTTAATGTGTTTAAATAATTGAAGGATATGCTAAATTTCAGTGAGAGGTTAATGAAAATAAATATGTAATTTTTCCCATCTTAGTTCATAGATCACTTAACACATATCTTTAGACCATTTGGAGGTCTGTAGACTTCAGGTCATGAACTGCAAGTTAGTTACAATATAACTTGGTTATCAGGGTGTGCTGGTAATATTTAACAACCAGCTCTCTCTCTGTCTCTGTCTCTATCTCTTAATACATATATATATATATATGTATATACATATACATGTGTATATATATATATATATATTTATATATATATATATTTACATATATATATATATATGCACATACAGGACACACTTTTGAGTTAAAATCTGAATAATTAACAATTCTCCATGTTCTATGTTTAGACAACCCAACAAAATAATAAATCAAGCGCTCATTTTTAGCATTCACTTATTTCTGAAGAGCAAATGCTCACACTGGAAATTTAACAATCAGCCATTGTGAGCCCTTATGAGCTGGCTTCATCTCACCCCCACATGCACCTTGCTAGAGACCAATAGGGTCAAGTGATGGGAAAATGAAAGTGAAATAAACAAACAAAATATGCTAGGAGTAGACCAAAGAGATGTCATACTAGGAAGAGAATCCAGGGGAAAGGGCGTTGGGGTCAACACTGTTTTAAGAAAAACATCCTGTTAGTTTATAAGCAAATAGCAATTGAATTTCTGCTATTTGTTTAATACTGTTCTGGTATAGGTATTGCTGAATATGCAAAAGAAGTATAAGATATAATACTCTCCCTCTAGAAATTTGTATGTAGTTAAGGAGACAGAATCATCCAAAAGGAAAAGACTGATAATTTGGAATGTGTGGGTGAGGAAAATAGATAAAAACTCAAATGGAGCAGGTTGAGTCTGTATCAGATGTCGAGTGAGGTCTTTTCTTTTGAGGAGTTAAAAAAAGGCACGTGAAGCATGAAGACTGATAAATCTATAGTAGGAACTATATATAGAGTGGAATGGATAAATTGGTGATGTAGTATACCACCACTAGTTTGGGCGAAGTACCATATCTTCACTTCCTATATATTTTGAATGTTTTTTTTTCAGTACAGGATAGTATTACTATTAACATTTTATGACAAGTTAATTTTAAAATACTTTTTTATCAAAGATTCTTGTATTTATTATAAATACACAGCTTACAAAGGTGTGCTCCATTCTTTTTTGTTTGTTTTTTGTTTTTTTATATACATTTATTTATTTTTAGTTTTCAACATTTACTTCCACAAGATTTTGAGTTCTAAATTTTCACCCCATCTTGCCCCTCCCCCACCCCAAGATGGCATGCATTCTGAACACCCCTTCTCCTAGTCTTCACTCTCTTCTATCTCTACCCTCCCCTTCTCTTGTCCCCTTACCATTCTATTTTCCTATAGGGCAGGATAGATTTCTGTACCTTATTTCCTGTATTTCTTATTACCCAGTTGCACGTGACAACAAATTTTTTAAACATGTGTTTTTAACACTTTGGGTTCCAAATTTTCTCCCTCCCTCCCCACCCACCTTCATTGAAAAGGTAAGCAACTCAATATAGGTTATACATGTGCAGTTATGCAAAACACCTCCATAGTAGACATGTTGTGAAAAACTAACTCCATTTCCCTTAATCCTATCCTGCCCTCCCATTTATTCTATTCTTTCTTTTGACCCTGTCCCTCTTCAGAAGTGTTTGCTTCTGATTACCTCCTTTCCCAATCTGCCCTCCCCTCTATCATCCCCCTGCTCTCTTGTCCCCTTCCCCCCATTTTCCTATAAGGTAAGACAGATTTCCATACCCAATTGAGTGTGTATGTTATTCCCTCCTTAAGCCAAATCCTATGAAAATAAGATTCACTCATTTCCTTTCACTTTCCCCCGTTTTTCCTCTCCTGCAAGAGCCTTTTCTTTTCTGTTTTTTTTTTGTGAGATAATTTACCCCGTTTTACCTCTCCCTTTCTCCTTCTCCCAGTATAATCCTCTCTCATTCCTTAATTTTATTATCCAGATATCACCCCTTCATCTTCAAGTCACCCTGTGCCCTCTATCTACCTACCTACCTATCTATCTATCTATCTATCTATCTATCTATCTATCTATCTATCTATCTATCTATCTATACATACATATAATTTTTCCCCTCCACTACCCTAATCCTGACAAAGGTCTCATGAGTTATAAATATCATCTTCCCATGCAGGGATGTAAACAGTTCAACCTTAATAAGTCTCTTGTGGTTTCTCTTTTCTGTTTACCTCTTCATGTTACACTTGAGTCTTGTATTTGAAAGTTGAATTTTCTATTCAGCTCTGGTCCTTTCATCAAGAATGCTTGAAAATTCTCTATTTCACTGAATGACCATTTTTCTCCCTGAAGGATTATACTCAGTTTTGCTGGGTAGGTGATTCTTGGTTGTAATCCTATCTCCTTTGCCCTCCAGAATATTATATTCCATTCCCTGTGGTCCTTTAATGTAGAAGCTGCTAAATCTTGTGTTGTCCTGATGGTGTTTCCACAATACTTGAATTGTTTCTTTCTAGCTGCTTGTAATATTTCCTCGCTGACCTGGGAACTCTGGAATTTGACTACAATATTCCTAGGAGTTTTCCTTTGGGGATCTCTTTCAGGAGGTCATGGGTGAATTCTTTCCATTTCTATTTTGCCCTCTGGTTCTAAAATATCAGGGCAGTTTTCTTTGATAATTTCTTGAAAGATGATGTCTATGCTCTTTTTTTGATCATGGCTTTCAGAGAGTTCAATAATTTTAAAATTCTGACTCCTAGACCTATTTTCCACATCAGTTGTTTTTCCATTGTTTTCTATTTTTTCATTCTTTTGGATTTGTTTTATTGTGTCTTAATTTCTCATAAATTCACTAGCTTCCAATTGCTCTATTCTAATTTTTAAGGAAGTATTTTCTTCATTAATCTTTTGGACTTCCTTTTGCATTTGGCCAATTTTTCTTTTTAGGGCATTCTTCTCCTCATTGGCTTTTTGGACCTCTTTTGCCATTTTGGTTAGGCTATTTTTTAAGGTGTTATTTTCTTCAGTATTTTTTTGGGTCTCCTTTAGCAAGCTGCTGACTTGTTTTTCATGATTTTCTTTTATCACTCTCATTTCTCTTCCCAGTTTTCCCTCTACTTCCCTTACTTGCTTCTCAAAATCCTTTCTGAGCTCTTCCAAGGCTTGGGACTGATTCCTATTTTTCTTGGAGGCTTTGGATGTAGGAGCTTTGACTTTATTGTCTTCTTCTGGTTGTATGTTTTGATCTTCTTTGCCACCAAACTAAGATTCTATAGCCTGACTCTTTTTGCGAGGTTTGGGCATGATCCCAGCCAATTACTTGAGTTTTAAACTCTTTGTTAAGGTAAGAGTCTGCTTCAAATGTGGAGAATGTACTGTCCCAACCTTCAGGGGTTTGTACAGCTGTTTTCAGAGATACTTGTAGGGACCTGTAAATTTTCAGTTCTTCCAAGTTGGTATGATCAAGGGCGAGGTGTTTACTCTATGCTTCTGTCTCACCCTTGTCATAGACTTTTCCTACTGACCTTCTAAGTTGTCTTCGGTGTTCCTGGGTTGAAAAGTCTGGAAACAGCTACTGTTGCCCATGATTCATTCCCTGAGGACTGCTCCAGGTTTGCTGCAGCCTGTGTACCCACGCCAATCTGTACTCCTTTCCCAGCCTGGCACGATATACCTTTTCGATCAACCATCCAGGTTGTCTTGGGCTGGAAATTTGCTTCACTCTGTATTTTTGTGGGTTCTGCTGCTTTAGAATTTGTTTAGAGCCATTTTTTAATAGGTATTTGGAGGGGTTTGGGGGAGAGCTCAAGGAAGTCACTGCCTTTACTCCGCCATCTTGCCTCTGCCCGCAGCACAATGTGTACCATTTTTAACTATGAATTTCATACATACAAGAGTTATTTTTTTTCTAGTAAAATGTCTGAGCAAATTGATTTCATTTCATGGTACTGGAAATGTGGCAGTCTAAATTTTACTTTAAGTTCAATTAATTCATTAATTCAGTGGATATCAAGTACTTAATGAATGCCTGGAGCTATGCATGTTGTGGATACAATGACAAAAACTAAATAGTCCTTGTCTCTAAGGAGTTAACTTTTTTTATTAAATGAAGAATTATAATAATAATGATGGTGATAGTTAGTATTTACCTAACACTTTAGGTTTGCACAGTACTTTACAAACATTATCTCATTTTATCCTCAATAACTCTGGGAAGTATGTGCCATTTTTATCCCCATTTTACAGAAGAGGAAACAGAGGCAAACAGAGGTTAAATGACCCTACCCAGGGTTACTTTGTATTATGTGTCTGAGGTTGGATTTGAATGTAGGTCTTTCCCAGCTCCAGATCCAGTTCTCATACAGTTGGGAAAAAATACCCCTGGGTTTGAAGTAAAAAACAAACAAACGACAACAACAACAATAAAAAACTTCCAAATCCTGACTCTGTTATTTACTGAAATGTTGGGTAAATCTCTTTGGTAAACCTCTTTGGGCCTCAGTTCCCACATCTGTAAAATAAAAGGTTTAAATTCAACTACCTTCAAAGTCTCTTCCATTCCAAATCTGTGATCCTATGAATATGTCTACCTCTTTATTTCGTAATAGTAATTCTGAATCAAAGCAATCATTCAAGGATGATGGCAACTCAAGGATGATCAAGGATGTTGGTGATTAAAGGTGGCAGAACATCCCACCATGTTGCTGACACAGACATCAAGCAAGGATACAATGAAGGTACTTGCTAGAGAAAGAAGCAAAAGAAAAATATGACCATTTCAAAAGTGTATTTATCCCCTAAGAATTTTTTCTAGAGGGAAGACACATGTAAGGTTCTGATGGCAGGACCCTTTAAAGACATAGCCTAGATTGGCAGAGTTAGGCTGCAAGCCAAAGTCAGATGGCTTGTGAGAACTAATATATATATATGTATATGTAATATATATAAATATGCATATATAGTATATGTATGTGTACACAATGTATGTATATATGTGTATATCCATATATATAAATATGTGTATATATGTGTGTGTGTGTGTGTGTGTGTGTATAATTATTTTCACCAAACAAACCCCAAAACAGTAAAAGGCTAAATAGAATTAATATTATTATCCTTATTTGAGAGATAAAAAGACCCAAAGCACAAAGAAAGTTTGTGACTTGTTCCTGTTCACTCTTAGCTTGTAAATTTCAGAGATAAGACTCAAAGCTATTCGATCTCATTTCTGGTCAATTGTTCTTTTCTCTCTACCATGTAATGTCTACTAGGTGTATTCAACCCAACCCTCAAGCCCTCTAAGCAGGTGGCATTATCTTAGGCAAGCAAAGTTGAGACTCTGAGACTTGAGCCATATAAAAAGTTAAAGTTAGACAAGAGGGAACTTGAGTGGGATGGATCTGTGGAGTTAGGACTAGAAGGGACCTTTGGGGTCATCATAGGACCACTGATCTAGAGTTACAAGAGACCTCAGAGACCATCTAGTGTAAGAGTGGGGAACAGGTGGCCCTCTAGGTCCTTAAGTGCAACCCTTTGACTGAATCCAAACTTCACAGAACAAATCCCCTTAATAAAAGTATTTGTTCTGTAAAACTTGGACTCAGTCAAAAGGCTGAGGTTTCCCACTCTGATCTAGTCCAATCCCTTCATTTTACAAAGGAGAAAACAAGTCTGTTTAGGTTTTGATGACTTTCCCAAGGTCACACAGGTAGTAAATATCAGAAGTAGGATTGAGCTCAAATCCTTTTAGTGTATGTCCAAGGCTCTTTCCACCATGCTAAACACCAAGGAACAGGCAATTGAAGTGGTCAAACATGGTCAAGGTTGGTAAACTGAAATTTTAACACTAGAATGAATGAAGGTAGGAGCTGAACTGAGATTATGAACAGCATGGGATTGGTTTCCCAGGTGTGTAAGTTGTTCCAATGGAATTCTACTGCCAAAAGTTGGTTTGTGAAGGCCTATTGGGAAGAGCTCTACCCTGGAGGGGGCAGGTTGATTCCAGCTTAATCAGTAATAAGTGTTCCAGCTAGATGGATTAATTAATTCAAAATTGTGCTAAATCCTGAGAGAAGTGTAAAGTCTAGATGCAACACAGTCTCTGCTTCATGGAGCTTACCACCCAGGGGAGATACAACACACACAGAAATAACTATAATACAAAATAATAGAATAGAAACTGGCCCTGTGATTTTGTTGGTGTTAGTCAGGAACTCCGTTCACCAAAGCAGTTGGGTTTCTTCTCTGTAATTCATAGTCTCACTGGGTTGCCTAAAGAGGTTGGCTGATTTGCTAATACCTCCCTTTGTTGGGCAATTTAACTTGTGAATCTTGATGCTTAATTCTCTTTCCTGATGAACATCCCCAAGACAGTTTAAAAACCAGGACCTGAGCTCTACCCTTGTCTAAGTACTTGGATTAAGAGGTCAGGAAGTGAAGAGAAAAGTCAGCAGTTCTTCTTAAAAGGAGGAACAAAATAAAGGGAACAAAAAGAAATAAAGGCTGTGTTGAAGCAGAAACCTTCTTCAGTCTATCCCCCAAATATAAGACTCCTTACTTAGATTCCTCCTGCTGTTTCTCTTGAGTTGCTTCTTTCTTTAAAGATGGGGAGGAGAAAATCTGAACACGAAAACTTAAAAGTAGATTTTTCCCCCCATCAAAGCCTTTTCACCTTCTTTTCTATCCCTAAACCTGTTTTTGCTTCTTTTAATTTCTGTATACCTCCCCTTATTCCCCTGCCCTTCCCCCACCCAATTCTGACTGCTTTCACTAGGACTTAATCTATTCCTGTGTCTTGGGCTGCCCCAATTCTGGTCTAAGATTCTAATTGCTACCTCTGAGGCTTGAAAGTCCCCTCCATATGGCTTGTAAAAGTAGCAGCAACAGCACCAACAATAACACCCACACCCTAAAAAGATGTCAACTGTCTCCCCCATGACTATCTTCTACCCAAAGAGGCCCATGTAGCTACTGGGCTTCCTCAGAGTGATTCTCTGAGGTTTTATCACTTTTACCCAAGCTCTGGTCTCATTCTTAATGAGGGAATTTACATTTCCCCCCCTTCCTCAGTTGGAGTTTTTGAGATAAGCAGCCAGCTTTTATTTTCTCTTTCTGTTTGTCTGAGACATCTTAAAGGGATTTTCCCTTCTCCCCTCCCCCCATACTTAATTCACTGTTAGGTTTTTCTCTGTCACTAGAGGAGCAAAATATTTTTCCGTCTAAGCTCCAGAGCCATCTTTTTGGCTTTCATTCAAAATTTGGCTTTTTTCCACCTAGAACTCAACTCAGCTGATACTACCTGGTCTCTGTCTACAGATATTTCCTCCTTTCCTTTTGGACACATCAAATCCTGCTAGTTTTCTTATAAATTCTTTTCTAGGGAGAGGCAGTGTAATGTAGGGGATCATGTACTGGTTTTCAAGTTAGGAACAGCTGTTCAAATTCTGCCTCAGAAACTTATGAGATTTGTGACCTAAGTCTTTCAGCCTCAAGTTTCCCCATCTGTAAAATGAGGATAAAGATAATATCTACTTCACACAGTTGCTTTATCAAATGAAGTAATATATGTCAAGTGCTTTCAGCCCTTTCGGTGCTATATAAATGTTAGCCATTATAAGTAGGTTGGTCTCCTCACATCTCAGATTACCCTGAAATTTGTCTTATTCTGAACCCCGAAGTTGTCTTCTTGATTTTGCCTTATCTTGTTGCTTCCTTAGTCAAGAACAAAACTGTAGAACAAGGGAATTAGACTGGATGGTTTCTGAGTTTCCTTCCACAGCTCTAAGCTGTGATTCTGTGAGATTCTGTCTCTTCTGACTGCTCTGAGTTAAATTTCTTGGCCCGAATGTTAGGCCTTATTTCTTGTTAAGTAGGTATCTGTAAAAACGATGAGCATTTCTGCTTGTTTAGTTAAATTTCTCTGGTCCTCACTGGGCCAGGCATGCTTTCAAAGCCACCAGGATTTTGGAAGGTGGCTAATTTTTTCTTCTCTTGCCAGATTGAGAAAGGATGCATGACCTAGCTGATAAAACTGTTGTGGGAGAAATATCTCCTTTTGGAGTTCATGTGGGAGGTAACTGCTGCCAAAATAGATCTACCGTAACATAGAAATTGTAGAGGTAAAAAACTGAGGTTTTATTATGCTTAAGTACAGGTTCAGGGGAGGTAGAGAAATAACCCCTGAACCACCATTAGCATTCGAATAAGGCTTCTTATAGACAAAACTATGTCAGAGTGACAGAGAAATAATTCTACACATTAGAATCTTGTACGCTCTTTTAGGTTATAAAAGTTAAGAAAAAGACAGATTCGTAATCCCATGCTTCCTTCAGTATCATTAAGCTGAACAAATTGAAACACAGTCATAATCTCCTATATCCTCTAAGGAAACAAAGCTAGTTAAATAGACTTTGTAACCAAACTAAGTTAAATTACAGATTAAAGTACATTTAGAGGGCTCACAATGGGCTGATTGAGGGAGGAGACTTATATGCCTATAGAGTCATTTTAGTAGAATCCCTTCCTCAAATAAGACAGGGCAAACTACTTGGGAAGTTTGACTCTCTGTTTGGTTTGTTATCTGAGGAATATTTGAGGCTTTAAGTAAATTTTCACATCACAGGGGACAGATTTCAGCCCGTTCAATAAGCGCCTAACCAGGAGAAACATCCCTGATCTTCCCCATAATAAAAATTAATAAAAGGAAATCAAAGATGAAAAATTATTATAACAAAGTCAAGAACTTGGAGTCTGCAAGACTTGGGTTCAGATTCTGTGTCTGACAGTATATGGCCATAGACATTTAAATCTCTTAATTTTTCTGAGCCTTAGGCAATTTTCTGAGATTATAGGTTGTTGAGAGATTCCACTCAGGTCCTTGACATACTTGGCAATGATGAGAGTGACCCTAACTAATTTTATCATGTAGGAATAATACTTGGCAATGATGAGAGTGACCCTAACTAATTTTATCATGTAGGAATAAAATTACCAGAGAAACCCTCTCAGGGATTATTCTAGACTCTTGGTCAGCTCTGACAGGACCTTTAGATTTCTGCCACTAGATTGTAATTTATGGAGACTAAATTGTCTCAAACAATTTTGGGATTTACCATGACTGTATCCACTTATATAGAAAATAGGTATCTCCTTTTAAAATATAGCTACATAAATTATACATTTAGTTTGAGGAAGACACAGAAAGTTAGAAAAATAATCTGGACTTGGATTTCAAATGAACAAAAACAGTTAAGCATTTGGTATTTCTACAATTTAACAACACATGTTCTTTCTCTTGTTTAGATTAATCACCATGTGATGTCCACCCTTGATTAGAGCAAAATCTCATTTTCACTCTTCTCTTATAATCTAATACCTTTAAAGTGGTCTGTGCAGGCCTGGGGCTCAGCACTGTCCCTCATGGATCAGCAGAAGGTTTGATTGCCACTGTCCTGCTGAATTGCTATACCACTGATGTTTCTTAAGCAAGCCTTTGATCATTCTCTAAATGTTGTGGCTTTAAGCTAAACTGTTATTCTTTGCTGCCTTCCAGGCTTACATAACAGCTGGACTTAAGTCTCTGTGTATAACTTGACTTTGGTCTAAATTAAAATGGAATGAAAATCAAAAGTGAGAACATGGGGGCTACCCCCCACTTTCCAAGACTATATATTTTTGCCTAGTTGGGAAGAAACTGGCATATGCCAAAAGGGCTTCAGATATATATTTCCCATGTGCCCCCAAGCTCTGGCAATGTCATCTGGGTTTGTGACAGTTCTTTGTAGCAGGTTACTTTTTACACATAATGGAATTCTTTTTTTTGTGTCTGCATTTGTTAAGGAGCATTGCCATCATTTAACTTTGCAATTCTTGATCAGGATAGGGATTTTATGTAAGTGAGGCTGCAGCAATAAATATAGGGTACAAATAATATAGGCAATTCTTAGTGGTAGGAGTCAGAGGAGACTACCTCAAATGCCTCAATATGATTGGAAGTGGAATAGAAGAAAAATAAGCATTTATTAAGTGCTATTTGTCAAGCACTGTGCTAATTATTTTACAAATATTATCTCATTTGATCCTCACAGCAACCCTGGGAGATAGGTTTATTTTTATCATCCTTATTTTATAATTGATGAAACTGAGACAGTTTAAGTAATTTGCCCTGAGTCACATGCCTGGCAGAAGCTGGATTTAAACTTAGGGCCTCCTGACTTGAGGGCCAGCACTCTGTGCCACCCACCTGCTTCTAAATGGCTCAGAATGTAATCAGCTGGGAACTGGAGACAGATGCACTAGGGACAGGGCAGGTAATC
This sequence comes from Phascolarctos cinereus, assembly GCF_003287225.1. Classification (NCBI taxonomy): domain Eukaryota; kingdom Metazoa; phylum Chordata; class Mammalia; order Diprotodontia; family Phascolarctidae; genus Phascolarctos; species Phascolarctos cinereus. The sequence goes on along the minus strand of NW_027555514.1, from coordinate 127,642,460 downwards.
AATGAAAGCCCTCAAAGGAGTCAATTGAAGGAAATCCAGAAAGGCAAGTGGAGAAAATCTCAGGAAACTCTAGCATTCAGCCTCAGGAAAGAAGTCCAAAATAGCAGTTTTGTATCAGAGAGGTCAAACAGGATATAGTAGGCAGATTTGTAGGAAGGTAGACCGGTTATAGAATTAGGTAGACAATATATGAAAATCTAGACAGGTCAGCTTTGGACTTGAAGGATTATAGTGCTAAAACTGGAACAGACCTTAAGAAATCAATTCAAGTCAGTAGGACCTAAGTTCAAATCTGTCCTCAGATACTTATCAGCTGTGGGACACTGGGCAAGTCACTTAATCCTTACTACCTAAAAAAAAAAAGAAGAAGAAGAAAAAGAAAGAAGGAAAAAACAAAAGGAAATAAATCAATTCAACTTCCTCATTTTACAAATAAGGCAGTTTTGTCCCAATTCAAGTGACTTGCTTACAACTTTTGTAGGCAAAATTTTTGGAGAGTGCAGATAAACTTGACCCCAAAGTCTATGTGAATCATAAGCACATTTTGACAGGTGGAATTAAAAAGATTTGTTTTTAAAAGTGTTGCAGAAATGCTAAGAAGAGAATTATGTATACATTTTGGCACCGAATAGGATGATATTGTAACACTGTTAAGATAATTAGCTCATTTTAAGCCTAGGAACCATATAATGGTCCCTCAGTTCCATGCGATTGTTTCCTCCCCTACTTCAGAGAGTTTATATTAGACAGAAATTTGGGAGCACCACTACAATGACTTCTGAGACCATAGTTACAAATGTTCCTAACATTTCAGCAGAGATTTAACTTCCTACTTCAGTTTACATTTATATTTGTCTCTTGAGCACTTCTGGCTTCTTTGTGTTGATGCAAAATTCAGTTTACCAGAAACATTTGGTTAAAAAAAAAAAAGAAGCAGCAGAATACATTACTGTGTCAGTTGATAGCACTGAGAGCAGAAGCTGGGGAAAGAGCGAACCTTTTCTTTTGATTTCCTTCTTTTCCTTCCTTTCCTTGGGGAGATGGGTACAACTAGGCCTCAACTTGGGTCTTCTACTCCAAGATACCTTTAAGGCTAATATCCTTCCTCCATAGCTCCTTTCACTGAAAAGATGTTTTAATGAATTGTAGATAATGTACTATGCTTGCCTTCTTACCTGAGGTGGTCACCCATGTCCTCATTAACTTTTAAAACTATGAGCTGATAACCATGCTATAAGGGCAATAAATAGAGAAGACAACACATATTTGAAGGGTTGAAATTAAATAAAATTTGCAGAAAAGTCAACCTGGTGCACTTTGAGGATATTCCAGTAGATTGTAAACTCCTTGAGGGAAGGAACTGTCTCATTGTCTTATAGTGTTTGTGTCACTGGTGCATAACACATCATAGGTATTTAATAATTGGTAGTATGTTATGCAATAATTGTCTAAATTGTCAGTCATATAGAAGAATTGAATAGTATTGTTTGAACTTAGTCACACCAACCATTTTTTGTTCAGCTTAAAGAAGAGTCTTTTCACATTATTACAGATCTAGAGCTGGAAGTGACTTTAGAGGCTCCCTGTTTCAATCCCTTGATCTTTCATTTAGAGAAACTGAGACACAGAGTATTTAAGGACTTGCCCAAAGACACAGAAAGAAGTGGGGGTAGGATTGGAACCCAAGTCTTCTGCCTCCAGAACCAGTGCTCTTCCTACTATACCATGATTTTTCTACTCCAGTAGGTTTATGTATTGGTACAGGTACTGACCTGCTTTGAATCAGCTTTAGTAGACCAGTGTCTACTCTATTCGATCCAGTTTCTCAATGCCCAAGGATGGACAAATCTGTAAACAGGCAATTTGCAGGACAACTGAGGTTCAGTTGCTCTCTTTGTCAGCTTTCTGGGAGGAAAATTAAATAAGTGAATGTGCAGAAAGATAGTTTCATGGCTTATTAGGAGGATACAGTGACAGGTGATGCCTACTTCTGTAAGGACAAGAAAAAAGATTCTGCCTTTAGGGCCTTCTTAATGCCAGGCATCAAGAAGACAGAGAAAGACATGAGGGGTGTGTGTGTGTGTGTGTGTGTGTGTGTGTGTGTGGCTAAACTGAAGTAGCAGGTACAAACGCAGTTATTTTTTTCAGAAAAATATAATAATAGGATATAATGAGACTGGTTTCCTAATCTTCAGCCTTAAGATAATGACAATTTTGCTTGGGGGGGTGGAGGTGGGGTCAAGGATTAGAAAATAATTATCTAAGGACATGGTCATAGAGGGAAAGTGTGTGCTTGTGGAGAGTACCATTTTAGGGATTTTAGAAAGGCAGAACTGAGATGCTGGAGGAAAGGCAAATGAGAAATGGGTGCAAAAAAGGAAGCTGCTATTTTTTTTTGTCAAGAGCGTCATCTTCATTCTTTCTTGGAGATGAAAATGGTTATCCTTTAATTCTTACCTGGTCAAGCAAATCTTGGCCTTGCTCCTCCTAGGAGTAGTGACATGAGATAATGGGGAGGAACAAACCAATCACAGCAGGGATAGCTTAAGCCCAGCCATGTGCTATGAAAAAATGTTGCTTAAGAGTGTGTGTGTGTGTGTGTGTGTGTGTGTGTGTGTGTGTGTGTGTGTGTGTGCATTGTGTGTATAGTTGCAGTCTTCAATTATGTGCACCAAAAATGCAATCAGGTCTCTTTGCTAATAGAAGAGGTAAAAAGGCTTTGGCATTGTTTTGTTTTGTTTTTCTTTGTCTGCTGGCATAGAACAATATCATAAAACCATTCAGAGTATTTTAAGGTCATTGACTAAGAGTGCAAAAGGATCTCAGAGATTATTTACTCCCACTCTCTCATTCTGGTAGTGCACAGAGCCCTGAATTTGGAATAAGAAAGCCATCATGTCAAATCCTCCCTCAGACACTTACTAAATTGAGGTCCAGTGAGGTGTAATGATTTTTCAAGAGAACACAGAGATTGTCATAGGAAGAGCAAGGACTAAAACCTAGGCCCTTAACTCCACATCCAGTCCCCTTTCCCCTGTACCAAATGTTTCTCGACAAAATGAAAAAAAAATATCTTTCAGGAAAGAAAATTCCAAGGGGAATTTTCAATGAAATGAAATTTTTCAATGAAAATCAATGTCCAAAGACTCCTGAGTGGAAAAGTGTTATCACAGAACTTCATAGAATTATAGATTTATGTAGTGAGCTTCAAGGAATTGTAGAGGCTATTTAGTCCAATCCTCCAATTATTTATTTATTTATTTATTTTTACAGATGAGAAATCTTAAAGTCAAGTTGATTGTGATTTGCCTAAGCTTCCACAGGTAATAATTATCAATGAAAGAAAAGAAGAGGAAATTCTATATCATTAGAGTATTACAATAAGGCTTTTTGTTCTTCCAAATGGAAGATGATTCCAAAAAGCTGAAGAAATATCATTGTCTCTTGCTCCACAAAAGAGTAGCAGAAGGAAGTACTAGGAGAAATCCTGTTATTTCTCCCATAATGAAGAGATGCACAGTGAGGGTTATAGATGCCACCATATGAAGACCTAACACAGCTAATCAGAAGGGGTTCTCTTTCCTAAGCGTGTATCTAAGAGGTGGCAGACAGCCAGATGAGATGGATCAAACCCACTGACTGCTACCCACCTCTGCTTATTCATGTGGCAATGAATAATACTGTCAGAAGAAACCTGAAATGGAAGGAATAGGAGGATTTGGGGGCATGGGCTGTGTTTTCATCTCTGCAGTTGAAAGTAGCAGTTTTGGAAGAGAGAGCAGGGCATGAGAAGTGAGATGCTGGGTAAGTAGATGGTGTCAAAGAACAATGTTTGATGTTTCTCGATGATAGCTTATGATATAAGAATAATGTACCCCCTCAAAAGGAATGGAATACAGTTCTTCAAGATTAGAGAGAATGAGTTAGACAGGGGAGACTCACTGACCCAACATAAGTTTTTAAACTAAAATTTGAATGAGAGGGAGAAAATTTCCCACATGGAACTGGAAAATGACTATGTAATTTTGCAATTCTTGAAAGCAAAGAAAGGGAAATTTAGTGCAATCAGATATATGTATTTTAGATTTTTAAGAAAGCAGAAGAAAGATAAACAACAGGTTGGAGGATATCATGTTTAGTTGTTGCAAATGTGAATGGAAGGGATGGAAGGTTTTCAAAAAGGGAGCTACTATCATGCACACGCGATGAATGTGATAAAAAAGAAAGAAGGAGAGATATCTAATGAGGCCAGTTAAGGGAACTCTCTGATTATCTAAAACTTAAAAAAAAGGTTATTTATCAAAAATAGAAAGAGACACTTGTGTCCTACCTGGCAATTTTGGCATTCAGGGCAACTACTGTTTCAGGGAAGTGACACCAATAAGCATAAGAAACCCTCAAATCTCTTTTGTAATTTGTGATGAAAAAATATAGTAATTAGGATAGTAATAATAAGCTATTGAAGTTTAGAAACTGCATTAAGACTTTTAGGACATCCTGTGTAGTAAGTAATCCATTAAATAAGAAGTTAAGGGGCAATGTAGCATAGTGGATAGAGAACTGGCCTTGGAGCTAGGATAACTTGAGTTCAAGTTTCTTCACACATACTTGCTATGTGATCTTGGACAAGTTACCTAAACTCTCAGCAGGAAGACCCACCACCACTGGGGCACCCTTGCATTTCCCCCTAGCCCAGGCAGACCCTGATCATCAAAGGCTGATCATCAAAGATGGTCAAGAATTGGGAATACACACTACTCCTCCCCTCTTTCATTTCCCCATCACCCTTTCCCCAGTTTAAGTCACCTTCTTGTTGGTTTGCAGGACTCAGATGAGATGAGAGTCACCAACTCTATTCATTTTGGTCAGCTGGAGGTCTCAAAGGTCTTAATCACCTGCCTGCTATGGCCTCCAAAGGTCCTCCAGGCCTTACCATCTGCCTGCTTCTGTTCCCTGCAGATCCTCGCGCTATCTTTGAACATTACTTAAGAACACCTAGGCCTTATCATTCCCCCTCCTAATTACCCCCACCCCCACCCAGCCCTCCTTTATTACTTTTTGGCCTTTCCATCTGCTCTGAGACTGAATTTTCTTTTAGGTATTTCTCAATTAGAGTGTGGGCTGTCTGAGAACAAGGACTGTTTGACTTTTTTTTTTATTTGATTCTCTAATTCTTAGTACAGTGCTTGGCATATAGTAAGTGCTTAATAAATGCTTTTTTCCATTATTAATTAATTCACTTCTCTAGGTAACTTGCTAAAACTGAAATTTAAGTTGCAGAGAATGTACCTACATGAATTGGTCCAAAGCATTTCCTTATTCAGGAGTTCTTTAACCAAAGAAATCACACATCCAGTCCCTATTCCTATCTCTTTTTAAGACAAATTCAGTTGAATTTAATTCTATTCTATTCTATTCAATCTATTATTTATTTATCAAGTATCAAAAAGCTGCTGCTATTGTATTGTCATAAAGTCTAAAAGTTCAAGTTCACCTTTATCAGCTTTTTCCCCATAGTGCTCCTTCACAGGGAGCATTAGTTACTATTTTGGGTTAGGTCAGGACTGTTGAACACATAGCCTGCCCAACACTATCAGTGCTACCCAAACCAGATTAAAATATGATTGGGAAATATTTAACAAAATAGATAAATATGCAATAGAACCTAGATAAAGTTAATATATGATTTTATAAGTCAATATGTGGCTTCAGGGGTCCTTGCATATGATTTATTGCATGGTTTAATGACCTTGTTTCTATTTAAGTTTAACACCACGGGTATAGGGACTAGCACCTCTGAGTTGGAAGGGACCTCAGAGATTGTCTGATCCATCTCATGGTTGCTGGGTTCCCATTTTCTCTCTTCTTAACAGACGCCTTAGTGAGGCTCCTCCCAGCATAGTAAGCAGGATTATCTAGTGATACTGAGCATTTTTTCTCAAGGGATTATTTAAAATTTGTGTTTTTCCTCTTTCAAATTATCTGTTCATATCCTCTGAAAACTGGGAATTAGGTTTTTTCTCAATTTTAAAAATCAGTTAATTATACATTTTAAAAGTTTTTATCAGTTATATTTGTGCCAAGATCTATTTTCCTTTAGTCTTGATTACATTGACCTTTTTTTTTTGCTGTTCAGAAATTTTAAGTAATCAAATGCATTTGCCTCATTCTCAACTTCTATTTGTTAAATAGATAAAATTTATCTACCCTCTGTAATTGATATAAATATGTTAATCTTTTACTTCTATCTTTTTAAAAGAATTTTTTGTCTGTCCATATTTCAGCTTCAATTTAATGAGGCATATAGTATAAGACATGTATCTAAATTTCTTTATTGTCATATTGCTAATGACTCCAAAGCTATAACTAGGATTGAGCCACAAGGATTTTATCCCTGTAAAGGAAATTTAGTGTTTCTTTAGAACAGAAGGAAACTCTTCCCTCCTTTTAGACCAGTCTTATTTCCACACTTCCTCTGAAAGCAGAGATACCTTCCCCTTCTCCACTTCCCCATTGACAGAAAGCATGCATGATGCTACCTTTCCTTCTGCTCAAGGAGTCTCACAGAGATCTCCCTGATGGAGCAGAAAGAGCACAGAACCCCAAATTCCATAGGTTGTACTAGATAACCTCTAAGATTGCTTCCACATCTAAGGTTCTATTCCCCAAAACACAACAATGTAAATGAATGAAAGAATGGAAAAGCATTGATTAAGCACTTACTATGTGCCCAGCACTGTGCTAACATTCCCAAGAGTATGATTCAAAAGTGAGGGTTTTTGCCTTAAGGAAGTTTACATTCTAATAGGAGACAATACATAGGGGAGTAGGAGCCATGGAAAAGTATCCTTTTCTGGGAAGTCATAGGGATAGTATATGAAGCAATAGAATAGTTGGATTGGCATTGTCTTTCCAGAAGTATGGCATTATTAATTTGGTTGTATTGGTATTATTGATTGTTATTCCTGGAGCAAGAGGTTAGAATTGGTGTGGAGAGCCATTAACAATGGTGAGGAAATGGCGGTGGATTATCTTCTTGGGTACTAATCAATCAAGATAAGATATTCCAGAAGAGTTCTAAACATGAGTGGCTTAGCTCCTCCGAGGGGCATAGATTTTGGAGGCCAGCTTCAGAGAGCGCAGTAACAGAGAAGATGGCAAGTTACCATAGAAACCAATTCTTCCTCCCAGTCAACTGAACTGATCTTCATTACTTCTTGTATTATTAAAAAGTTAATTTAGGGGTTCCTTTTGTGCTACTTGTTCTAGGAATCAATAGCCCAGGGCCAAAATTGTTTGTTGTGGCTCAGCTAATTTCACAAACTAATTTGTTAAGTATCTAATCATTTGTCCTGCTTTTATCTTTCATAGGTTTATCAAGCCTTTTTATATGTATGTGATTCAGTCTCTGAAATCTTTATTCTGTTTAATCTATTATTTCTTTATCAAGTATCAAAGAGTTGTATCACAAAGTCTGAAAGTTCACCTTTATCAGCTTTCTCCTCATGGTGCCTCTTGATATTCTCATCCATTTGTTTCTCCATACAAATGTCATTGTGTTCTATAAAGAAGCCTATTATTAGTCATTAATCTAATAAATTAAATTGAATGATACTGTCATTTTACTTTTTTATTTGATCCATCCATGAATATTGCATATACCTGCAATTATTCAGATCTTCTTGTATTTTTGTCAATACAGTTTCATAATTTCTAAAGTTCATAAATGCCTTGATATATTAATTCCTAAGTATTCAATGTTTTTGGTCATTTTAAAGGGGTTCTCTTCTTACAATATATACTTATCTTTATCGTTTGTATATAAGAATGTGTGATGATTTTTGTGTGATTACCTTGTATCCTGCCAGCTTCCTAAACCCTTTATTTCCTCAATTATTTTTTTTTAATTTGTGAAGGCAGTTGAATTTCAATATATACTATCTTGTAACTTATAAACTGATAACTTAGTTTTGATTTCTTTAGTTCCAAGATCTTTTTAATATATTACTTCTTTCATATTGCAGTTATTAGCATTGCCAGTACTATGGTAAATGAAAGCATGTGAGAATGCTTCCAATGTGTCTTTGCTGGATATAATACTGGCTCTTGGTTATTAGTAGATGATTTTTATCATATTGAGAAAAAATTATTTTTCCCTATCTAAATATATATATATATATTTATACATACTTATATAAGTATGTATATATGTATATTTATACATACTTATGTAAGTATGTACACAAGCAAAAAAAATCATATCAATGGAAACAGAAGACCTGTGATAAGATCCAGCATTCACTAATGATATGTGCATATGTATATATGTATATATATGGATACATATATATATACATGTTTTACTTTGTAAAATAATAGCCCTCTATCCCTAGAAATATTTAAATATTGATTTTATAACCACCTATGGGAGATGCTGTGAAGGGGATTCTTACATTGGACAGGAGGTTGGACTAAGTTATAGTTAAACACTTTAATTCTCTAAGGTTCTGTGATTCTACTAACTCTAAACAAGTGTTAATTGCTTTTCCATCAGATATTTCTATATGATAGATTCCTGGTGCATACAAAAGTAAAACAAGATATCTCTCTATATCTCTATCTTACTAGTGAATGTTGGATTTTATCGCAGGTCTTCTGTATCCATTGATAAATTTTTTTTGCTAATACGATGTATCATATTGACAGTTTTTCTAACATTCAAGTACCCTTAAATACCTAGTTTATTAATAATACAAATGCTAATACAGTTGTAGCACTCTAAGGATTGCAAAGTGCTTCTCATGACATCTCTGTGATAAAAGAAGGAAAAGTATTACTAGATTCATTTTATATATGAGGAAATTAAAACTCTAAGGAATTAACTTGTCCATGATCGTGCTAGCAGTGAACTTCTGAGGCACATTAAAGGTCAGGTTTCTAAACTGGATATGGGGTCTTTCTCATCCTCGTGTGCTAAGTCGGAAGCCACATCTGAAAATAAAAATTGACCCACGTGCAACATTTCCATATCTCAAGCTAAACTGATTAAGATGAAATCTTATGACTTGTTGGCTTGTCCTTGCTTTCAAATGATCAGAAACTGAGCTGCCAAAGAATGGGTTTCAGAGTTAGAGTATGATTTTATTTTCTTTTGAATATAAATTTATTTTTAGTTTTCAACATTCACTTCTACAAGTTTTTGAGTTCCAAATTTTTGCCCCATTTCACCCCCCACACCCCAAGATGGCATGCATTCTGAATATCCCTTCCCCTAGTATGTCCTCTCTTCTATCTCTCCCCCCTTCTCTTATCCCCTTCCCCTTCTATTTTCCTGTAGGGCAGGATAGACTTCTATACTCCATCTCCTGTTTTTCTTATTTCCCAGTAACATGCGAAAACATTTTTTTAAACATATGTTTTAAAACTTTAGGTTTCAAATTTTTTCTCTTCCTCCCTCCCCACCCACCATCATTGAAAAGGCAAACATATAAAATAAAATATATAGGATTAAAAAGAAAACCTATTATACTGAAATGTAATTATCAAAATATTTTTTTAAAAGTTGAGAACAGATCTAGTGCACCTCTCTTATAGGTGATGAAACTGAGGCCTTAAAAGTTCAAAGTACTTGTTCAAAGTCACACAGATAGTAAGTGCCAGAGTCAGGCCTAGAGCTCAACTTTTCTAACTCTAAATCAATCAATCTTCACCCTGGGCCTGTTGTATGTGGCTGTCGGTACAGGTGGTACAAATAGTAGACATCCTGTTTCTAGTTCATGTATACAACATGATCTTTGTGTTATGTTAAAATTAATTAGTGAGAATAGCTCTCATCTTAATAAAACAAACTTTCTTAACTACACAATAGCAGTTAACCATCACTGTCACTTTAAAATAAGTAATGTGGAAATATCTTGATTCCGGTAGAATTCTATTCATAGCTGAAATTCACTTGAAATATACTGCCAACTCACCAACAAAAATTAGACCTGCTATCTTGTTTCTATTGCTATTCACCAAGGACTAATTATGATACAGGTTATTAATAAAGAAATGATGGAAGGGAGGATAGGTTGAAGGGAGACAGAAAGAGCTTAGAACACATTATTCAAATCAACTTTCAGATTCCCTGTGACCTATACACAAATTTCTGCAGCTAAGTCTTCTTGACTACTGTAGTCTTTCCAGTAAATAAGGGGATGAGGGACAAGGAATGTGAATAGCTGACTTTGTAAATAATGCCTGAAGTTTCTGAGCTAATCCCTTCTGTGATATTTTTTAATTTTAATTAATGTCAATATGTAAAGAACAGTTAGTAACATATTTCATTTATTTAATAAGGATTTTGCCACCTACCGCTTCCATAGTGGATTCTTTTTTTTTCCACACAGTTCATACTTGTTCTTCACAAAGCTTGAAATGATAATTCTTGGTTTATTGAACACCTGCAGTGTAGATGGGCCTTTTGAGGACTTATAAGAAGACACAGTCTCTGCCCTGGGGTTCACAATCTTAGTTAGAAAAAATGAATTTGTGGCTTCACACTCTAGAAAGAAATGGTTACATACCTCTGGTGGAATAGGGAATTTCTCTTTTGGGTGTTTTGATAGCAACATGGGGTATTAGACAGAAGACTGATGTTGAGCTCAGAAAGGTTTGGATTCATGTCCTGCTTTGTGATCATCAATAAGTCACAACCTCTTGGTACCCCCAGATTCCAGACAACTCTCTAAAATAATAAATTATGCACAAGAGACAGATTGCGTCTATGAAAGGAGTTTTTACACAAAGACTTCCCCTCTCCACCTCTAAAATTAAAACTACACTCCCCCAATAGAATTAGAATGGATCTCAGAGGTCTTATGGTCCAACCCCTACCCAAATCATAAATACCACCAATGAAATTCTTGATCATTCAACTTCTACTTTAAACACTATTAGTACTTTGGGAATAAGGCATTGTACCTGTTGTTAGGCGTTGTTTCAGAAGGGAAGGAAATAGAAATTATTTGGGTGCACAGATGATAGGCAAATTATACATTTATGACAAATTTCTTCAGCTTATCCAGTTCAGTGCATCTTCAATGGTCATCAGCAGTATTCAGGTAAGCATGACCTTATGTGAACTATCTCTGCAAAAATAGGTGTATGGTTATAATGGACTTTCCCAGTCCCTGCTGGAATTGTACTGAAATGTTGCAGAAAGGCATATCATTTTCAATTCTTTTTAATGACTCTTAGGTCTATACTAATAAATTTTGAATCTGCAGTTCATAATTTTTTTGCCCAAGCTCATAATTTTTCTTATTTTGTTTATATAGTCTCAAGAGTCTTCATATAAAATACTACTTTCATCATTCTAGACGTTCAAGAAAAATTGCCTGTCAGGTTAAATTAAAGGTAGTTTCTTTTTTAAATGTTGCATGCAAAGCCCCTCCATTATTTGTGTTCTGTATTATATGAGCCCCAAGCAATTTAACTACTCTTCACAGTATAAAGAAAATAAAGAAATGAAAAGTTTTACTGTCAACATCTTAGCCAGGATTCAATTCAATGAACATTTATTAAGTGTGTGATATGTTCAAGGCAGCACAAGAATTCCAAAAAGAGAATTTTATGTCCCAGAAGCATAGAACTTCAGATGTTGAAGGCCACATGGGCCAAACTGTACTTAACAAAAATGGCCTCTATGGCGACCCTAATAAATGGTCATTCAGACTTTGCTTGAAGACCTCTAGCAACAGAGAACCCATTTACTCTTAAGGCAGCCAGTTTTACCTGTGAATAGTTCTAATTGTTAAAACCGAGGTTTCCTGACTTCAAGTCCAGTACTAAGGTGTTCTGCAGACAGGTCCGTTTCCTGTTTTCCATGAAAGCCCTTCACCTACCTGATGCTACTTATTGCTTCCTGTCTTTAGCCTTCTCAGGCAGAAGCATCTAGAATTCCTTCAAATGATCTTTCTATGACACAGTCTCTAGTACCCTCAAAATCTCTATCTCTGATGTGGCTTAACCTTTTGTCCTTATATTTTCCTGGGCGTGCTAGTTCCTTGAGGCCAAGTGCTTATTTCTTCACCTTAGCACATCTCTCTGGTGCTTAGCAAGGTGTCTTCCACAGAAAGGGCAATTATTAAATATTTGTTGAATTGGATTGAATGTGGAAGTCCTAAATTGTCTCTTGTCTTTCCTTCCCCCATAACATACACAGCTCTGTTTTGGAGTACCCCTGAGCCAATGGCATTTGACTCCCTGAAGTCCTCTTGGCAGTGGCACCTAGTGATGAAGCTGTTGTTTGTCCTTCCTTCTGGAAGGGGACCATGGCATCAGGAAGGTGATGTCATGAATTACAAGTAGAATGGATTTAAGTGAGGCAGGGCTATGCAAAGTCACCAGCCTCACTTTCTCCTCTGGTGTCATCTGAGCCCAGTGGCAAGATATAGATCAGGATCACTGGAGATGGTCCCAGATGCACCTTGGCCTTTTTAAACTGCCTTTCCCGAGTTCCAGTTTGACTGAGGCAATGCCCAATCAGTGATTAAGGCTAGGTAAGAAATGAGGCAAAGAATGGCCTCTTCTACTTTGGAAAAAAAAGGGGGGGGAACACTCAGGGCTACTGGCTGAAACCAGAAACAGCTGCTATTTATATTCACTCTGAGCCAGCAAGGGCCCAAACAATGACCAGGTGTAGCTTGGCCTGGGACCTATTGTTGGCCAATCAATGAGAGGCAGAGTAATTTGGGTTTAAAGCATGGTCTTTAAGAAAGAAATCTCACCTGTAAATCCCTAGGTATCTTGTGAGATTTCAATGATCAAAATTTACATTCTTTTGGGCACAGTGTCTGCAGGGAAGGGTATTACACCCTATATGGACAGTGGGAGAGGGAGGAGGAAAGGGAACAGAAGGGAAGAGGGAAGAAGAAAGAAAAAGCTGCATTGCCCAACTGAAGCTGGCCAGTTGAGTCCCCACTGGGGCAGTTCATCCTACTCACAGGTTGCTGTTTGTCCTTCATTCTTGAAAAGGTGATGGAGCAGATGGATACTGATTGAGGAGGCTGAATAAATTAATCCCATTCAGGCACCCATCCCTACTTCTAGCTGTTCTCTCAGGTGCTTTTCTCAGTCTTATGCAGTTTGTGATATGAAGGATGGGGAGAATAGTGTAGAGGGCCACAAGTTCCTTCTTTTGTGGCATATTTGCTGTGACATATATTTCTTCTCCTCAGCAAGTATCAGGGTAATGGGGAGGATAGGAAGAGAGGAGGAGAATAAAAATTTTATTATCTACTATGTGCCAGATACTGTGCTAAGTGCTTTACAAAGATCTCTTTTGGAGAACAGAGTAATAGACACTGTCAGGAACCTGAGGTGAGTCAATTACTAAAGATGGATATTGGATTTATCTTTGGGTTTCCTGGTAGTTAAGACAAAAAGAGAAACTTTGGGTAATGTATTCCTCATTGTCTGACAAAGAGTAAACTGCAGAGATATTTTCTGGCATTGAATTCAAGGAGGAATTTCTTTTACGTATTTTGTGTTGGTTAATCTTCAGGTTGAATACTATAGAACATGAATGGTGAACAGGAAATTGAAATACAAGATAAGTGAGAAGATGGCAAAAGCTACCCTTTAAGTCATTAAACCTACACCAACTACATTTCAAGATATTACAATGGCCAAGGTGTTATTAAACTGGTTGGAGGGCTGGTGTGGAGATAAAGATTTGGACATGAATTAAATCAGGATAGTAGGTCAGATAACATACTTTGTGGCTTAAGGAAAGTTGTTGGTTAAGACTCCTCTTCCATTTCCTACCTAATTCTTGCTTGGTAGGGAATATTGTAATAGTTTAGGGATTGATTGATAATCTCCTGACCCTAGGATGAATTAGTAAAGTTAGAGAGAAAGGTCTTAGAAAAAAAAAGTCAAGAAGAATTATAGCTATCTATTGGAAATAAAGAGAAGTTAGGCTCCAGAAAAAAGAAATCTAGCCACAAAATGTGGTATAGGAATCCATATTAATGTTTGTAAGGTGTCTGTAAGCAGGAGGCTTTTTGGAGACTAAATGGAGGGTGATATCCAAGGGATTGGATGGGATGAGGCTTGAATTCACCAGAGGGGAGAGGAAAAGCTTGGTCGACTACTACTTCTGCCAAAGTTCCTATTGTAAGGGGACATTGAGCAGGGGAGTCCCTGGTTATCAGTCATCTGATAGTTTGCTGACTGAAATTCTTGCTGATGCTCTGCCCAAAGGAAATGTAAATTTTAATCTCTGAAACATTTTTTTATTTTGTTGATTTTTTTCTCTTAAAGACAGCCTTGACCCCAAATCACTCTGGTCCCAGACCAAGCCCTACTTGTTCACTGTTTGGGCCCTGATTAGCTCAGAATGAATGTAAATAACAGTTGTTTCTGTTTTGACCAGAAACCGTGAAGGTCTTCTCTTCCCAGATCTATTTTCTTTTTAAAGAAGCCATTCTTTGCCTCTTTGCCTCTTTTTTTTTTTTATTAAGCCTTAATCACTGAGTAGACACTGTCTCAGTCAAATTGAGATCCACTAAAGACTTTAGCTTTAAAAGGCCAAGGTCCCTCACTGCTTCCTGGGCCATCTCCAGTTGTCCTGATCCATCTCTGGCCACTGGACCCAGATGGTTCCAGAGGAGAAAGTGAGGCTGGTGAGTTTACACAGCCCTTCCTCATTTAAATCCAATTCATTTGTATGTCATGGCATCACTTCCCTGATGTCATGGTCCTCTTTGAGAATGAAGAACAAACAGCAGCAGCAGCAGCGATTAAAGCTTAGAATGGACTTATGTTAAAAGCAAGGTATAAGAAGTTTGCTTTTATTTCTTCTTTCTCTTCAAAACCCTTTCTATCTCTTTTCTCTTCTTCTACAATGAGTTAAGGGGTAAGAGGTTGAGTAGAAAGAATATGTCTCAAATCCTTCCCTCTCCACCAAATCCAGTAGTTCCCTATAGCTAGCTAAAGCATGACTGTCAGATGTCTTCAAACAGAGGCCCTCAAAATCTAATCCCATAAAGTTGAATGAGGAGCTTATCAAATTAATAAAAGACTCTCATGACCAACCCTTCTTACATGTCCCTCAGTTAAATATTTGCTGCCCCCAGCACATTAAACTGAAGGATTTGGTGGCATGTTAGTCCACAGCTGTAATTTTGGAAAGCTCACTGTAGGTTTTAGAAAGATCTCACAGAGGTCCATTAGCCATAATTCTTGGTGCCCAAATTAACATTCTTTTTTGAGGATTTAGACTCTCCATAACTGATTGATCTAGAGGTTACATTTATCCCCAAATACATAGTTATACAAATTCAATGAGCAAAAACATGTTTCACAAGGTTTCTACAGCTCATGTCTGTTTTGGTGCTTGTAAGGAATTACCCAACCTAAAAACAAGTAGTAAGCATAAAAAATAAGATGTAAATAGCATAGGAAAAAGATGAAAGAAAAAGAAAAAGCACTCCCTCTTCAGAAGAGAAATTTAGTTCCAGCTGAGCTCCCAAAAATGTGTGGGGCTCCCCTAAAATGGATTCAGTTGGGTCAAGTGGAAGTCAGCCACTCATATGAAAACTCAGCTTTGTCAATGAATATCTGTCATCTCTAGAGCAATCAAAACTGGAAATTTGGATGAGTTGAGATTGATTTCATACTCCTAAGCTTCATGTCCATATAGGGAAAGTGCTCAGGGTTTCTAGGCCATCAGGCAACCTCCTTCCTATGAACCTGAAATCCATAAAGATGCTTGTCAAGTTGTGTAGACTCACCATGATAGCACAAGCCAGATTTGCTCAAAATCAATAACAAAAAGCAAATATGAATGAGTTCTAATGATATGTTGGGGTTCACCAAAAGTCATTAGTTTAGTCTCTTAGAATGGATTGGAAATGAACCCTCAACCAAATCTTTGATTAGAATTCATATAGGGTCAGTAATCTAGGTTTCCTTGCTAGGGAAAGTATCCCAGATAGGCTTAAAAAAAATCAAACAAAATTTTCTCAAATGGATCATTGCAAAACATGGGGTAATCTAAAATGGAAATTCAGGTGTAATGTTCTGAATCACTCCATGCTAGGGTAAGTAGGTTAGCTTAAAAAAAAAATCAAACTAAGATGAGTCCAAAAGATGTGTAAGTTTCCTGAGATTAAGCAATTTGAGTTAATTGGAGGTTAACTTGTCACATCCCAGGTAAGATGGCCTGTATTATTCATGTCATTTTAAGGCAAATAGTACAGGTAGGCTAAAAAAAAATCGAACAGTTATAAATGAGCTGTACAAATCCATCCCATGCTAGAGTGAGTAGTCTAGGGCTAAGGGTGGGGACCCTGAGGACTTGAGGCCAGATGTGGCACTCTAGGTCCTCAAATGCCCCTTTGACTGAATCCAAATTTTTCCCCTCCCTGGTAGACCAACTATCTCCAAACCCTTCCCAACCCCAGGGGGAAAAATTGCATATTTTCCATTAGATCCATCTGGAAGGACAGTGAACTGGGAGCTGATTATTGGGGAAATTTTTGGACGTTCCAGTGAGTCTTACACAGTCTTTCCAACACTTTGATTTGAGAGCTGATGAACAAGTTGGTTCCTTTCCCATTGGACCTGTACTGTCTGAATAACTCACTGGCTTTGTTCTTCAGACAGGCTACTGTTCAGAGACCATGTAGGCAATTTAATTTCCCCCCCAAAGGAGTACATTGCTTCAAAAAATCTCCTGTTCAAAAGGACTGACTTCTGAATTCTCAAATTTGGGAACTCTCAAACTTGAGATTACCCATGAGATGCCACTGTGGAAATATTTCTTCTGTGGCTAGATCAGATTCTGGGATCCATCTGCTCAGGGAATTAAAAATCCTCCCACCTCTACAATTTGGTTTATGGTTCAGGAACATTGTCCACAAACTACTCTCAAGTTATGTGCAAGCAGATGTTAATATGTGTATGTCCTATGTGTGTACATATTCATACTTCTCTGTATCTTTTTCTCTTGTAGGATTTCTGAGCTACTAACATGGGTAAAAAAGGTTACTATAAGATAATTCACCTAGGATGGATCAAATCACTTATTTGTTTACTCTTCTTACTTTTTGTAAGTTTGTAAATTTATACCTGGAAGGTACCTTAGGAATCATCTAGTCTAGGGGTTATTAACCTGAGGTCAGTGAACTTGTGTGTATGTGTGTGTGTGTGTGTGTGTGTGTGTGTGTGTGTGTGTAGTATACACATCTGCATATATGTATATATATATAGTATCATATATTTATAGTCACACATGTATTTATATACATATATCTGTGTATATATATGTACAAAACATGCACACATGTGTATATATGTATATACATACACACATACATACATATAAGTTCACTGACATCAGGTTAAAAACCCCTAGACTAAATGATCCCTAATGTACCTTCCAGGTCTAAATTTACAAACCTATGAAGTAAACAGATTAAACAAATAAGTGGTTGCATTGATCCTAGGATGGATTATCTAATAGTTATAGTTTTCATCCATGCTAATACGTCAGAGGACCTACAAAGATTTTTCCTCAGAGCTATAACTAGGGCAGGACTGTCAGGACCATGTCCCAGGGCAATGATACTTAGAAAATGCTGACAGCACTCACAGTCCTTTGACAGCCCAGAAACAACTGAGTTTAGCATCTAGTTAGCAAGAATAATTAGTTGCAATAGGAAGCTACCGGATGGCATGTGTGTGCTTCTTTTCTCCCCTGGTTCCAATGTTTTACTTGTTAGAAGGAATTGTCTACCCTGCAGGAAAGCTTGGCAGCCCCACATGCAGAATCCCAGGAACTAGGATTAGAACAGAGTTCCAAGCCTAAAAAAAAAAATCTACTTGACATTTACATTCATGTGTATATATTTATATATATGTGTGTATGTTTGTATATGAAAAGATTTATCAACACTGACCTCTCTCAAGAGGGGAATCTGATTGATGGCTTGCTTTGATAAACTGTGGATTACTTTATCTAAGTTTATTCTAGAGCTAAGCCATAGTAAAAGGAACTCTAATAGCTCAGAGATTCTGATAGCTTTGTTGAGGATCTTCTTTTCTATAAGAAGAAATCTTATAGAATGATTCAAAATCACTTTCTTATTTTCTGAAATTAATGTTTTGAAAGATTTCTTTGGGATACCTGCTTCTTTCTCAGTTGTTGAATTGAACTCAGTTGAAGACTTGGACAATGTTTAAAATTTTCTTAGTGGGAACCATGATTTTTTAATTTATTAACATCTTTATTCAAAATAGCTGGTTCTGGATATGGGAAAATGGAAGGTTATATTAGGTTTCCAAAATCATCTTTGCTTGTATGCTTATTGCAGTCCTGGAAAATTTTAGCTTGGGATTCTGTTGAATTTCTAATTGCTGTGATTCTGCATGTGGGCTAATATGTCCAAGATGGGAATTCCTTAGGAGAAGAGAAAAATTTTAGCCATTGGAGAGGAAGTACATACATGCCATCTGGCGACTTTCCATCATAATGGATTATTTTTGCTAAGTAGGTGCTGATCTCATTTGTTTCTATGCTGCTAAAGACTAGAAACGCTGTTAGGACTCTAAAAGTAGACTTTTCTCAAAGCTCAGTCCTAAGATCTATTCTCTTACCTCTTTAAACTCTTTTCCTTGCCAATCTCATTCATTTCCATGGCTTCAATCATCCTCTTCAATGCATAGGGTTCTTAACTCTATATCTCTAGCTCTGATCTAAGTTCTAGTTTCACGTTTCTATGTTTCATTTCCATATAGTACCATCATCTTATACTCAATGTTAAGTTTGACTTTAGTGTAAGATAAATTTAAAATCATTACCCATCCTTACTCCACTCCCCCAACATCACCCTTCTTCCAACTCCAGGGAAGGTATTATTATATAGTAGGAAGTGCAATGTACTTGGAGTCTAGAGAGACCTAGGTTTGAATTTCACCTTTGATACTAGCTTTGTAACCACTGGACTTAATTTCTCTGAACCCAGTTTCATCATATGTAAAATAAGGTAAATTATGCCTTTATTTTCTACCTCAAATGAGGCAAAGTATATACAGTGCTTTATGAGCTTTAAAATGCTATATGGATCATGGTTATTATTATTATTATTATTATTGTTTTGATTACTTTCCCCATTCTAGTTGGTAGCAATAAAACTTTTTCAATCTCTAAGGCTCAAAGCTTTGGAGTCATCTTTGGTTCTCTCTCTCCCTTACCTCTCATATCCAATCAGCGGACTCGGTCAATTTCCATAGTCTTTTGTACTTTCCCCTTCTATTGAACATAACCCTAGTTTGGACTCTGATCATCCTTTGCCTGGCCAGCTGTAATAGGGGTTTCTTGCCTCCCTAATACATGATTCTCATTGATTCCAGAACATTTTCCTAATACATATTTCTGACTTTGTTATTTCCTTCCTTAGAAATTTTGAATGGTTTTCCATTGTTTAAAAATGATAATAGGTGGAATTTATATAGTTCTTTAAGATTTGAAAGCCATTTACACACACACACACACACGTGTATATATATATATATATATGTGTGTATATATGTGTGTATATATGTGTGTGTGTGTGTGTGTGTGTGTGTGTGTGTGTATATATATATATATATATATATATATATATATATATATATATATATATATATATATAAAATTAAATTCTCACAACAACCCTCTAAAGTAAGTTCTGTTTATTCCCCTCATTTTAAAAATGAAGAAATTGAAATTCATGAAGGGATTTGCCCAGGGTCACACAGCTTCCAAGTGTCTGAAGCAGGATTCAAACTCAGGTCTTCCTGACTTGATGTTCAACACTATCCATTTCACCAACCAAGTGCTTAAACTAAACAAAATATAAACTCATTAGTTGGCATCAGAAACCATCCAAGATGTGGCTCCAACTTGCCTTCCCAAGAATATTTCATACCATTGATTGTCCTGTGTTCTATATTCTGACCAACTGGGCTTCCTGTTACTCTGGTCCCATCCTGTCCTTTCCACATCCTTGCAGGGATTTCTGTCCCCATGCCTTGAAATAGACTAACTTAAAATCTCTGTCTTTTGAAATGAAAGCCTGGCAGAGACACTTTTAATTTGTAGTTCACTAATTGTTATTTAATTGAAAGAGTAGTTGCTTCTACTGGAGCTATAAGTCTAAATCTCCATCAAACAGCCAAATAGATTGCCTAGATACAGTTGATAAGTAATTTGATTTGTTAAGGAAGAAAATAACAGAGAGGTGGCATAGAATAATGGGTAAAGGACTGGTCTCAAAATCAGGAAGATGGGTTCAAGCCCCACCTCTGACTTATATTGGTTATATTGGCTATGTGACCCTGCAAAATATCACTTAGCCTCTCAGTGGCAAACCTCTAAGACTAAATTCCACAGAAGGTGCTGACCTGCATTTGCAGACACAGTTCCTCATTGGGGGTTACCAAAACTGATGCAATCACAAGTCCAGTCCCTTCTTAAATCTCATTTCCTGTAGAAGGTATTAAATATATTTTGGCTACACTTATGAATTGAAAATAGCTCAACATGCAGAATGTGCATGGTACATAGCAGGCACTTAATAAATGTTTATTGATTGATTGATTGATTGATTGTTTAAATTGCTATTTGGCTTCCTATTCTTCTAAGTTTTTTGTATTAAAAACTAACCTAATATCTACTAAAGTGAATTCTATACATACTTTATTGTTTTGCTGATGACACATGGAGTATTTATTTCACAGTAGATTGATTTTAAAGTGTACAATAAACACACCATTCATTTTTCTGCTCTAGTGAAGTAGCTATGTTCTAAAATGCTCCCTCACTTCAAAGTTACAAAGATCTATTTAAAAGACATGCACATATTACATAGGTTTTGGACTGCTAGTTGAAGAGACATTATATCCTTCAAAGAATCTGATTTTTAAATAGAACTCCAAGAATCTCAGGGAAAAATCCAATATCAAGTAAATGAAAATTAGCAATAGTGCAGAAGGTACAGTGCTTTGATTAATGGCCTATGCTCAAGCTTGCAGGCAACCATTAGTAGGATTTCATAGGGAGTAGTTGAAGGGATATTAGTATACTGTAGCTATCATAAATATTACAGAAGAGAGAATGAATTCTAAGATATCCAAATGTTCTTATGATAATAATAGAATGGAAGATCCAAAGCTGGTGACAGTGGCTCTATTCAACAGAATTATCAATTTAATAAAATGGGCCATTAAGGAATAAGCATGCTTAACAAATTACAGGAAGAAAAAAATGAATTAGGAAGATCACTGAGTATTTTTTTTTAGAAAATTTTTGATCATTTAAGTCAAAAGCCAATTTTGCAATGGTCCTTCTTTCCTCTCTCCCTTAAGAATTGGGGTTTGTATAACTTTCAGGAATTCCTGCTGGGATTCTAGGAGATATCAGGTTCTTAGGCTAAAGTATTATCCTTTTGTGATTCTCCCCAAAGTCAGGTCTGTTCTTGGTTTATTGGCAGAATTTTTATGATTTGTTAGAAGCTACATGTCAACTGTATAGGAAGAGACTATGTCAGAGTAAAACTGTCCCTAACTAGTCCAATATCTGAGATGTTTATCTTTTGGGAGAATTAGTATCCATGTGCAAGAGTGGGGATGAAACCACCCTGCTCCTTGATACCTTAATTAGGTGAAACCTCAATAAGTATAAGCTATACTTTGATAGCTTAGTTTGATCACTCATAAATCAGTCAATCATAGATTGGAGTGCAAAGATTAAATGCAAAAAGTCTTTGAAAGCCATTTGAGGAAGTGAAATGACACCAGCCAAGAATTTTCTTCCCATTGACTGGGGGATTTTTATGCCCTCTAAATTTTCTTTAAAAACATTGAGCTAGCTGGAGAAGAAATTTCAGAAATTGGAGTGTATTACTTTCCTTTTTAAAAAAATTTCCATTTAAAAACATTTATTTTCTCCCCCTTTACTCTGCCCCATTTAAAATAAAAAAAACCTTGTAAAATTATGCATTGTCAAGCAAAACAAATTCCTACATTGTGCATATCTAAAAATGTCTCATTCTGCATCTTGAATCCATCACCTCTCCATCAAGCAATGGGTAGCAGAGTTTGTCATCAGTCTTCTCGAATCACAATTTTAGTTATTACATTGGTTAGTATTCTCAAGTTTTTAAAACAAGTTTTTTTTAGAATAGTGTTGTTATCATATAAATGATACTTATTCTCTTTACTTCATCCTGAATCAGTTCATCTAAATCTTTCCATTTCTATCATAATTTTCTTATGTCACAGCAGTATTCCATTGCATTCATATGCTGCAATTTAGTCAGCCATTTTCCAGTTAATTAGTACTCTCTTCATTTCTAATTCTTCACCACTATAAATATTTTTGTACATACTGGTCCCTTTGTGTTTTAATTCCTTTTGGGCAAAGACCTAGCAGTGGTGTTGCTGGGTCAAGGGATTTGCACATTTTAGTAACTTTGGTGGCATAGTCCAAATTGCTTTCCAGAATGACCAATTCAAACTCACCAACAGTACACCATCAATGTACCTGTTTTCCTGCAGCCTCTCCAAACACTTTGAATTTTCCTTTTTTGTCATTTTTGCCAATATGATGGGTGTAAAGTAGATTTACTTTAATTTATACTTCTCTAATTATTAGTGATTTGGATTCTTTTTGCATGCTTTTTGATGGCTTGATTTTTTTCTTTTAAGAACTGCCTGTTCATGTCCTTTGACAGTTTATCAGTTGGGGGGTTTAACTCATATTCTTATAAATTTGAATCAGTTTCTTATATGTCTCAGAAATGAAACTTTTATTCAAGAAACCCATAATTTTTTTTTGCTGTTATCTATTTCTATTCCAATTTCAACTTCATTGGTTTTGTTTGTGAAAAAACCTTTTCAATTTTGTTACCAAAAATGTTCATTTTATATCCTGTGATCCTCTCTGTCCCCTATTTAGTCATGAACTATTTCCCTATCCATTGCTTTGTAAGGAAACTTCTTTTTCTTCTAGTTGCTTATGATGTGACCATTTCTATCTAAGTCATGTATTCATTTGGAGCACATCATAGACTAACTGATATGGTGTGAGGATTTCTTAAATTTAATTTCTTTCTTTCCACTTTCCAGTTTTCCCAGTGGTCTTTGTAGAACAGTGAGTCCTTACCCCAGCAGTGTCAGGTTTCATATACATCACTCAAGAGGAACTACCTGTAGGGGAAGGAACAGCTTTGGCTTTGACCAGGTCTCCTTTCTGCTCTTGCATACCCCACCACATTTGACTAGATGCGGTCCTTCCATCTTTGACATATCCATAGGATTTTGGACTTTCCATCTTTCCACTGGCATCCTACATGGAGTATCTGCATTGGGAACCAAGGACAGACTTAAAGTAGGTTCACCGTATTTAATGGGAACTTCTTTAGCACCTCACAAATGGGAGAGGGGTAAATCTAGTGAACAGGGACTGTGGGTTTCCTCTTTACCCCATATCCTCTGTAAGTCTGAACTCGCTTTGGACTTTATATGTATTTGTGGGAGAGTATGTCATAGACATTTGTGAGAGGAAGGATAATTTAGACTGATTGTTTTTATTGTATTATTTGAATAAATATCTGTTCCCAAAAGTTATAAAATTGGCTAAGTTGATTCAAAATGGATCAGGTTATAGAGAGGCACATTCATAGGCTATTAAGCTAATGGCATTAGAGAAAAATATCCATCACCTTCAGAGACTTCCCTGTAGTCCTGGGTGGTACACCAGGTGATGTAGCCATCCAACTTCTATAGACCTGAATTGTTAGTGTGAGTATGGATTGGAATGAGGATGTCCTATAGCATACATGAGCTACATATGTATTACCATATCCTGCAACTGCCCAACTTCTGAGACACTCCTGTATGTATTTAGACTCAGTTCACTCCAACAGTTGCAAATACAAACATGAAAATAAAATAATTCCTTACTGCAAATAGCTTACATTCAACCAGGAATATATAGATAACATGTGCACAGCTAAGTAAATATAAAGTATATGTAAAGTAATGCAAGGCAATTTCAAGAGGGAAAGAGTACTAATAACTCAGGGATCAGGAAAGGCATTTTGTAGGAGGTGGCACCTGAGATGTGTTCTCTCTTTAGAAATTTGAGGACTATTTAAGAGGAACCACTTAGAAAAAAATATATTTTGTGGCAAGGAAGGTCTTTTTTTTTCTTTTACCCCAAAAGAACAGAAGTGATGCATTGAGATTATTCAAATCAGGGTCAGAATAAGAATGCAATGTATTAGGTCAACTAAATGTTGGCTCAAATTCTTGGAACTTAGGTGTTGGTATTGAAATCTCTAAATGTAAATTTTAATAATCCTTTTAGGCCTGGAAAGATTTATGATTTATATAAAAGATTGATATAGAGCCTGCATTCCTATTATGCAAAATTTGTAAGCCTGCAATAGATTTGCTGGTGGAACTTCGAGAGACTCAAGAGTAGAAGAAAAATCTTATTCATCAAGGTCTTTCAAAGTAAGTACACCCAGTTGCTTATAACTCAAATTTCCTCAGTCTAATGGGATGAAGTAAGCTAAAAGGGTGGATGTAAAAGAGAGCAGAAAGATGCAGATTAAAGTAAAGAGTGGAAAAAAAAAAGCTTCATATTAATGTAATGCCATTAAACAAATGATTTATGCTGATAGAGATAGGGTAGCAATTGGAGTTATAATTTCACTGGTGTGGGGACCTCCTAGATGAGGACATTTCTTCTCTACTAATTTTATTAGGCCTTCTCTACAACTTAGTCTCAGAGAGTTGTTTAGGACCCTGAAAGGTTAAATGATCTGCTCAGGTCATGCAGATGGCATGTCAGAAATTTCTTTCCACTAATCCTATCTGTCAACAGCTCCATTAGATTCAACAATGATCTTAATAAATTATGGAATACAAGAAGAAAGCAAACTGGTCCTGTTGCTTTCAATAAAGTGGCCTAGATATATTTTCATGCAGACACTTTTTATTCTGGGTTTTGATGATTTGGTAATTCCTTCTATTTTGGCTATGGCTTCCCAACAGAACAGAGAGAAAAGCAACTCTGTGAATCAGTTTCTTACATTCTTTGCCCTTCTTAAGCGCTGGATAAAAGAGAGCTCCTTACCATTTTTTCCTTCTTAATTCCAATCAGCTTCCCTGAGAAACTCAGGGAACTTAATGTCATCAACCTACAGAACAACTCCTCCACTCCCCTATCATGACATTGAATGTAATAAGTACACAACCTAAGTGTTCGTTTGCAGAAGATGTTAGTTGAAGAGACTCATTTGGTAACTGAAGGAGGGTGTTGAAGGGTGACTTTCTTGATGACTACACCAAAAATAAAACAGCCTCAAAAAGCTAGATAAAAGCCTCCTACCTTCCTAGGTTCCCAGCATTGTTTTTACTTTGGAGTTCATACAAAAGTCAGGACCTAAAAGTTGGGAAGATGGTGATTAATCTCACTGGCATGGGAGATATTTTCTATTTAGGCGATACTCTGAAATCTACAACTAAACTGAATTTGCTCTAATTGTTAGAAAGCTGTATGAAAGTGAAGAACATTTTAAAAAGGAATTCAATTTTGTTCATTTTAAAATCCATGCAGTCAATTAACAGGCTAAAAATGTTGCTTATAGTTGTTGCCATGCTTTAATTAATAGACAATTAACAGTTAACTCATGTTGGCCTTTGCTCATAGTTACATTGAATCATAGTGTATTAAAGCTGGAGGGGTTACTAGAAATCATCTAGTCAAACCCTTTTGTTTTATAAGTATAGAAATAGAGATGTAGAGAGATGAAGTGATTTGATCAAAGTCACCACTAAGTAGATGTGTGTGTGTTTGTGTGTGCATGTATAGGAATGTCTTAACAATTAAATGAAGATTCAAAATGAAACTATTCACAAAATTGCTCAATTCAAATTGGGCTATTACGTTGTATTCAAGGAACATTTCCTAAAAAATATTTCCTTGTTGCCATATAAAGAATTGAAAAAATTTGGGTTATTTAAGAAAGCAACCATTCACCAAACAGATGGACTGCAAGACATAATAGTACTTTGAGGTGTCATAGAGATAGACTGAGAGCTAATCTCAAAGCCAGGAAACCTGGGTTCATATCCTGTCCCTGACATCCATTGCCTATGCAACCTTGGGCAAATCACTTAATCTCTCAGTGTTTAGGCAACTCTCCACAACTGTAAGTTGTAGAGAAGGGGCCAACTTGCACTGATACAGTTTCCTTCGCTAGGAGTTAGCTATGCCAATAAAATCAAAAGTTAAGTTCTTTATTCCCTATTCTCTGTGGACATACCTGAGCTCAACTCAAATGTTCCACACTTCCTATAGTTGATAAAAAAAAAAGTTTCTCTTAGCAACAAGCATTGGAATAGGGGTGTTCACTTTATCTGGGGTTGTGCACCAGAGATGAGCTGTAGGAGTTGTATCCATATTCACTGAGATAACAGCAGGTATATTAGGTGCCTCTGTATTGCCTTCAGGGCTGGAATACTGTGGCCATACTAGTTTACCCTTTGTGTGAGTTATGGTATGGTATATGAGATAATGGGAAAATGAATGGTAGATTAACCTCCAAGATACTTGCAGAAGCTCAGCTGTTTTGGTCTGAGATTTTCCCTTTTAGTCTCTTTAGGCATTATGTCTGTTATATCTAAGATCATTTTTAAATTTGAAATTCCATGGGAAATTCAATAATGAAAGAGTGATTTCAGTAGCAATACTGTATTTTGAAGATTTGGCCTCTGGACCACTCATTTTGTCTTTTATAACTAAGTTCCATTCACCCATCATTAGGGGAAAATGTCTCTCAGTGAGTGGTCATCTTTCTAACATTGGCGTTCTACCCCAAGAGTGCTTTAAGAATCTACTACTTGGAGGTAATAGAAGTGGAGCTACAGGTCTACTTATCACTGACATTTGTCATTGGATTTTAATGTGGAATAATAGAATTCCTTGACAGAGAGCACCTTGAAGGTGAGGACAAATGTCTTCAGGGTATCTTTGAGTGTGTCCCATGCCCTAAGGTTCTCCAGTGTCACTTATATGTTGAAGGTGGTAGAAATGATGTCTGACCTTTACATTATTGTGAGAAAGGCCTCAGAACACACATACAGCAGATCTTGTCCTATGTGCTGTAAGCATCACTTAAATGCCTGGGTTTCACCAAGGCAAACATCTTTAATTAGTTATAATGCCATTTATTACAGTTCCAAGGTGATTTAAAAATCAATTCCTAAGCATTGTATTAGAAGGACCTACCAGAGGTTAACAGAACTGTGCTCAGAGCATCTTTTGTCTATTCTGAGATGCCTCCTACTACTTTTCTCTGGATGGTTGAGGGGAATTCAATTTAATATCTCCTTATGGGGTGTGTAGACACAAAGTGAATCTATTATTTAAGCCAAGCTACTTCCTTGAATCAGTGTCAGTGTCTCTAGGCTAACTATACTAATATACGGAGTGTTCTTTTTTATATTCTTGCTGTTACCTTCTTTTAATTATCTAGCCCTAAATAATTCTGGCTCTGTTTTCTTTAAGTTTGATTTGTTTGTAAAACAAATTTTTAAAAAAGCAATGTGATTGGAAACCTGGCTTTGTGGAGCCACTGTCTCCTGATACCCCTGTGAAATGCTGCCTGCATTTTACAAATGAATAAACAAGGGTGCAAGAGGTGGAATGACCGCCCTGTAGCACATGTTATATCAATGGTGCCACTGGAAATAAGATCCAGGAGCCTTGGTTTTTCTAGTTCATTGCAGTCATCTTGGTAAAAATCCTTCTCTCTAGAAACAAAACAAAAACTTTAAGTATGAAGGAGTTCTTTTTGACCCCAAAAAGAAAATGAAAGACTAACTCAAGTAGCTTTGCATTGCAAACTACACACACACACACACACACACACACACACACACACATACTACCTATATTGATGAAATAGTTCTGAATTTGTAATCAAAGGACCTGGGTTCGAGTCCTGCCCTCTGCCTCTTATTTCCTGTGTGACATCGAGTAAGCCACTTATCTTCTTTGGGTCTCATTTTCCTCACTTCAAAAATGATAGAGTTGAAGTAGATACTTTTTTCGACTTGAAATCTATAATCCTATGTGGACAAATCAGTTAGTTAACTAGCATTTATTAAGGACCTACTATGTGCCAGATACTCTGCTAAGCAACAGAGGATAGGAGACCTCTCAGCCTCTCGAACAGGTCGTGAAATCTGGGTTAACTAACTGATGTGTGAAATGTTTCAGTGCATATAGCCATGCCAATGCCAAGACTCTGAGATGACATTACTCACTCTCTACTCTTGATTCTTGTTGTATTTAGCTGATCGCTTCTTACCAACCCAATGTAAGGCAGTCAAGAATATGTAAATAATGAATCAGTTTAGGTTGAAGTAACCAGTCATGGATTGAGATTAATTATGTTATTTTGCTGTGCATCATCTTGCCAAAACCATGGGGAGTACAGTTAAGTACAGCGAGACAATATGCAGTGACAGAAAGTGATAATAAGACTGAGTTGCCTATCACCAAGGAAAAGTGCTTACTGTAAAATTAATTATGACCCCCAGCATCTCTTGCACCGTAAACTACAGGAAAATGTCACATCTGACATCAGTGGGGTGAGACAAATAGTCTCTTTGTGACTATCGCCTGGAGGGAAGCTAGGTGGCACAGTGGATAGACTCCTGGGCCTAGAGTCAAGGAAGACTCATCTTCCTCAGTTCAAATCTGGCCTCAGACACTTACTAGCTGTGTGACCCTGGGAAGTCATTTAACCCTGTTTGCCTTAGTTTCCTCATCTATAAAATGATCTGGTGAAAGAATTGGCAAACCACCAATACCTTTACTAAGAAAACCGCATATAGGGTCACAAAGAGTCAGACATGACTGAACAACTGCAAAGGCTATTGCTCAAGTCCACTTACAATGCTTTCAAGGAACTAGCTTCTAAAAAACACAAAGTAAAAACAAATAAACAAACCCAAAACCTTTTTATGAGGAATATGGAAAATCACTATGTATACACTTCCCAAATTACTTTTTTAATTTTTAAAGCAATTTTTATGACCAATCTTTGCACATTTATTGGTATGGTATAAAGAATGCTAACTTGGGAGTCAAAAGATCAGAATTCAAATCCATCTTATACCCTGAGCGACTTTGGATAAGTCACTTCAATTTTAATGAGGGATATCCCATGTAGCATATTCAGAGTTACCCCTCCTGATTCTGCTGGACCACGTGTACTGGCTCAGAATTTGGGTTTGTCTGAGATGACAAACTTCATGGTGGCTTCTGGCCATGTGATAGCTCAACACTGAATGGATTTCTTGTTTTAGTCTGATATGCAAAACTTTAGTCCCTTGGTCCTTCATCTTATGATATAGCAGAAGGATAGCAGAATGCTTTATCATTTGGAAGGAGGGGTGGTTTCTGGCTTGTTTTCTTCCTTCAACCTTCCAGGTGGCTTCATGCAACTTTGAGGCTTTTAGCAAGAGACAGGAGATGAGATTGCCCTTTGCCATGCTGTGATCATGATGACCACTATCATGAGGCAGTCAGAACAGGGGAACCCAGCTTGAGTATGCCCTCCCCCTCCCCCTTTCTAATTTATGCTTCCTTCCCTGAGTAGATATTGAGTATCAACTTTGAGGTAGATGAGTCCAGGTTTGGAAATGACCTTATGGATTTAAGAGGTCTAGATATCTATTAGGTGCAGCAGACCAATGACAAGGGGAGTTTCTTCACTACAGAAAATAAATACTGACAGGAATATGACTGGGAGTAGTTTGGACAATCCAGAAGTGAGTTGAATTATTACCAGAGCTATCTGGTGGTCCCACACATTGTTTATATTAATCAGAGATTAGTTTTAACTATCAGACTCCTGAGACATTATAATAGGATTATAAGTTGTTAGTAAATCCTTTTTAAATTGTGCTATTAATGTGTGCTATGATTCTTTTCTGTGTTTTAGCATTTATTTTGTGTGTAGAAAATAAATGCCTGTCCCATGTCTGATTTACATTTACCTTACAAGGTGGGAGGTCCTTGTCCATGACTAAAATAATTTTAAATAACTTCTCCTTAAAGCTAGGGTGAGGGGTTCAACAAAATAAAAAGTGTGAAACAATGGAACCTTGCCTCCCTCTCATTAGAGGTTAGGCTTACCTAGTGTTGAACCTATTCAGTGATCTTATGCCTGAATTCAGAGTTTAAAAGCAGCCCTTAATAGAGAAGCATATGGGCACAATACTCCAGTCCCTTGGGTTTAGCTGGACTAGATGAACTCTAAATTTATAATTCTATGATTTGATTCTATTCATTTGTTAAGATGACTAAAGATATCAAACAGGTTAATTTTTGATTTGCTGTTTTTCACCTTTTTGACAGATATGTACCTCAAGGAAATAACATGTACATAGTTAAGTAAATAAAATGCAATAACAATTAACTAACATATATGTGTATATATACTATATATCTTTAAGATTTGCAAAACAATTTACATATGTTAATATATTTGACCCTCACAATAATCCTATGAAGCAGGTATTATTATCCCCATTCTACAGATGAGGAATCTGAGGCTGAGATAAATTAGGTGATTTGTCTAGGGATACATAGCTAAGTAAATGTGTCTAAGGCAGGATTTTAACTCTGGTCTTCCTGATTCCAAGTCCAACAATACAGAATGTCAAGGTTTACAAAACTCTTTTCTTAAGTACCACTCAACAAAAGGGAAACTGAATAGATTTGAAAATTTGTCCCTGAACTGCTCCTAGTGTTCTGCAAATGATTGTTTCATTGGGTGTAGTATATTTGGATGGTAATGTCTGAAAAAAAGGCCAGGATTTTAATGTGAAGATCAAGAGTCAATGGGGAGAAAAATTAGAAAAAGAACCAAGAGAAGACAAAACCAGAGAGTTAAGGAGGAAAAAGAGTAATGGAGACCAGCAGAGGCAGAAACAATAGCCACAGTAATAAGCAGCAGCAAAAGGTTAGTGACAGGGACAGTGAGAAGATAGAGCTCATAGAAGGCAGAGGAAGAGAGCCAGTAAGAGAAGAAAAAAAAGCAGTAGAAAGAATCCTAGAATTTCAGGGCTGGGGAGCATCTTGGAAAGCAACTTGTACACCAGCTACTTGAGAAGGGAGGAGTGCTCTGAGCTTGGAGCAGAGGTGGTCACAACGGAAAGTGGGGCTGGGGGTTGTAATGAGAGTGTATGATAGTGTTATGGTTTGGGGTGCTGGAAACTCCAAAATGCAAGGGTACAGGGGGTCTGCCTTGAAAGATTTCAACCACTCAAGCTTTCAGTTAGAGTAGTGAGGTTTTATTATAACACCAGTTAGGTGGGCAAGATTCCTAGTAAATCTGCTACTGTATGGCCAATAGGAGAGGACAAGATTCTAAGAATCTTGCACAATTTAATGGGAGTAAGATTGGTACTTTTATATCAGAAAAGACAGCGAAAAGATCTGGATGGGATTAAAGAGTTAATAGCTAGGGGTGGGCCAGGTGCCGACAATGTCTTAACAAGGAGTTAAGTGGTTGGAGAGCCACAGTGAAAGGACAGTTAAAAGATTATTGAGTATCTAGGTAGACTGGGGTGAGCCAGATGCCTCAGGTGAATGCCAGGGATCTAGGCTGCTGAAATGTATGGGAAAGTTCGGGGGCTGGGTTGTGTTCAAAGACATGGTCTTTTCCTTTTTGGAGTCCAGGTCCCATTGCTTCAACAATAGAACAGCTCTAGGTTCTCTCAGGTGAGGTTTGAGAGCAGGGAAGAGTAACAGCAATTGGTCAGTAATAGAAGAGTAACAGCCTCTTTTCCCTGAACCTTATATCCCTCCTCCATTGTGCAGTCAGTAAAATGAAAGCATAGACTAGCTAGCTCCTAAGCTTCCTTCCAGGGCCAAAGCTTTGATTCTCTAGATGAAGGATAGGTAATGTCAGATGTATGATTAAATGATAGCTTGTCATTATGACACCGTATAGGTGAATACTTGTTCGTCTCAGACTGCTGACCTGACCTGGAATCTTATGGAAGCAAACAGAAACTTGAATAGTGGCTACCTAAAAAAATATAAATGCTAGAGTTTCTTTTTGTTCAAGAGTCTACTGGTGAGACATGTCTTCATTAATAGTGCATTACAACTGTCAGTTTAAGAAGACAAAGTAAATGGGTTATCAATTTTTTTTTAAAGACACAAAGATAATGCCTCTCATTTTCCAGAAAATATCAGAAACAGAAGTCTATATTCTCCCTCTTGGAAGAGAGAGAGAATGATAGCAGGAGAAATGCAATATGACTAACCTGGGAATGCAGCCTGAGCAGATTTTAGGAGCACAAGGTTCAGCCCAAGGTGGCTCACATATGATTCATCCACGTTGCCTGAGCTCAAGAATTCTAGCACTGGCAACCTTCCATATGCTTTTTCACAGTGATATCACTTCTAAAACTGCCTATCACCCTGTCTCCTGAAGTTTCACCTCTTTGTCTACCTCCAAGTCCAAAAGTGAGAGGAATGAGTTTGAGAGTCAGCTTTCCTACTAATCTCAAAATCAAGACAAATCTTTCGGGGGTGGGAGGGAGCATAAAAGAGGCCTTGGTGAAGTTTCTGCCAAAACCAATGTGTATGTGTTTTTAGTGTCTTGATCTCCTTGGCAGTACATTCAGTAGGTATAAACAAGACAGCATTATATGCAAGTGAGAAAAAGAAGGCTCAGAAAAATTAAATATTTTGTCCCAAGGTCATGTAGATGGTATGTGGAAGAAGGAATACAGATCTAGGATTTAGACTCTAACTCTAATGATCTTTTCACTATACTGTAACTCCCATAGTATAGTATTTGCACAATGATAAACATGACTCATTGAGCAAAGATTAATTGGTATTCAGTATACTCTGTTTAAGAAGGCAGAGAGATCTTTAGAAAGATTTTCATTAAAAACTATTAAAGTTAGTAATTAATTTCTTTTTTGAGAGATCTGTAATTGGGTGTGCTGTATTTGGTATGAGTACAACCTAGGAAAAGATATTTTTAGAGAATTTTATTAGAAGATACAAGCAGGAAGTAGAAAGAACTATTCAAGAACGACATACAAGTATGTGGAACCATTTGGAATAATTACATTACATGATGCAATCATGAGAATTATGTTTTTCTATGATTATATACATAAATATATTTGTTAGTATCAGAATACATGTTATATATAATAGCTAGTATCAAATATATATCACACTAGCAAATGTATACATACGTATACATATATAATCATAGAAAAATGTAACAACAATCTATATATGTTTTATAGATAGATACATAGATATCTATCTAAACTTACATATCTGTAAATATCTACAGCTGTAAGTATAAATCTGTCTATCTATCTATCTATCTATCTATCTATCTATCTATCTGTTTGAAAGCCTTGTCAGTGAAGGCTGTACTATATTCAGTTTATGCTGAGCATAAATATTATTAGAAGTGTATTTATGAAAATATGCCAATTAAAAAAAACACATATACCTTTTTTTTCCATTCCTCCATCAGACAAAAACCTCAATAAAAGGAAAATAATTCAGTTGTTAGACTAAGATGGTTTTCTTTCTTTCCTTTCCTTCCCTTCTTTTTTAAACAAACTACATGGCTGGAATTCATTGTGTATGTAGTCTTATCCTACTGAATGTACTTGAAGGTAAAGAAATGAAAGTGAAACTAAATTACCAAGAGAAAGATAGCTCCCTTTCACATTTTCATTGGACAATTTGTTTCATTCTAACTTTAATAGAGTCCTAGAAAGTAGTTCTACCTTATTTTACAAGCAGATGTGGAGTTGTACCAACAAAAGTATACTAAATGGCTGTGATGGTTTTATCTTTTCGTTTAAAGGCATTCTGTCACATACAAGGTCCTCAAACTGATTAAACAAGTTTTAATCTTCTTTTTCTTCTTTGTCTTTTAAGCCACAAACATGCAAGATCAAAAAGTGGTGGTAAATAATAAATATTTAAAATGCAGAATTTTATGTAATAATTAGCATTTGGTTAGCACTTTTAATCTACTTCACTACTATTAATTATTTAATCTCCATAGCTATCTCTATGCATATTCCCACATCCCCTCTGAAGAGGTATGAGATAGCTCATAAATCCTTGGATTTAGACTTTGGGACACTTTTTCTTTTTTCTCCCTGTCTTGAAATATAATTGAAGTCAAATCCCTCATCCTCAATGTCTTCGCTAAAGAAAAGCGAGACTACTTAGGTCCTGTTTAGGAAATTCTTTTTATTTCTCACACACCCAAATCTGCTTTTCCTCAGCTGAAATGTACACTTTCCTCACCTCCTCTTCCTTGAAATCCCTTGTTTCTTTCCAAGGTCGGTTGAAATGGTGCCTTTTATCTGTGACCCTTAGTGATAGCATCAGCTGCTAGTAGTCACCATTGGATGACCTGGAATTTAATCTATATAGATTTATATGTGTACATGTTCTCTCCCCTGACAAAAAATACAAATTTTCTGAGGGCAAGGAACTCTTCCACTTTTGTCTTTATTCCCAATGCTTCATCCATTTTTTGGCACGTGGTAGGCACTTAATAAGTGCTAGATCAACGATTGCTGTACTCTTTGTTGCACTGAGTAATTCAGGAGATAGTTTTTATATTTATTGTTAACTTAACCCTTTCTCTGTGTTAGATGATGACACCTTATTATAATAAAATGCTATTCAGTTACAAAGTCACGTATATTATTTGTTTTTTTCTTCATAAAAATGCTATGAAGTAACTAGGGTAAACTTTATGTCTATTTTATAGGTGAAGAAACTCAGGCTGTGAGAGAAGTTCACACATCCAATGTCACATAGCTGATAATTGCTGGAGCTGCAACTTGAACCCAGGTCTTCTGACTCCCAGATCTCTCTCCTTGTAGCATATTACTACATTTCTATGAATACATTGGGAATAACATTGTCTTTTTCTTCAAGACTTTCATATGTAAAATTCAAATATGGAAGAGATACTCTTTTATTATATTAGTTCACTTTTACTTTTAGGGATTGTTGTCAGACAAAAGGTCAGTATCTTAGCAAATGCGGTAAAAAGATACACCATTCTCATTGACTTCCTTAGAAGAGACAATGTGGTCCAAAGAGTATTGGATTTGGGTTCAGAGGACCTGTTTAGAGTACAGTTCTACCACTTACTATCAGTATGACCTTATGCTAAGTGAAGAGGATGGACTGGATGATCTGGAAGGCTCCTTCCAGTTCTAAATCTATGATTCTATTTCAATGTAGTCTTAGAGGCCTTGCCTTTGTAGTCTTATTATATATTTATTTTCTCTGTAGGGTGAAACTCATCCTCTTGGTAGATTAAAATGTTAAGTTCTGAAGGTAAGATCACAAGCTATCAATTATGCAATTCTATTTCATCATGTTATAAATATCACTCGATTAATTCTGAATAAGAGGCATATTACTGATTCTTCAGAAATTTTTTCTTGGACATTAACAACTGTTCATTGTTGCCTTAGCTAAACACACACACAGATTGAGTCCAACACATTGAATCCCTTGAATGGGGCTTTTATGATTTTGGTGTTGATAGCAACATGTATCCTAGCCAAGATGAAAGTGATATTAAATGACAAATGTTTGTTTCTTTTTGTCTCTACAATTAGTGTTAGTTCTTGTTGGCCTAAGACTGGGATCTTAAATTTAAAACTAGGTTTAAGTATAGTAGCTATGGTGAAGATTTACTAAAAAAATTCCATTATTTCAGACTTCTATGATATATTTTTGGTTGTTATCATTTCTCTTTGCTGTCCCCCCCCCCATTTTTAATGTTTCCTTTTTCTATGGAAGAATATTCAGCACAAAATGCCTTAGGGAAAACCTTTATGATGCAATGGTATAATGTCTCGTTTGTCAATTGACCATGACTTATACTGATTTCTTAGGGATTGCCTTTCTACTCTCTTGTGACTTCTAATATGTCCACTGCATAATTTTGAAGGTATTTAGCAAAATATTTATTGGAAAGCAGAAAAGCTTCTGTCCTTTCATCTCTTTCTGTACTTTTCTTTTTCTCTCTCTCTCTGGGTTTATGTAGATTTCTTGATATTTACAATTCAGTTCTCTCATGGTGAATTTCCCCTCTGCCTTCCTCTGTGGTCAGGGCTCCTAGTGACTTCAAAAGGCGTTCCAGATAGGGAAAGATAATTTCCTTGGAGAATTTGGCCACACTAAAATATTTGAATGTATGTGTGTGTATGTATGTATATATGAAATGCAACACTCACAGCAGGAGATGAAGATCAAACCTAATTCTTTGATGTCAAGAGAAGCTTCCCATATGAGGAAATGGAGTTCCAGGGGAAGATGAAATATCAGCTGAATATCCATAGAGTTCCAATGAAAATGAAGCAGGGTATGTAGCATTAAGTACTCTCTTAAACACATTCCCCCACACAGAGGATCTTTATTTAGAGTATCTAAAATAAAGGCATTATTCATTAGCCAAATCATATGTAAAATTCAAACTGAGAAGAATTTTGTTATTTTGCCTGGATTAAAGTCAAGGTTTATAGAAATATGTATGAGAAACTGCATTGTGCATATATACTCATGCTTTTGTCTTTATAATTATATTTGATGAATCATTTTTGGAAGAGAAGGGGCAGTCTGGGCTTGTGATGTATAGGTGCAGTGTACTCCTTTTCACTGTTGCAACTCGCGTATAACTAACAGTCTTAGAAAATTGAGTCCCAGAGGCTTTGAGAAGTTAAGTTGTTTGACCATGGTCACAGTCAGTATGTATCAGAGACAGGAATCAAACTCAGATTTTTATTTTTTATTTCTCATTAGAAGGCCAGTCCTCTTAAGATCCACTATGTTGCACTATCTTTCTTGGTGCAACTTATTCTCGGTACTTAGTGATCACGGTTCTTTCCAAATGCCCCAAAACACAGTGTTACTTGTCTTGGATACAAAAGTTTTTTGCAACATCTCTGCAGGAACTGGTGAAGATAGGTTTGGGAGACTGGTTGCTATAAATATAAATCGAAGCATAAAAGCAAAGACTTGGAGTATATATCTACCACATCAAAGATATGTAGCATTTATATAGGAATTTAGGCCTTTGGAGTCAATTCATAGATTGATAATCCAACTGCTGTCCCTTATAAGTCCTAAGTTGCAGAGCTGGGTTTGAACCTGTGTCTTCTTCCTTCTTAACTAGCGTGTGTATAATTGTTCCATGCTGCCTCCATTTGTGATGGTCTCTTGACTGGTTTTGAAGCTATTTATATACATTTCATATGCTTTTTATTACTTATCATCATTTGTGAAATTTAAGATAGAACAAGATAAATGCTATATTCAGAGGCTCTTACCTTCAATTTCCAGTAAAAAAAACCAGTGAATATGTGAATCAAAACATAATGTCTGGCTTAGAGCAAGTGCTTAATTATCCTGGATTGATTGATTGGTTAAATGTATGAAAGGCAAAGCATAGTACATATGCAAACAGCTTGACTTTACTAGTGCTGTGGCTGAATATATTCTCATGATTAAAGTATTGAGTGCAAATAAAATGATTTCAATGCATCACGTGTTACTTTAACACAGTGATCAAGATTAGACAATATCATACAAGTTAAGCTTTGTTTCTCCCTTTTACTTTCTTTCCTACACTGAGTTTTGACTTTTTTCCTCTTCTTTATTACTTCCTGTATCAGATACCTGCAGTTGACCAACTCTAGCTGATGGTGCCTAACAAGAAAAATGTCAAGAATTAAATTTGTGATGACCTCAGGCTGCTGCTTGTCTTGTGTTACCATCATATGTGCAAAGACTAATGCAAGCATCTTAGCTAGATTTATAGATTTTTGTGGATTCACCCCTAGAATGTTAAAGGATTTCTGAGTAGAATGCTTTTGTGATAACTAGGGGAAGGAGTTATGGCCTGTCACAGTTTGTGCTTTAAGTAAACTCCAGTTACTGTTGTAGCTGATGCATTTAGTACATGTGTCTTAGTAGCCTGCATAAGGCCAAGATATACTTTGCTCCTCCAGGCTTCTTTTACCAAACTTCACAATTTATTCAAAGTCAAAAGATAAAGGACTTTAATACATATTTTTTTTCAGCGTGTACAAGGATCTAGTGGTTTTCCTGAAATAATACAAATTACTATGATTGATATAACATTTATTATATCTTTTGCCTTGTCTGACAACATGTATAATGTTTCTGTTTCAATGTGAACGTGTCTTTGTGTGGCAGAATTAGGAAGAAGGGTTAGGGAATGACCAAGCGTTTATATCCATAGTGGACAGTGAAACACTCTCACATTATCAGTCTGTTACAAGATTTCATCCTTGAAAAGGCCGTAATTATATTAGAAGTGAATTACCCAGGAAATCTGAGGATTGGTTTAAGCTCTAGATTTTTCCTCTCCCTTTTTAAAAAATATCTATGCGGTTTTGAAAATTACATGTTGAATTTGTTATAGGCTTTAATTTTTATACTTTAGCGGAATGAACTATACTTTAATACTTTATTATACCCATATATTAAACTTTAATACAAAAGTAAGAAATAGAAGCTTGTAATCTCATATATAATCCTCTTTTTCTGTTCTACTTTGTATTTGGAAATGTTCATTAGTGTGTATGTATGTTTGATTCGGTTCCAGATTTTTAAAATAATCCACAGATGGAGAAGATCCATGAAAAATAAGTGATTGGGGCAGCTAGGTGGTTCAGTGGATAGAGCACCAGCCCTGGAGTCAGGAGGACCTGAGTTCAAATCCAGCCTCAGACACACTCATTAGCTGTGTGACTCTGGGCAAGTCACTTAACCCCAATTGCCTCACCAAAAAAAGAAAAATAAATGACCTATTTTATGTTCATCATGATGTATATCTCAAATAGGTACTATAGATGGATAGTAAATTGGGTCCAGATCTGAAGAGGAGAGTTGTTTATATCATATTCAAGAAATTCTCTTGTGTCTTAAATGATTTCTATGCTGCTTCATGCCACAAAACCAGTCCTTTAAATACCAATATTTTTCTCTAGGATGATACGTGACTTTGGATAGTGGAACATTATTATCTAAATTACAGATGACCTAAAGTGCCTGTATAGAAGCTGCAGTGCATTATCAATAATTATGCATGTTGGGAGTACATAAAGTATATCACTAAGCATATGTAGTACTAGAAAAAAAAAAGAATGGTCAAGCAGCAAGAGTTCAGGAGAACAGGTTGCCAAAGTATTGCATTGGTCTCCATGAGATACTAAAAAAGCCAGAAGAACATCTCCAGTACAATGGAGGTTTTATGGAAAGACATAGACAAGAGTCTCATGTGATTCAAAAGCATTAGGTGAGTTGAAATTGATACCCACGTTATGGAGAATGATAAGAAAATGGATCTATCTAACTCAATTCAATCATACTCAACCAAACATTTGTTAACCTTCTGCCATGGATCAAATGAGATAATGTATTCAGGATCCTTTGCAAATCTTAAAGTCTTATATAAATACCAGCTTTTATTATTATTATATTAGAGATATTGAGGATATAGAGGTAAAAATGCCATAGGCTTTGCCTCCAAGGAGTTTATGAGTTTTACTAGGAAACAAGGATAGCAACTGAGGTCCTTTCACTCAAAATCCTATACTCTTCCCACTAAACTATACTATCTCTCACCTATAATAAACATTTTGGAAAAAAAAAAGGCCAGCATTCTTCAATCTACCTTTGTCTGTGGCAATATAGAAGGACAAAGTGATCTAGGAAATTTTGAAGAGAGAGTTTAACTGAAAGAATCAAGGAAGATTTTGTGGAGGAGATGTTACATAAATGGAGTCTTTTAGGAAAAGCAGTCTAAAAATAGTATTGAGGTGTTACTTTCCAGGCATGGTAAACAGAATGCATAGAGGAAAGAGTTGGCATGTCAGGACTGGGGAGCAACTAATCTAATTTGGATAGGATATAAACTGTGTTGATCAGTCAGGGAGTCAATATGCATTAAAGGTTACTATGTTCCTGTCATGGTGCCAAGCACCGGGAATACAAAGAAAGGCAAACATATGGTCCCTGCCCTCAATGAGCAATAAGGGTGAAAAGATAGGTTTGGGCCAGATTGTGCCTTAAGTGGAAGGCTAAGTAGCTTATATTTTATCTTAGAAGTAATAAAGATCTACTGAAGGTTAAAAATCATAGGAAGTCACAGGGCCAGATGAAGGATTTAGGAATATACATTTGGCAGTTGTGGAGAAGAGTGGGGAGAACCTGGAATCAGAAAACAGAATTCAAAGGCTACTGTAATAGTCCAAGCATGAGGTGATGTGGTCAAAAAACTGGATAGTGGACATATGAATTGAGATAAGGAAATGTTTGTAAAATGATCTGTGGAGAACATATATGACTTGAAAATGGTGAGTTATGAAGGATTTGGATGACTTAACTCTGAGCAATGCAATGACCAACTATGGCTTCAAAACACTAATGCCAAAGCATGTTTCCCATCCCTTGACAAAGAGATGATGGCAGGAGATACATGTTTTCAGATACAACCAATACAACACAACTTTTTTTTTTGCTTGATTATACTTTTATAGTTGTTTAGTTATTTTCAGTCGTGTCTGACTCTTTATGACCCAATTTGAGGTTTTCTAAGCAAAGATGGTGAGTGATTTGCCATTTCCTTCTCCAGCCCATTTTACAGATGAGGAACTGAAGCAAACAGGGTTAAGTGACTTGCACAGGGTCACAGAGTTAGTAAGTGTCTGAGGCTGGATTGGAATTCATGAAGTCTATATGAGTCTTTCTGATTCCAAGCCCAGTGCTGTATCCACTGCACCACTTAGCTTCCCTGATTATACTTACTTGCTGAAAAAGAGGGGAGAATGTTGTTGGACGAAAGAGGGTGGTGGTAGTGTGATTTTAAAAAAAGAAGAAAATATAGAAAAGACCACCAATGAAACATGTAAAATACAGAGGAGAGAAAGAAAAAGTTCAATAGAAGGCACAGACATTGGTAGTATAATGTTAAAATTACTATATACTTTAAAAAATAAACTGCGCATTGTAGGTTCATGGCTTCCTATATAATCCTTGTTTTCTGTTCTTTGTATATCTCAATATTCTTAATTATTTTTAAATGTTTATAATTTAAATGTAATTAAAAATGAACATGTCAGATGTCACAATAGCTTTATTCACTGATAATTTTACAAGAGAAAGCATTGATATATTATAGTTAATAATCTATATGTCCTATCCTTCCTAGA
Organism: Phascolarctos cinereus; assembly: GCF_003287225.1. Taxonomy (NCBI): domain Eukaryota; kingdom Metazoa; phylum Chordata; class Mammalia; order Diprotodontia; family Phascolarctidae; genus Phascolarctos; species Phascolarctos cinereus. The sequence goes on along the minus strand of NW_027555514.1, from coordinate 127,601,072 downwards.
TTGTAAGCTTCTTGAAGACAGGAACTCCGTCTTGATATTTTAACCACCTAGTGACATATAATAGGTGCTTAATAAATGCTGATTTAATTGAAATGATGCTGAAGATTTTATTGTGGCATAATTTTACAGGCTCTTACACAGTCTCTTCATATTAATGAATGTTGGAAAATGGGATTAGAAAATACAATAGCTAACAATGAATTTTAGACTTGACAAGAATTTCTTAGGCATATAGTAACATTTGGGAGTTACAACAGGATTGAGGTGGGTGCTCTGAGAGTCACAGGTTGGGGCAGAGGTCCTCAATTTTAAATAGGAAGAACAAAGAAGAGAAATAAGAAAACAAGATCTCTTATTTTCTTCTCTGCTAACAGCTGATCAATTAGAAACCCCAATTTTGTTAACTAATTTTATCTTATGAGGAAACTGCATCTGGCCACAGATAACTAAAAGAAAATGAGAGGAGGAGAACAGCTGTGAGGCATCACCCAATGTTATTTAAGTCCTTGCAGGAATGAAAAGAGTTAGGAGGCATAAAACAGAATGAGCATTATTATTATTATTAGTCAAGGCAATCAGTGTCAAGTGACTTGCCCAGGGCCACGCAGCTACTAAGTGTCAAGTGTCTAAGGTCAGATTTGAACTCAAACTCAATTTGGTCCTCCTGACTCCAGGATCTGTGTTCTATCTACTGTGCCACATAGCCGCCCTCAGAATCAGCATGTATTAAACTTCTATGTGTCAGGCACCATGCAAAATGTTATACAAATGTGCCGTCATTTGATCTTCACAGCAACCAAATAAGATATTTTACAGTTAAGGCAACTGAAGCAGATATGGGTGAAGTGACTTGCCAGGATCACAAGCTGGATTTGGACCCAGGTCTTCCAGACTGCAGGTCCAGAACTCTTTACCAAGTCACCTAGATCCTTTAGTAAATTGGGTTTGAGGTACAGCCTTATTCTTCTCTTGATGGGCCATATCCCAGATGTTGAATATAGCTGTGCCAAATGCTTTTATACTGAAGTGTTTAAAGTACTCTATATTCCCTGGTAGCCATGGCTACAATACTAGATGGCAGGAATTATGGGACCTAATTGCAAAGATGAGAATTTGGTATTTTTTAAAACCCATTTGGATCCTATTTGTATCTAAAACATGAATATCATGTATTTATTTTTGTAAATAATTATGAAGTACTTCTTTGTGACTCCAGAGAGAGGGAGAGAAAGAGCCTTTATATAGTCTTGCTGTCAAGTCTAGGACTATTGGTCCAGAGGTACCAATTTGTGTCTCACTCATTTGTAGCAAACATTCACTCAGAATATAATTGAAGTCAGTTTATGTTTATCTGGAGATGAAGTGCATTATAAAGGCACAAATAGCAAATAAGCAAGATGCAAAGAGAGTGGAAAACTCCTGAGGAAAAATGATAATGGTTCACCAGCTCAAAGTGAGTCAGAGGAATGGGAAGACATAGAAAGGGGATACATTCACCAGATCCCAGTGCTGAAGCAAATTGTGTCCAAGAGGATCACTCCTTAAGTGATTCGAATGAGCTAGGCAAGGCTTCAACTTTTCATGATTATCTTCAGTTTGGGTTATCAATGCCCTTTCCTTGCTATTCCCGGCCCTCCCCTGTCAGCTTCTCTAGATCCTTTATTTTCTCTTTCTGTCTGGGAAAACTATACTTCTCATCAATGATGTTGCCAATAATGGGCCAGATTAGATTAAATTAATGTGTTTCTCCCCCCCACCCCCATAGATTGCAACCTCCTTGAGGGCCAGGCTTGTTTCATTTTTGTCATTATCCCTAATGCGTGGCATAGTTTCTGGTCCATAGATGATACTTAATAAATACTTATGGATTATTTGATGGATAAGGAACATACTTACATCATTAGTATCAATAAATAGCCCCTGAATTCAATCTTACTTTCTCTTTCGTTTAGTGAGACTTCTTCAAAACAATAGTCTAATGTGTACTTAGCAAGTTAAATTGTTTCGGAGAGGCATGATAATTCTGTCTAGGCCCTGTGTGGTAGACTTTTTTTTTATCCAAATGATTTTTGTGACAATGTTCTTTCAATATTCTTTTTGATGGCAAATAAAATGCTGTCTCGGGTTTCTCAAGATGCTGCCAATGCAACTTTGTAGTAAATAACATTATAATGCCAATGCATGACTAAGGAGGTGACATGATGTCAAGAATACAGTCAATGTTGCTGTATCATAAATTTAATGGGAAAATGCATATTTATGCAAGTCTTCTTAGGATGTCAAATCCAAGCCATGTGAATGTTATATTACCACGAGAGAGGAAATCAAGCGGCAGGAAACTTTGTTAGTACTGACGTAAATTCCACAGAGTAAAAGATATTTCAATTCAAGACAGCCAAGGTGCCCTTTTTTTTTTTATAACTCAGTATTTATATATCACAAGAGAATGTCTCTCATTTCAATGTTTCTCAGTCTGGGTATTAGGACCACCAAAGAAGTCTTCAGAGTTTTAAAGGGACCATATACAGTTCAAAACAGTTTTATCTTCTACTTATTTGGGGAAGTAGTATACTGAATGAATGGGGGAAGAGAGAATTAGTCTATTCTAACGTCTTTCCCAGTCTCTGTCTCCAATAGTACCAAGAGGGAGAAAAGAAAGCAGAACTTTGAATTGTTTGGTAGATGAGAAGGGGCTTAGAAGAGTACAGTTACTTAGGTAATATGAGGTGAAGCTTCCACCTATTGTTGATACTTAATCTTCCAGAATTAGTTTAGTAGAATGCCTGTGAGAGTAAAGACTGAAATTCTCAACAAAAACTAAATTTAACAGATATTTCTCTTGTATTCCCCAAACCTGGCACAAGGCCTTGTTCACGGCAGGTACTTCTTGAATTATATTTACTCCTTTGCATTAAAGACTGTTAATATGCAAATATTTTTGGGAAGGGTTAACATGAAGCCTTGTCAGCTATTAACATTGAGTTGTAATTAAATTATCAAAATCTTTCCAATAGTTGAGAGAATTTTCTTTTAGGCTTGGGCCCACAATAAGTACATTTTATAGTTTTAATAGAACACAGGGAGGAGAGACAGAGCCAGTGGCAGAAAGGCATAGACCTGGTGTAACATCACTATGGACCAATATGAGATTGCTAGACACTGGAAGGAAGGTAATGTGTGTGTGTGTGTGTGTGTGTGTGTGAGAGAGAGAGAGAGAGAGAGAGAGAGAGAGAGAGAGAGAGAGAGAGAGAGAGAGAGAAAGGGTAATTAAGAAGTTGAGAAAGTGGCTGAAAGAAGATTAGAAGGAGCCTAAGGACAAACTTCACCTCACTCTTTTGTCCTTAGCAGAGATTATTAAATTGGGACCCCCATTACTCCCTAATGGGTGGCTAGGTGGCACAATGGATAAGAGTGCTGGGCTTCAAGTCAGTAAGGCTCTGAGTTCAAATCTGGCCTCAGACACTTACTAGCTGTGTCACCCTGGGCAAGTCATTTAATTCTGTTTGCCTAGTTTCCTCATCTGCAAAATAAGCTGAAGAAGGAAATGGCAAAACCACTCCAGCATCTTTGCAAAAAAAAGAAAAAAGAAAAAAGGAAAAAACCCAAATCCCAAATGGGATCATGGAGAGTCAGACATGACAGAAACAACTGAATATCATTATCATCATACATTCCTTTGATGTCATGGAGTTTGGATAAGAAAACATTTAAAATTTTTATTTCAATATGATTGGTTTTCTTTGCAATGCTACATATTTTGTTTTTATGTATTTAAAATATTATTCTGAGAAGAAGCCCATAGGCTTCCATGATACCGAAAAAGGTTAAGAACCCCTGTTGGAGAGTGATGTGGCAGATTTCTTTGGTTGTTGAAAGCATGATGTTTTTATAAAGATCAAGGTTGTAGTTCTGCACTCTGTGTAAGTCCTTTAGCTAAAAGATATTCCACAGGCAGAATTCAAACTCTAATACTAAACATTAATCTCCTCCTCACGCAGTGAACTGGGAAATAGGGTGGAATGTGTCACCACTATTAAGAAAAATAACTTAAAGCATACATCCTGCTACAGTAGATCCATTGCGTCTTGCTATATGAAGGAAATCTCATTGAGTACAAACTGTGGGAGGGGGCAGAGAATGGGATGGAATTTTTGTGGAGGGCTGATATGGTTCATATATAGAAAACTTTCTGGTAGAGGGTGGGATAAATGGGGTTGGGAGATCACCAAAAATATAGGAAATCTGCCATTATTGTCTCTCAATAGAATGTCACCACTCAAAATTAATTTCATTTTATGAATAGTTCATATTCACTTTTAAACTGTGAGTCAAATCCATTGCAATAAACTCTGAAGAAATGATTGTATGAATTGGTTGCATTAGATTTTGATTGTATTAAATATTGCTTGAAATGAAGGGTGTGACTTTTCGGGAGGGACTTAGATGTTGTTTTTCTTTCTAAGGAACAAGTTTGATTCACTGATGCTTATGACTTGATCCAGCCCATTGTGAACTTAAGGCAAACAGATGATGATGTTTCCTAGAGGCACAAAAAAAAAATTGAGATGTCTATATCATCTTTAAGTACAACTTTCCTAGTTCTTTTAAAATAGTAACCCAGGGGCCAATTTTCCAAATGGTTTCTAATTTCACTAAGGTGTTATTCTGCTGGAGAGCCCAAATGCAATCCTCAGGCAAAAGGTTAATGAGTTGTTTATCAGATTTTTGGGGAGGAGGTCATGAGATGCTCACCAATAGATAAATGTATCAAAGATACAGGTTAGATTGTGGCTGGTGAAGCTTTTTTCCATTTGAAGTTTAAAAAAAAATAATGTTTGGATTTATTTTGGCAATAATTCCATTCAGGTTCTGAGAGAAAAAGGGAACCAAAATCTACAGAGGGCACTCTTTCATTGGTTTATATAGAACCAAATACATTAACTTCTTTTGCTTCACTTTGGAAGGAAAGATAGAGATTCCTCCCCCCACCCCCACATTTTCCTAATCCTTAATGGTGATTTTTTTTTGTTGTGAATAGTGAGAGGTTAGGGAAGAAAATGAACATTTATATGGTATTTATTCTGTGCCAGACACTTAACAAATATTATTTTATTCAACCCTCAAAATCATCTTAGAAGGTGGGTGCTATTGTTATCTGCATTTTACAGTTGAGGAAACTGAGGTAAATGGAGATTAAATAACTTGCCTATGGTCACATAGCTAGTAAGTGTATGAGGTAGTATTTGAAGTTAAGTCTTCCTGATTCCAGTCCTAGTGTGCTATCCACTAAGCTACCACTAGCTGAATAGCTAGAATGGAAGCCCGAGTTATCCTGGCAGGGTGAAAAGATCTGAAGTCAAAAGCTTTGGGTTTGAATCTTAGCTAAAATGTTTAATAACTGTGTAACCTGAGGAAAGTTGCTTGAATTCTTTGGCTCTTCTAGGTAAAAAGGTGTGGGTGAATGAATGAATGGATAAGTGAGTGGGAAAAATATCATTCAGTGCTTCCTGTGGTAAGGACTGGGGATACAAATACAAAAGAAGCAAAAAAAACCCTTGCCCTGAAGGGGCTTACTTTCTAATGAGAGAAACAACACAAATTGGGGAGTAGTGGCTAGGGAGGGGCACTTCCATAGGGGAAAGAAGAGAAAAAAATTGCAGAAATGTGAGGAAGTGCTTTGTAAACCTAATCATACTATAGAAGTGAATTATGCCTTAAGAGAGAAGCTGGGAGAAGCAGAGCCAAGATGGTGGAGAAAAGGCAGGGACCCACTTGAGCTTTCCCAAATTCCTCTCCCAAAATAACTCTGAACAAAGTTGAAAAATGAATTCTGTAGCAGCAGAACCCACAAAGGATGGGCTGAAAAAATGTCCAGCAGAAGACAACTAAGAAGGTCAGCAGGAAAGGTCTGTTACACCAGGGTGAGAGTGGAGCACACTCCAGCTCCCAGCAAACCTGCAGGAGGTCTTGGAGGCAATGAAATCAGTGGTGACAATGGCAATTTCTTGAGCTCTCAGCCAACAGAGAGTAAGGAGGTCTGACAACTGGTCAGCAGGTGATTACAAGGGTCTTTTTGCTCATACTTTGCACTGTTCATACGTGGATCCAGGGTGCAGTCCTGGGTTATAGTCCTAGGGCATGGAGCACTAGCACACTAGAACTTGTGGTTGCAGGGGACTGTGAACACTGGTCACAGTTCCAAGGTGGAAAAGAGAGCTCATGGTTGTTCACAGACCAGAACACAGGCTAGGAGAGTAAGTAAACACATCTCTTCTTAGATCATATTATGGAAGAAATGAAAACTTATAGACCCCACAGAACTGGATCTTAAAACAGCTGCACAAAAAAACCTGAAGCTTGGGACAATGACCCCTCCATCCTGGAAATGGAACCAAACTTGAATATGAAGTTAAAAGCCAAGAAATAGGCTGGGAAAATGAGCAAACAGCAGCAACAATGACAAAAGACCCTGACCATAGAAAGTTACTGTAGTGACAGAATATCAAAATACAAACTCAGAAGAAGACAACAAAGTCAAAACCACTACATCTAAAGCCTCAAAGAAAAATATGAATTTGTTTCAGGCCCAAAAAATAATTCCTGGGGGATTTTAAAAATCAAATAAAAAGGATAGAGGAAAAATTGGAAAAAGAAATGTGTGACTGTGAAAAAGGGTCAGCAGCTTGGTAAAGGAGACACAAAAAAATACTGAAGGAAATAACACTTTAAAAAACAGAATTGACTAAATGGTGAAGGAGGCACAAAAATCCACTGAGGAGAAGAACTCCTTAAAAAGCAGAATTGGCCAAATTGAAAGATAGATACAAAAATTCATCGAAGAGTATTCATTACAAAGCAAAATGGACTACATTGAAAAAGATAAACAAAAATTCCCTGAAGAAAAGAATTCTTAAAAAGTAGAATTGGTCAAATGGAAAAGGACAAAGGCTTACCAAAGAAAATACTTTCTTTAACATTAGAGTTCTGTAAGTGGAAGATAATGACTCCATGAGCCATCAAGAAACAATAAAACAAAATCAAAAGAATGAAAAAAAATAGGAGAAAATGTGGAATATCTCATTGGAAAAACAACTGACCTAGAAAATAGATCAAACAAAGATAATGTAAAAATTTTGGACTTTCTATAAGCCATGATAAAAATAAAAGAGCCTAGGCATCATCTTTCAAGACATTATCAATGAAAACTGCCCTGATATTCCAGAACCAAAGGGTAAAATAAAAATTGAAAGAATCCACTGATTACCTCCTGAAAGAGATGCCAAAATGAAACCTCCCAGGATTATTATAGCCAAATTCCAGAGCTCCTAGGTCAAGAAGAAAATATTGCAAGCATCCAGAATGAAACAATTCAAATATCCTGACTATGGACAAAAGATTTCTCATCTATGTTAAGGGATCAGAAGTCTTGGAATAGAATATTCTGGAGGACAAAGTGGCTAGGATTAAAAACAAGAATCACCTACCCAGCAAAACTGAGTATAATCTTATGAGAGGAAAATGGATATTCAATGAAATAGAGGACTTTCAAGCATTCCTGATAAACCAGAGCTAAATAGAAAATTTGACTTTTAATTACAAGATCTAAGAGAAGCATGAAAAGGTAAATGGGAAAGAGAAGTCATAAGGGATTCAATAAGGTTAAACTGTTTACATTCCTACATAGAAAGATGATACTTGTAACTCCTAAGAACTTTCTCATTGTTAGGATAGTTAGAAGGAGTATACATAGACAGAAGGCACGGGTGTGAATTGAATATGATGGGATGATATTTAAAAAAAATTAAGGGGTGAGAAAAAGGGATGCACTGGAAGAAGGGAAAAGGGAGAGTAGAATGGGGTAAATTACCTCACATAAAAGGTGTGAAAGAGCTTTTATGGTAGAGGGGAAGATGAGAAAGGTGGGGAGGAAGCACTTGAACCTTACTTTGATTGGAATTAGCTCAAAAGGGAATAACTACATACTCAGTTGGGTATGGCAACTTAACCTATAGGAAAGTAGAAGGTGAAGGGCATACATAAAAGAAGGGAGGGGTCTGATAGAAAGGAGGGAAGATTGGGAGAGGCAATGGTCAGAAGCAAAACACTTTTGAGGATGGACAGGGTGAAAGGAGAGAGAGAGAAAGTAGATAAATGGGGAAAATAGGATAGAGGGAAATACACTGTTATCAATCATAGCTGTGAAAATTTTTTACAACAAGTTTCTCTGATAAAGGCCCAACTTATCAAATATATAGAGAACTGAGTAAAATTTTTAAGAATAAGGCCATTCCCCAATTGTTAAATGGTCAAAGGATATGAAGAGTTTTCAGACAAAGTAATCAAAGCTATCTATAAAATGCTTTAAATCACTATTGATTAGAGAAATGCAAGTTAAAACAACTCTGAGCCACCACCACATACATATCAGATTGGCTAGTATGACAGAGAAGGAAAATGACAAATGTTGGAAGGGATGTGGGAAAATTGCAACACTAATGCATTGTTGGTGGAGATACAAACTGATTTCAGCCATTCTGGAGAGCAATTTGGAACTACGCCCAAAGAACTATAAAACCATGCATACCCTTTGACCAAGCAATACCACTACTAGGTCTATATCTCAAAGAGATTAAAAATAAAAGGAAATGGACCTATGCAAACAAATAATATTTATAGAAACTCTTTTTTTGTGATGACAAAGAGTTGGAAATTGAGGGGATGCCCATCAGTTGAGGAATGGCTGAACAAGTTGGGGTATATAATTGTGATAATATACTATTGGGCTGTAAGAAATTATGAGCAGGATGTTCTCAGAAAAATCCAGAAAGACTTACATGAATCAATGTGAAGTGAAATGAGCAGAATCAGGAGAATATTGTACATGGTAACAGCAACATTGTATGATAATCAACTGTGAATAGCAGTTATTTTCAGCAATAAAATGATCCAAGATAATTCTGAAGAACTTATGATGGAAAATGTTATTCATCTCCAAAGAAAGAATAATTGATGGAGTATGAATGCTGATCAAAGCATGCTTTTAAAAAACTTTATTCATTTTTCTTAGATTTTTTTGGGAGGGTCTGTATTTTCTTTCACAGCACAAATAATATGGAAATTTGTTTTGTGTGACTACACCTGTATAACCTCTATCAAAGTGTTTGCCTTCTCAATGAGGAGTGAAGGGAGGCAAAAAGAAAGAGACTTCAGAACTCAAAATTTAAAAAATTTAAAAAAACCCTGATGTTAAAATTGTTTTTATGTGTAACTGGGGAAAATAAAATATTAAATTTAAATTCAAATAAATAAATAGATTTTCCAGAGAAGATTTCACCAATGGATTTAAGGGAGGCTTTCCTCTAAATTGTTTAATGTTTTATGGATACCAATAACAAGATTGTTATTCATTTTAAAAAAAAAGAGAGAAAACTGGGATTGACTCGGGAGAGGGATGTAGATTAGAAAACCTACTATCTTGTGACTTCTATATTTTAATTATGATAATAATTTGTTACTTAATGATAAGGGAGTTTCCCTATCCCCTGAACTGATATGCATTACTGGAGGACCCAGAATATAAACACAAAGTGTAAAGTAGATCTTGAGGAACTTTTGTATCATTCTGCAACAATGTATGAATAAGTCCTTTATCAGTTTAGGAGTACTATAAAGTCTTGACTTTGGAATGAAGATAGCTGATACTACACAGGAAATACCTTGTGATTGATTGAGAGAATGAGACATGTCCTGTGGGCCTATGTAGAAAGAAATAATTCTCTCAGAAGTGGAAGTCTTGTCTCCAGTGATTTGTGAACTTAAGCTTTTTTAACTTGTACGAAAAAAGTAGCAAAGAGAAGACTTTTCCCCCTCTCTTTTACCCATCCCTTCACTGGCCATGTCATGGGGATTATTGGACCAGTAGGAGACAATACATCTAGGAGCAGAGACACACCAGAGGACAGACACTGACGTGGGGAGACAATCACCTGAGGGAGAAGGCAGCCTCAGAGATCATGATACAACCTCCCCCATGCCAGAGAAGAATGCTAACTATGAACTCAAGAAAGAAGCAGACTCTGGGAGCCCAGTTGAGTCACCTATCCAAACAGAAATGCTTCACTATTGTAATACCCTCCTAACTGGTTTCTCTGAAAGTAGCTTCTTCCTTTAACATAGCTGCTAATCTATGTGTATTTTTGCAATACTGATATTAAGAAGACCACAAGGGGAGGATAAGTCTTCACACAAAGAAATGACTTGTAGAAGGTAGGTTATACATCAGAGGAGAGCTCGAAAAATCAACAGACAGCTATTAAGTGCTTACAATGTACCACGTATTTTTGTTTTGGAGAAATCTTTAAAAAAAATTTCCTAAATCATACCATTTGGGCCCACTTCCTACTCTACTATCATAATGATGATAATAACTATAGCTTACAAAGCATTTTAAATACATTACCCATTTGATCTTATAACAACTCTGAACATAGATAACATAAGTGTTTTAGCTCTTTTTATAGAGGAGAGTCAAGCTGCTCTCATGAGCACTCCTGGATCACATAATGAACAAAATGGACTACTGGACATTTTCTCCAATCCTCATGAACTTTTAAACTTTTCCAAAATAAGAATTATGTACAAGAGATAAAGCAAATGTCCTCAAGATCTGAGATTCTAAGAATCCAAGCAGGGTAAAAACACAATGAACTAAGAATAAAGCGGGCTAATACCTAACCCCTAAAGTGCTCACTCAGCACCTACTCTTCTACTACTCTACCTGCCATGCTCTTGGCATCAGGGCTGCATAAGCCAGCCCTAATGCTTGCAACAGAACTGAACTCTATACTTTTCCCACCTCCCCAAACCCAACACAGTGGAGATCCAATCTTCAAAGGCAGAAATTTACTCAGCCTATCATAGAAACATGGCAGTGTTCTGTGCCTTGGGCAGAGAAATGAGAAACAGAGGGAACTGGGGCAGGATGCCGGCATGTGTGGCTATGTGGCACTCCAATAGGTATGAAGAAAAGTGTCCGACATCCGTCGGGGGCCAATTCTGTCCCTGTCATCTGGGGCAGAGAGAGGCTGATGAACCATGAATTGCCCAACATCAGAAGAACCTGAGACTCTTTGATATCCATCTCTTAGGGGAACTACCATCAAAAGGAAGGGAGTCAGAGAGTGAATAGTAAGAGGAAATAAGGCAAAAAAAGACTGAAATCACCAAAGATTTCAGGATGAAGAAAACTCCATTAAAAAATTTGAGTATAAGTAGGTCAATCACAAGGGAAGATATTAATAGCAAAAGGAAATATGGTTTTTTAGGTAATGCAAAAGACTTCAGGCATCTCTGAATAAGAGATGAGACAAAGGAAAATAAATCAATATCTGACAGGGCAGAGGACCCTGTGGATTCCCAAGAGAGCATGGAACCACAGCAAGACAGTCTGGGATGGTTGAAAACAGAAACAGGAATAGTGAAAGCAAAAATTATAGTCTGCACAGCAGAAATAATTGGCAGAGCAGGAAAAAAAAATTGAATCCATGATGGGAAATCTTACCAAAGAAACAAAAGAGAGGATAACTGGTAATGCAAACACATGGAAGTAAAGTACAATCTGAAGAAAAGAAATGAAAAGCAATAACATTAAAAGAAAATGTGATCTCCATACAAACAAAACTTACTGATCTCGAAGCCAAGATGCTTAGAGACAAGGTAAGGATTGGAGGGGTTGGCTTTCAGAACATAACAGTTCAAAAAACCTGAACACCAAAATATGAGAACACAGAAAACAAAGTGACAGTTGAAAAAGATCCATACAGTGCCTCCAGAAAAATAAAAATTCTGCGCCTTACACTGCAATATACATAATGCTGAAATGTAACAATTCTGTGGACAAACAACAAATTTTCCAAATGAAGGAGAAAGGCCTTAAAATATATCAGAATTTGAATAATGCAGATAAGATTACTGAAGTTCAGAAAGATTAAATGACTTGCCCACAATCAGATAGCTAATATGAGATAGAGCCAGTAATTATAAATGGAGTAGGACAAATAGAATTTTGCCACAGGACCCAAAATTTAGAGGGTAGTAATAACACTTCAGCAACTAAAAGCAATACGGTTTAGCAGATAATTACCAAGAACAGTCAATATCAGATGGTCAGATGTAAGTTCTTCACTCAACCTGCTTCTTGTCACTACCAAGTAGTTACCTCATGCTTGTGTTCCAGGATCTTTGAATACCACTGCTTCTCAAGTGAGGACATTTATGTTTTGTCAATTTTCTTAGCACTTTACATTGTCAGTTACTTATTTTGAAAATAAAAATAAAAAAAGATTATTCCCCTATAGTCACTGAAACATCAAGTTAAACTAGCTCATCTGTAAAGATTTCTATGTAAATTCATACGTTAGAAAATAATTGATTTTCCTGCATAAGAAATGTCAATAAATTCTTCTGTAGCTTAACTGCTATGTAGTGAAATGGCTAAGTTTATGTGATACTAGTAGCCTAAGAATAGACTGAAAATGATGTCACATTAACTGTCTGACAAGCTATTAGCAATGAATTCAACAAATGATATATCAAGAACCTATGCACACTGCATCATATTGATAGGAACTGAGGGGAATGTAGAAATGAATGACTAGGTCTTTATCCTTAACAAGGTAGAAGAAGAAATAAGACAAGTACTCAGAAAAATATAGGACCATAGAAACTGAGAGTTAGTAAGGACCCCAGAGATCATCTGATCCAACCTCTAGACAAATTCTGAATATCATCTATAGCATGCCCCATAAGTGGTCAGCTAGACTTTAATTAAAACACTTACAATGATGAAGACTTCCTTATACTCCAAGGACCTCATTCCTTTTTTGGATGGTTCTAATGGAAGTTTGTCCTTAACCACATTTCACCATTAATGCTTGTTCTTCCTCTATGACCAAAAAAACAATTTACATGAAAATATTTAAAAATTTCATGTCTGTATTTCCCCATGTGTCTCTTTTTCTCCCCATCCCAGAAGTGTGTATGTGTGTGTATGTGTGTGTAGAAGTTTATTCCACATAATAAAATATGAGAGGAAAAAAACACAGATCCACAAACCTAACAAATAAAGCAAACAAGACTGATGTTATATATAACATTCTGTTTCCATAGTCCCCCACTTCTTCAAGTGCATATGCTTTTTTTCCCACTGACATTGGCTTTATTGGTCTTCTGTGAGTGTAGGAAGGCAGCAGGAATGGGAGGTGGCTGGGGACTTATTCCTTAAGAATTTAGTGCATGTGGCCTGACGTTAGGGGATTAGCAAAAATTAGCAACAGAAGCAGATGAAGAGACAGGAAGTAGGGGTATGAGTGTCTCTGGAACCACCAGGGGAATGATATAAATACTGGGGTATGTGTAGGAAGATTACCTTCACCCAAGGACTTGGTCACTCCTTATCCCCCTTGTGTCTATGACTTCATACATACCTATGCCTTTGTACCCATGCCTCTGAGCTCACCTTCAGGGTTCTAAGTAGCCTGTAGCAAATCATGTAATCACATAATCTTCAAAGAAGGGAGGGAAGTGAATTCACGTATCTCTCCTTTGCGGTCAAGCTTCGTCATTATCATTTCAAAGTATTCAGTTTTGATTTTTTTATTGTTCTTTCCATTTACATTGTTGTAGTCATCATGCATATTATTTTCTTGGTTCTAGATACTTCACTTTAATCAGTAGTTATTTAATTTAATTAAATATTTAATTTTTACTAAATCTGTGTTTCACTGTGCTCTTCATATTGATAATTTCTGATGGTTCAATATTATTCTCTTTCATTTGTGGATTATAGGTTGTTTAGCCATTTTCCAAGCAATGGGCATTTACTCCATGACTTCTTTTCAAAAGGCAAAACAGCCACTGTTCCATTAATTGATTCATATATGCAATTGTTTCTAGTTTTACCATCTTGGTTTTCTTCCTTTGGATATACTCTAACTTTCCAATGTTCTTCTAAAATGGTGATTTCTAGAATTGGAATCAATAGTTAGATATGGTCTGCTCAGACTGTCACACTGCTAATGCCTAGTAAGCCTATGGGCCACTAGGACCTCTAGCTCTTTTTTATTTGAAATACTTTCTATATGTATCTATACAAACTACACTTCTGCAAGTGATGTTTTTTTAAAAAGTACAAAATTTTATATATCTCCCAATTAAACGTAATCTTACCAACTTCATTCCACTCTCTCAATTTCTTTGGATATTGTTAGGTTTAGATTCTGTCATCCAATGTATTAGTTATCTCTTGTAGCTTCCTGTCATCTACATATTTGACAAGAATTCCATCTATGCCTTTATCCAAATCACTAATCACATGTTAAAAATTATTTAGACCAGTAAACTGTCCATGGGACAGTTAGGTGGCTCAGTGGATAGAACACTGGTCTTGGAGTCAGAAAGACCAGAGTTCAAAATTGACCTCAGACACTTACTAGCTATGTGACTCTGGGCAAGTCACTTAACCTTACCCTGAATAAAACTGGAGAAGGAAATGGCAAACCATTTCAGTATCTTTGCCAAGAAAACCCCATGAACAAATGATACCTGGTGTCACAAAGAGTTGGACAGGACTGAACAACAACACAAAGAGATTCCCAGAACATGTCAATGAATTTCCTTCCTTTAATTTCCTGTCTTTGAGTCAACCAGTTCTGTCATGCAATATACTGACATAAATATGCCATCCATATCTATGTCCCTATATTTTGTCCAGGAATATAAGAGGAAATTTTTTTTTCACATGCTTTGCAGAAATCCAGATACGCTAAAACTATAATACTGCCCCTCAACTACAAGTCTACCAATCTAGTCAGAAAAGGAAATGAGGTGATTTTGGAACGACTTGTTATGAATGAACCCATCCACTCTAACTCTTGATAATAACTTTATTTTTAAGTGTTTGTAAACTATCCTCTTAATACTGAATTCTGGAATTTGACTAGAAATTGATGTCAGGCTAATCAGCCTACCAATTTTCTTTTAAACTGTCTTTTGAATTATGACAAGCATTCTCCAAGGTAAAGGAAAACAATGGCAAAATAGAAATCGAGTAGTTCTGTACTCTTCCTGACAGCTGTTAACATCTTCCTTAGCCTTCCCTTTGCCTCCGATATAGCTAAAAAGACTCTTTTATTTTTGGCATTTGTTACAAACCTTGGCTTATAACTCACTCACACACATCTGTGCATTGAGTAATATTCATTCATTTAGCATTTAGTATTTATTAGAATTCTATCCTAGGGCCTATATTTTAGACTAGTCACTGGATTAAGGCTATGGACTCAGTTGACACAGTTGGAGAAGAGGCCAGTCTGAAGCACATCTTATTATTACTTAACTCCCTACGCCTTTCATATGATTTGTGTCTAGGGTGCACTATTTTGGACCCAAAAGAACAACTATAAAGGATAAGTACCAATCATACTCTCAGCCTCTCCTAAATAATTGTCATTAAGCCACATACATATAATTACAAAGGAGAATACTCAAGAATAGCTGACCACCCTGATCATACTCCTCCCTTGTTAGGAAGAAAGGAAGAGGCTAATAACACTTGGAGTATATCAGTGTGGTCTCTAGAACTTTTTTTTGCTCAAATATACTAACTATTATATTTCACAGTGTGTATAGATACTGATGGGTCCATTTCTAGACTTGTACCCTACCTTTGATCTGACAACACAGTCCTTATGGAGTATAATCAATGGCATTGTCATGCACTGAGTTGGATATTGGGTGAGATTACAAAAGGAATATTACAAGATTCTTGTCCTCAAGGAGCTTACACTGTAGTAGAGATAATAATAGTAATAATAATAATTATATATATGGCAAAAAAATCAACTCATAAAGTACAGTATGCCAAGTACACTATGCATGAGTTGCACAAAGTATTATGGATATAAGTATATGCATGTGTATAATCCCAATATGTATAACCTCATTTATATACTCATACTGATATTAACAGTCTAACTTTTTTGGAATAATTTTTCTCTAAGCGTGGTCATTCTTTTCCTTATTGTGCTTAACATATGATCACTTTAGAATTTCACTGGCAAATGAAAATGGGTGATAGCCTTTGTTTCTTGTTCTTCTCTAAATACCTCTACACTATGGTCATTTGCTATCACATTAGTGAGTTGCAGTCTTCTATCATTGTTTCCTGTTGCTTGAAGGATTATTTCTAGAAATTAGACTCCAATGGAGAAGCAAATATATGATTTTTTTCCCATCAGAGAAGTCCTCTGTGACCTACACAACACAGCACGATCTGTGGATTTATAGCACCTTTGTGGAGGAGAAGAATCAATAACTTTAACTTGATTCTAATAATAAACACAGTTTTGATAAAGAAGATTCCACTTATAGTATGTTCTAACAGAATCACATTACAAAAGCTGTTTACTCTAAGGTATATAAAGGAGTCATTCTGAACATTAAAGTCAGAACAATTGATTGATTCTGAAAGTTGGCCCAAGGCACCTTCTAAAAAGTATCATAAAGCCCATTTATGTTTATTTTTATAGTTCAGCTTAGCAGCTGTTTTTTTTTTCTTTTTTAAAAGTACAAAATCCAAAACCAAAATGAGACTGTCTTTTAACTCAATTCTCCAACCCCCATTAACCTCTGGAGGAAGCCCTCTGTGTGTTTATTTAGGGGTGGCAAAATTGATCTCTTTTTCCTGCTTGAATCTCTTTCCTATTATTTTTCCCCCATCCAAAGTAACAGAAACCCATATTTCTCCTCTGTGGCTCAGTTGGGTATGCTGCTTTACTTGAGGAGCTAGAAGAACTGAGGGGTTGGGAGATGGGGGACATACTGACTGGGCCAGTGTGTGTACTTGAATAATAGAACAAAAACAAATATAACTTATATGATTGAAAAAGTTCAGCACTGGGCGAACATGCATCACTTTGTAAGAAGACGCTTATAGGAAAATAGGAAATGGTATTTGGGATAATAAGATCTGTGTTTTATTTTTGTATACATTGCACTATAGCTAAGTCTAGAAAAAAATACAAAGTAGGAGGCTTGATTTTGCTATTCTCTTACCCTTTTGTGTATATTTATTTTTCTTGCTCTTCAGGTACTTAGTGAGCTCAAGTTCTGCTCCTCTCTCTACATCCCCACTGAAAACTTACTCCCATAAAAGGTTTTAATAAACTCATACTGGGAGGGTGGATTGAAAACTTTTATATTGACCTTTCTCCCCTCTTTTTAACTAGTTTCTATGTCCTAAGTCTTCAAGAAACTTGATTGGAAGGCAGAAATTATACCTCTCTTAGAGCCCCATATATCACATTTCTATTTTGAATTCCTTCAGTTTAAATAAATGCTAAAAGCAAAGAATTAGAGGTGGGAGATTTAGTTATCTTTCTATTAAGCAACCCAGAAACTGACTGTTTAGAATGTTTTGATCACCATTTATTCATCCTGTCTAGCTCCAGATAAAAACAGTTTGGAAAATTTCAAAGTCTTCATTACCTCAGTGGATCTATGATCTCATGAATATGGGTGTCAGCTTCAGTGGAGCATAGTATAACCTATCCATGCCTTCTTTTACTTGTCCATGGCTGCCCAGTAATAATCTGCTGCAAATGCTGGGGGGCTTCTTCTGTATCTTTTTAATATTCTGCCACTGGGACTGTCTATCTGTTATCTCTTGCTATTGCTACCTGGTTGACCCACCTCTTTTTCTGATCACATTTTTCTGGGAGATGATTACTTTTACATCACTTGCATTATATTGGTAATATGCTGCAGACTCATTATGTCACCTACTCTTTGGGTCATCCATAACTTTGAATCTTCAGAGGTTGCAGTGTTTCATGATTTGCAATCATATATTACTACAAGATAATATTGACATTAAAACAATTAGGCTCTCAATCCGGGAGCAGTTTGGGATTGGTGAAAATGCTTCATAATCTCTCAAATGCAGTCTAGCCCTTTCTTTTCCTCCTATTCCATTGTGAGTGAGTTCATTGTCCATCTACAGAATTTAATTCAGGTATAGGATGGATAGATATACTAACATCAGATACAATGATCAACTAAGTGAATAGACTTCCCATTCAGCTCCATGTCTGTCTAAACAAGTATTATTCATTTATTTTTTCCTGTATCTTTTTCAGGCTGATTCTGTAGTATCCCAAGGCTTGGTGTAGATGATACAATGTCATCCACAAATAGAAGCATTTAGAGGCCTTTTTCATTTACAGGCAATTACTCTTTCATTTGAACATGATACAGAGTAGGATCTATGACAGTGACTAACCTTTTGGCTGAGTATCTCTTTCCTTTTTTTATGCCTCACTTAATGTTAATAACCAGAGAATCATTGAAGTGTTATCTCTTTGAGTGCACTCAGCAAAAATTCTCATCAAGAACTGTGTTGGCTCAGGTTCAAAAAAGCCTAGTGTCTAGTATAAAAAATGACAAACAAACATAGAGATTAATACTTGGAATTTTTGAGGAGGAAGCTAGAATCTTTGAGGATGGTAACAAGAGTCCTGGTGAAATTGATACTCAATCATCTTATACTCAGTTTCTTGGAGAGTATGGACTATGAAATTCTCTTAGAAGTAGAGTTTCATGAAAGGTGAGACTATATCAGGTTGAACATCCTAGGCAGAGTCTCTACTACCATGGAGAGTTATAAATAGAGCTCTCTTCCATTAGTGTCAGAGTTCATCCTTCAGGCTAAAATTCTCTGCATGGCATCCCAGAGCCTGAGAAGGAAATCTGTAATTTATCTGAGCAAAAGTTCTAGTTTTGATACATAGCCTACTGCCAACCCTTAGAAAATACCAAATAACTTTGTTCTCTTCCCAATTAAATCTAAGGTCAGTAGATTTTTGCAGTATTATAACAAATTAAAAGAAAAGATGATCTTGATTATATGTCATCAAACACACAATAACAGAGATGGATACTATCTTTACCTCTCCTAAGTGGAGTCTGACAGCAAATTTAATAACCATCTGGCCTTTAGGAGAAATTTACTTATATCAATATTAAAAAGCAAAAATTGAACATTTACACAAAATGAAAAAATTGTAAAAGAAAGTAATAAGTATAGTTTTGACATATAGTATTGAATACTTTTGCAAGTGAAATTATTTCACATCTGCAACTGTTTTATTGGCAGATTTCCAAGTTTATAAAAAATATAAATTATATGTAATACCCATGTGAAGCAATATTGCCATCTCATGAATAAGAAGTCACATTAGGAGGCAAAATAGGGATGTATAACCATAATGTGATTTCAGAAGTACTCTGAAAGCTTCCATGGTCAAACAAGTTCCACTAACAAGAATCTCCTGATGCTACAAATTCCACAGAGGCATTTCTTTGGTTTAAAGCTCAACCCTCTTTTTAAAAAATGCGAATGTCCCTAAAAATAATGTAATTAACACCAGTCATTTATACCATAGTGTGAGTTACTAATTCTGAAACAGCATAATTTGTGGGTAGAAATAATTAAATAATCAACAAACATTTATTTATTGCCTACTGTGTACAAGGAAGTATGCTAAGGACTGAGCTTATAAACCCAAGGAATGAAACCATCCCTGTTTGCAAGGAATTTGGAATGCTTAAAAACTTATTTGCTTCTTTATATACTTTCCTGAAGTTTTATTTCCAGAAGAGAGGAGAATTTAATATTCAACTATAATTTGTAAAGTTTCCAAAAGTCCTAATAGAATCTGCCAGTTTTGGCAGTGAAACATTCACATGTAACATAAAATGAATTCTAGGAAATGGTGAGTTAACATTTGACAGAGTAATGGATAAGGAGTTTCAGATACTGTCAAGAATTAATACTGTTTTAGGAGTGTGTATGTATGTGTGTATGTGTGTGTTTATTGTTGTTTTGACTCAATCTGTGATTTCATTATTGTAGGAAGCTCCTGGTTAGGGACTTCCTCTACATTTATAGAGCATAGGGCCACTAAGTGGTTAAATGAGTTGTCCAGAGTCACATAGGAAGTATATATCAGAGGTGAGACTGCGATCCTTGCACTATAATCTAAGAATCTAGCTTCCTGGCTAGGGAAGTGAGATTTCTCAAGTAGCATTAGCCTGGGGGTTGCTGGTAAGGAAACTAAAGTTTAAGTGTTTAGAGATTAGACCTTCTAAAAATTAGACCTTTCTAAAGAAAAGATTCTTAATTTTGTGCCCACAGATCTGCAAGTGGTCCATGAAAAATTTGAAGGGATCCACAAACTTTGAGGGGAAAAATACATCTTTATTTCTCACTAATGTGCAATTGAACTTCAGCATTTCCTTCAATTATAAATTAAAAAAAAATTCTGAAGACTCCATAGATTTCACCAGATTGACAAAGGAATCCTTGAAACAGAAAAGATTAAGAACTCTTAAACTAGATGATCTTTCAATTTCCTGCTATCTCTAAATTCTAAAATGTTATAATCCAGAACAGACTTCAAGTATCCCACTAAGGATTTTCCTTTTAAAGAAAATTTTTAGTAAATGTCTTAATGAAAAGTGAAATTAATATTTGTTACTGATGTCATCTCAGAATGGTGAGTTCCAGTATGTAGACTTTGTACCAAAAGAGTTCATTTAGGGGACTGAGTTGTGTGAAATATGTTTTTCTTTGATCCAATTAATTTCATCTATAGCAAATCTCCATCACATGTGAAAACATAAATAACATCTTCTTGCTCTACTGTTAGTTGGGACAGTGGATGGAGCACTGGACTTGAATTCAAATCCAGCATCAGATACTTTCTAGCTGTTTGACCATGGGCAAGTCACTTCTGTATTCCTCAGTTTACCTGACTGTAAAATAGGAATAACAATAGTATCTATCTCCCAGGGTTGTTGTGAGGGTCAAATGAGATAATATTTGTAAAGTGCTTAGCACAGTGGCTGGCACAGAATAGGCACTATATATACACTTGTCCCCTCCCTTTCCTCAATACTACCTAGCACTCTATAGAATCAGTATGGTGGACCATATGCAAGGTGGGAAGCCTGGGTAGCAGCTAGGGAATCCAATGCTTTATTCTCTCACTCTCACCTTGTTCTTCTTGGTATTTGTCACATTTTAACTTACAGTTAAGAAGGGGGACAGAGTACTTTATATCATCCATTTGGGTTGAAGCTATGTGTCACAACAACCTGGCCAGTGGGGCCCACTGCAGATCCTAGTCCTGACAAATTTATGTCAGAGTTGATTCATAAAGGATGGTGGAGAATTGTGCTGGGCAATAATTGGAAGCAGTAGTAGTAAAAGGGCTAAAGGTAAATCACAATCTTGGGCCCTGTAAAAATTTGGCTTCATGGGAGATCAACACAAGACAAAGAACAGAAGTACAAAATCAAAGGCCAAAGTGAGTCTGTAGATCAAAGATGAGAGGCATGGTGGGCAGCAAAGTAAATCCTGCACTATGGTTGTAAAAGTACAATTAAAAAAAAGTTTTATTAGTTCTTTTTATTTATCACACAAGTCATTTCTTGATAGTCCCCATACACACACATTTAGTATCCCACTAAGGATTTTCCTTTTAAAGAAGATTTTTAGTAAATGTCTTAATGCAAAGTGAAATTAATATTTGTTACTGATGCCATCTCATAATGGTGAGTTCCAGTATGTAAACTTTGTACCAAAAGAATTCATTTGGGGACTGAGTTGTCTGAAATATAGTTTTCTTTGATCCAATTAATTTCATCTATAGCAAATCTCCATGTGAAAACATAAATAATATCTTCTTGCCCCACTGTTTGTCTCCAGAGAGGTATTGACTACAATAATGAAAACTGAAGGAAAACTGACAAGAAAACCACATCTAACAATGAATACAACATACTTTGCCTATAGTCCCTTACTTCCCTCTCAAGAAGAGAGAAGTACATTTCCTAATTTGGTAAAGGTTGCCATTGCACTTAATCTGAGGTAATAGCTAAAATTCATATAGTTCTCAGGCTTCATGAAGCACTTTACCCGTTATTCAATTTGATTTTCACAACAACCCTGTGAGGTAGATGCTATTATTGTTTCCATTTTACAGATGAAGAAATTGAGGCTAAGAAAGGTTAAGTGATTTTCCCTTTACACAGTAAGGTTCTGAGGCAGGATTTGAATTCAGGTCTTCCTGTCCCCAAGCCCAGTGGCCTAACAAATATGCCTCCTAGTTGAGATCAACTGCATCTTAATGTAATATTTATTTACATTACTATACTCATTACATATAAGCACATCTGGGCTCACTCTCCCAACTCAAACTTGGTTTAGCAGACAGAGGACCCAGAGGACGGCTATTACTTTGCTTTTTAGGGCTCTAGGGATAATCTTTAGGGGTTGTGGGATGTTTTTTTTAGTACTAGTATTCATAAGCCCCCATCCAGTGGGTTTCCCTCAATTGTTCAATTAATGTCTCCCCAACATCAATTAGCTAACATCAATTAGCTTTTGCAAAGGAACATTTCATGAGAAGATATAGCAAAAAAAAATGAAGTTCAGAAACCGAAGCCCACTCTCCTCTACTACCTTAAAACTTCAGGAAAGTGAGCTCAGGCTTAAAGTAATTACTACCAAACATCCTCTTCTCCCACTCCCACTCCATCCCCTATCACCAAACAATCAATAGATGATTCCCTTCTTTGCTATGATGTCTTGCTTTGGTCATGTCACAGCTGGGCTGGATCACTCTTCAGGGCTGGGTCTTCACCAGATTTGGCTGCTATTTCCCTGAAAAGACTTGGCTATGAAATCCAACTGCTGAATGTCTAACAGTTCTTCTGACCTTTCCAAACTCACGAGGTCATAACTGTGTCTGTTCTATTTCTGTTGCTCATTCACCTAGGATCAGAAAGAATATATGCAACAGAGACAATACCATACATTCGTGGTCACATGGTGGCTACATAAGAGAGTATATAACTATATCATAGCAGGCTACTCTTTCCCCACCCAAAAGCTTCTTAATTTCTTCTTCCACTCAGACTCTGAAGACACCAGGAAAAATAAAGAGCTTTCAAATGCTCAAATCTTTTGTATGCATACTTAATTCTAGCTCTGGGATCCATGAAAAGTTGTGGGTTTTTTTTTTTTGCCGCAATAGCAAATGAAGGGGAAACAATTAGAGCCCAATTGTGCATGCTCAGAATTGGAGAAAGGGTCCCTCCATTATGCATTCTAGGGAGCTGGCTTACCAAGCTTCAAATGCATGGCCTGCAGGCAGAACCTACTGAAGAATTTGGCCCTTCCTCTCATTATACATCTATTGTTCCAATGAGCTTATTTCCTTTTGTATCAGTGCATGAAAGTCTTTCCAGATTTCTCTGAATTCCTCATATTCATCATTGCTTATGTTATCATAGTACTCCACTGCATGTGCATACCATAATTATTATTGTTCAGTCATTTCAGTTGTATAGGACTCTTCTTGACCCCATTTGGGTTTTCTTAGCAAAGATAATGAAGTTGTTTGTCATTTCCTTCTCCGACATATCACAATATATTCAGTTATTCCCCCATCACAAGCTGATTGTGACTGCTGTTTAAAAAAAATGTTTGAGAGAATATGGCAAGCAGCCCTTACTCTATCTTCCTGTGGCAAGAAAGAACCGAAGGTTCTAAGAAGTGGTAATCTAATGCATCCTTATATATTCAGTTGATTAGGAGAAGAGTTGGTTTTGATGTATGGAAATGTAAATTGGCTTGAGATTCTGAGCCACTCATCCAACTCAACCTACACAAGAGAGGGCTGATACCAGAATAGGAAGCTAATAGTGGTATCTTTTGCATGCCTATGATTTCAAGTAGATAATGCCTCTGTTCTCTTGCAGAAAGTAGTGAAATCATCTTAGGCAGTCTTGTAAAAAATATTGTTGCATTTTATATTTGTAGCATTTTCTTAATTCCTTTCCCTCCTCCCAATGACTCCTTCCCTGTAACAGCAGCAACAACACTTTGAAACAAAGCCAACTGCCCTAGCTACTGTAGGTGATGACATAGAGTTCCCTACCTCTCTACTGAGTGGAGGGAGCTATGTTTTATTATGCATTCTTTATGACTGAAATTATTTATAACAATTCGTCACATTGGCACTAACTTTTTAGTGCATTTATCATTTGGGTTATTGTAGTTATTATGTATGTGTACAGGCAGCTGGGTGACACAGCAAATAAAATGCTGGGCCTGGTGTCAGGGAAACCTGACTTCAAATCTGGCCTCAGATACTTACTAGCTGTATGACCCTGGGCAAGTCATTGAACTGCTGCCTGCCTCAGTTTCCTCAACTGTAAAATGGTAATAATAACAAACTTTCAAGGTTGCTGTGATGATCACATGAGATAATATTTGTAAAAAGTACTTATCACAGTTTCTGGCACATAGTGGCTGTGACATAAATGTTTATTCTTCCCCATCTGATCAACACTGATATGAGAGGTAGCATGGTACAGTAGATAGAATGTTAGACTTGGAATCAGGAAGTCCTGGGTTTGACTCTTACCTCAGATACAGGATGGCTCTAAGCAAGTGACCTGGCATCTCTCAGCTTCAGTAAAATGAGGATAATAATAACACATACCTCATGGGGTAGTTTTGAAGATCAAATGAGAAGACCTATGTAACGTGCTTTGCAAACAGTTAAATTATATCAATGCCATTATTATATTATTTTCCTTAACCTGTTTACTTCTCATAGAATTATACAGTAATAGATTTAGAATGGGCAGGCATTTCAGAGGTCATCTCTCTAGTATCTTCATTTTACAGATGGGGAAACTGAGGTTAAGTGGTACTCCCATGATCACACAGGTGGTAACTAGAAGAGATGAAATCTGAACTTAGGTCCCCTGAATTCAGCCTTATTGAACCATGTTACTTTAATATTTCTTCATACAGTCTTCCTATGTTTCATTGATTCTTCCTCGTCATTGTTTCTTATAGTGAAATGTTATCCCATTTACTTTATTATACCACAGTATGTTCACCCATTCTCCAATCATTGGTCACCTGTTTTGTTTCTATGTTTTCTATGCAATCTCCATTGCCCAGCCCAAACTATTCAATTGCCTACAGCTCTTTAATGAACACTACTATGGGGGAAGGAGCAACACTTGGTAAAGAAATGCTTGTAGAGGGTATTTCTAAATTCCAGGCTCATCCCCTAAATCTTGAAGCAAGCTTGACTGAACACGGAACATAGTGGCTAAGACTTTTTCGCTGAGCCATTTTTATTGTCATGGTCATATTTGTCTCAGGAATTCCATTCTTTTATTTAATAAAAGAAAGTAATTTTTGTTCTATGCATTAACAACATTGCTTCATACTTGCACCAGATGCATATAGGTAAATAAAACATTTTACTTGGAGAATAAGTGAACAAGATCTTTAGAACAAAACATTCAATCAGTGACAGTAATTTTCTTTTCTTTTTCTCAATTGCATGAAAAGTTTTAAAAATATTTATTTAAAAAAAATTGAGTTCCAAATTCTCTCTCCTCCCCTCCTTGAGAAGGCAAGCAATTTGAAATAGATTATATATGTGAAGTCATGCAAAACTTATTTCTATATTAACCTTGTCACGAAACCAAAACCAAAACCACAGACCAAAAAGAAGAGTATACAGACTTCATCAGTTCTTTCCCTGGAAGTGGATAGTATTTTTCATCATAAATAGTTCAGAATTGTCTTGGATCATTGTATTACTCAGAACAGCTGCTATTCACAGTTGATATACAGTATTGTTGTTACTGTGTACAATCTTCTGGTTCTGCTCACTTCACTTTGCATCACTTCATATAAGTTTTCCTAGGTTTTTATGAAAGCATCCTGCTCATAATTTCTTATAGCATAATACTATTCCTTCATAATCATATGCCACAACTTATTCAGCCATTCCCTTATTGATGAGCATCTTATCAATGTCTAATTATTTTTAAAATTAATTTATTTTTAGTTTTCAACAGTCACTTCCACAAGATTTTGAGTTCAATTTTTCTACCCATCTCCCCCCTCCCCCACACCAAGAGAATGTGAATTCTGAATACCCCTTCCCCCAATCTGCCCTCACTTCTATCACCCTCCTCCATTCTCTTATCCTCTTCCCCTTCTATTTTCCTGTAGGGCAGGATAGATTTCTATGCCCCATTGCCTGTATATCTTATTTCCCAGTTGCATGTAAAAACAATTTTTAACATTCATTTTTAAAACTTTGAATTCCAAATTATCTCCCTTCCTTCCTCCCCACCCACCCTCGTTGAGAAGGCAAGCAATTCAATGTAGGTTACACATATGTAATCATGCAAAACACTTCCATAATAGTCATGTTGTGAAAGACTATTTCCCTCCATCCTATCCTGCCTCACCCCATTTATTCCATTCTTTCCTTTGACACTGTCCTTCCTCAAAAATGTTTGCTTCTGATTGTTCCCTTCCCCAATCTGATCTCCCTTGTATCATCCTCCCCTCTCTTATCCCCTTTCCCCCTATTTTCCTGTAGGGTAAGATAGATTTCCATACCCAATTGAGTATATATGTTATTCCCTCCTTTAGCCAAATCTGATGAGAGTAAAATTCATTTGTTCTTTCTCACTTCTTCCCTCTTCCTCTCCACTGTGAAATTTTTTTTCTTGCCTCTTTTATGTGAGATAATTTACCCCATTCTACCTCTCCTTTTCTCATATCAGTACAATCTTCTCTCACCCCTTAATTTTATTTTTAGATGTCATCTCTTCATATTGAACTCATTCTGTGCCCTGTCTATATGTGTATGTATATATGTGTGTGTGTATATACATATACACACACACATATATACATATTAATATATACATATACACACATATATGTATATGTATATATGTATGTATGTTTGTGTATGTATATGTGTGTATATACATATACACACATATACATATGAATATATACATGTACACACACATATATATATATGTTATCTCCAACTACTGCAATACTGAGAAAAGTCTCATGAGTTATAAATATCATCTTTCCATGTAGGAATGTAAAGAATTAAACTTTAATAAGTCCCCTAAGATTTTTCTTTCATGTTTAACTTTTCATGCTTCTCTTGAGTCTTGTATTTGAAAGTCAAATTTTGTATTCGGTTCTGGTCTTTTCATCAAGAATGCTAGGAGTCCTCTATTTCATGGAATTTCCAATTTTCCCCCTGAAGGATTGTACTCAGTTTTTCTGGGTAGGTCATTCTTGGCTGTAATCCTAGCTTTTTTGCCCTCTGCAATACCATATTCCAAGACCCTCCAGTCCCTTAATAAAGAAGCTGCTAAATATTATGTTATCCTGATTGTGTTTCCACAATACTTGAATTTTTTCTTTCTGGCTGCTTGCAATATTTTTTTTCCTTGACCTGGGAACTCAGAAATTTGGCTATAATATTCCTGGGAGTTTTCCTTTGGGGATCTCTTTCAGGAGGTGATCGGTGGATTCTTTCAATTTCTATTTTACCTTCTGGTTCTAGAATATCAGGGCAGTTTTCCTTGATAATTTCTTGAAAGATGATGTCAAGGCTCTTTTTTTGATCATGGCTTTCAGGTAGTCCCATAATTTTAAAATGACCTCTCCTGGATCTATTTTCCTGGTCAGTTGTTTTTCCAATGAGATATTTCACATTCTCTTCTATGTTTTCATTCTTTTGGTTTTGTTTTATAATTTCTTGATTTCTCATGGAGTCATTAGCTTCCATTTGCTCCATTCTAATTTTAAAGGAATTATTTTCTTCAGTGAGATTTTGGACCTCCTTTTCCATTTGGGCAATTTTGCTTTTGAAGGCATTCTTCTCCTCATTGGCTTTTTGGACCTTCTTTGCCATTTGGGTTAGTCTATTTTTAAAGTGTTATTTTCTTCAGTATTTTTAAGATCTCCTTTAGCAAGCTGTTGACTCATTTTTTCATGATTTTCTTGCATTGCTCTCATTTCTCTTCCCAATTTTTCCTCTACTTCTCTTACTTGCCTTTCAAAATCTTTTTTGAGCTCTTCCATGGCCTGAGACCATTTCATATTTTTCTTGGAGGCTTTGGATATAGGAGTTTTGACTTTGTTGTCTTCTGGTTGTATGTTTTGATCTTTGTCACCAAAGTAAGATTCTATAGAATCTTTTCCCCCCCACTGTTTGCTCATGTTCCCAGCCAATTGCTTGATTTTTTAACTCTTTGTTAAGGTCAGGCTCTGCTTCCAGTGTGGAAGGTGTACTGTCCCAAGCTTCAGGGGCTTTGTGTAGCTGTTTTCAAAGATACCTGAATTTGAGGGACCTGTAAATTTTCAGTTCTTCCGAGGTGTTATGATCAAAGGAAGAGGGTTTACTCCTTTCCTGACCTGTGCTCTGGTTGATGAGTGGCCACAAGCACTCTTTTCTGCTTTGAAACTGTAAGGAGGATTTTCCCCTCACCACTGCCACAAGCTTTGCCACACCAGTGCTCCTTCTCCCCCAGGACTGCCACCTAAGGCCATGACCCAGCTCCAAGCACAGGCAAAGCAAGAGAATCCTTCCTCAGTGCTAGTGAAGAGATCCCTGTAATCCTCCTCTGATCTGCTGCTTGATCCCCCCACCATCTGTGGGCTGAGAGCTCAGGAAGTAGTTACTGCCACTGTAGCTACTACCCTGGGGCTATTCTAAGGCCAGGGCTGGACCCCATTCCTTTCTCAACCAGGTCCAACAAACATTTTCCACTGACCTTCTAAGTCGTCTTTGGTGTTTGTTGGTTGAGATATATGGAGACTGCCACAGCTACCTGTGATTCAGTCCCCTGAGGCCTGTTCTGGATTCATTGGGGCCCTATTTTTGCCTGCACAGCCCAAGCTCAACTGTACTCCTTTCACAGCCCAGTGCAACAGACCTTGCCCATCAACCATCCAGGTTGTCTTTGGCTGGAAATTTGTTTTGCTCTGTCTTTTTGTGGGTTCTGATGTTCTAGAATTTTTTTAGAGTCATTTTTAAGGTATTTGGAGGGTTTTGGGGGAGAGCTCAAGCAAGTCACTGCTTTTACTCTGCCATCTTAGCTCCTGCCCCTCTCAATGCTTAGCTTTTTGACACTATAAAAGGAGCTGCTACAAATATTTTTGCCAATATAGGCCCTTCCCCCCGTGCTGTTTTTGATCTTTTTGGGATACAAATCTAGCCATGTTGTTGGTGGGCCAAAAGGTATGCAAAGTTTTATACTCGAGAAGAACAAAAGGTCCAGAATTTCAAATGAAAAGAAAGGCTAGGGAAGGTGGCCTAGTCATACCAGATCTTAAGTCATATTATAAAGCAGCAATCATCAAAACCACTTGGTACTAGCTAAGAAATAGAATGGTGAATCAGTGGATTAGATTAGGTACACAACACACAGTAGTCAATGACTATAGTAATCTAATGTTTGATAAACCCAAAGACCCCAGCTTCTGGGATAAGAACTCAATATTTGACAAAAATTGCTGGGAAAACTGGAAAATATACCATATATCAAAATAAAGTCAAAATGGTTTCATGATTTAGATATAAAGACTGATACTATAAGCAAACTGGAAGTGCAAGGAATACTTTAGCTTTCAGATCTGTGGAGAAAGGAAGAATTTATGACTCAACAACAGATAGAGAACATTATGAAATGCAAAATGGGTAATTTTGACTACCTTAAGTTGAAAAGTTTTTGCACAAAGAAAGCCAAAGCAACCAAGATTAGGAGAGAAGCAGGTAACTGGGAAACAATTTTTATAATCAGTATCTCTGATAAAGGCCTCATTTCTAAAGCATATGGAAAACTAAGTGAACTTTATAAGAATACAAGTCATTCCTAATTGATAAATGGTTGAAGGATATGAATAGGCAGCTTCCAGAGGAAGACATTAAAGCTATCTATAGTCATATGAAAAATGCTCTAAATCACTATTTATTAGAGAAATGCAAATCAAAATGACTCTGAGGTACTACATCACACCTATCAGATTGGCTAACATGACAAAACAGGAAATAATAAATGTTGGAAAAGTGGGAAAATTGGAACACCAATGCATTGTTAATGGATCCAACTGATCCAACCATTTTGGAGAGCAATTTGGAACTACACCCAAAGGGCTATAAAAATGTGCATAGCAATACCACTTCTAAGGCTGTATCCCAAAGAGATAATAAAAATGGGAAAAGCACCCACATGTACAAAAATATTTATAGCAGCTCTTTCTGTGGCGGCCAAGAATTTTAAATTGAAGAATGGCTGAATAAGAAAATGCTAGGGAAAAGCATGTAATGTATGAATGTAGTGGAATACTCTTGTGCTATAAGAAATGATGAGCTGGGGGCAGCTAGGTGGCACAGTGGATAGAGCTCTGGCCTTGGAGTCAGGAGGACCTGAGTTCAAGTCTGGCCTCAGATACTTTACACTTACTAGCTGTGTGACCCTGGGCAAGTCACTTAATCTTTATTGCCTGAGCAAAAAAAAGAAAAAAATGATGAGCAGGCAGACTTCAGAAAAACCTATAAAGACTTGTATGGGCTGATGCTGAGTGAAGTAAGCAGAACCAGGAGAACATTGTACACAGTAACAGTCACATTGTGTGATGACTAACTTTGATTGACTTAGCTCTTCTCAGTAATGCAATGATCTAAGACATCTCCAAAAGACTCATATCATATTCCAAGCCCTCTACTTCTTTATGGTGATAGCTGCTAAAACTTGTGTGATCCTGACCATGGCTCCATAGTATTTGAATTATTTCTTTCTGGCTGCTTGCAGTATTTCGTCCATGACCCAGGAACTCTAGATTTTGACTATAATATTTTGGGGATTTTTTGTTTTGAAGTTTTATTCCAGGACGTGACCAGCAGATTCATTCAATTTCTAATTTGCTTTTTGGTTTTAAAATATTTGGGCAGGTTTTCTTGAAATATGATGTTTATGTTCTTTTATTGCTTCAGTTTTCACATAGACTAATAATTTTTATATTATCTACCCTTAATCTATTTTTCAGATCATTTGTTTTTCTGATAAGATATTACACGTTTTTTTTACAGTTTTTCTGATAAGATATTACACATTTGACTTGGTTTTGTTGTTGTCTCATGTAATCATTACCTTCTACTTGACCAGTTCTAATATTTAAGAGGTTATTTTCTTCAGTGAGGTTTTGTGTCTCATTTACCATTTGGTCATTTCCCATTTTTAAATATTTTAAAAATATTTTTGTTCCTCTTTTTACTAATTTGTAAATTCTCTTTTCATATTTTTCTTTCATAGCTCTCATTTCTTTCCCCCAATTTTCCTTCTACCACTCTTATTTGATTTTTAATTTTTTTTTTCTATTCTAATCTTTTCTAAAGCTGTTCTAGAAATCATTTTTGGACCTGTATCCAATCTTCACATATATTTTTTTCCTTTGAAGCTTTGCTTATAGTTGTTCTCAAGTTATTGTCTTCTTTAGAGTTTGTGTCCTGAGCTTCTCTGTCACTACAGTATCTTTTTATGGTCAGGTTATTTTTTGTTGTTTGCTCATTTACCCAATCTATTTTCTGACTTTTAACTTGATGGTAGAATTGGATTCTGTTTACTTCTGGGGGAGATGATTGGCTTGAGCTTCTGTCTTTTATGCCCTATTGCTACTTCAATAGCTCTGTCTGGGAGCCTGTATGTTTTTGGTTCTTCCAATGTAATGTGATCCACAAAGAGGTCTTTTTATTGCCCTTCCCCATGTGTTTTTTTTTTAAGGTAAAACAGGTACAGTCTTTGCTCTCTTGTGACCATAATTGTTCCTTTCTGCTCTGGAACTGTGAATATAAATCAGGTAATGGAGAACAGAGCTGTGAAATGGCATCTGTTCCTTTTCCCAGTGCCAGCGAAGGCTTCTTCTCTTTCTATCCAAGTGTTCAGCCTCCTTACCATTGCTGGGCACTGGGCTGCTTCCTGCTCCTACCTCAATGAAAGCCTAGTTCTGCTGTCATAGCTTAATGCTGTTGACTAGCCCCTACCCCTTTATATACAGGCTTTCTCTCTCTCTTCCTAAGTTGCCCTATACTTAAAAATTGTCTCACTATGAGTTTTTCTTAGCTTTCCTGCTCAGAATTCAGTCTGGCATGCTTTCTATTTCATTGTGAAAGGGATTTTGTGGAAGATGTGACAAAGTTGGTACCTCTGATTCTACTATCTTGTCTCTGCTCCAAGAAAGTTTTTAGAAAACTTCTGGAAAGAGTACTAATATTAAGAGCCAGTAACCAACATAAAGGAAACAGATCAATTAGAGCTTAAGGTATACTAATACCAGAGTGGACATGGAGGGAGTGGATATTAGTACACTCAGTCTATTAAGATTTCATGTATTGCTGTCAAGTGTATTTTATGGCAACTGAAATGGAATCGTTCTGCATAAAGAGGAGTAGGAAATGTTTCTTATTAAGTACCATGTATATATCCCTTAGCTTTTTGTCTTTAGATAACAAAATGAAAGAATTTTTTTTTGAAAAAGTAGAATTCTTTATAGTGGCTTATCAAAATCATCATTTTTTAAAAAAGGTATTGACATTACTGCCATGCCATAATAATATATCTCATTCTTGTGGGAAAACATGGACAGAGATAGGCTGATAAAACATTTGAATTAATTTGATTGAATAATTAGACTCAAAGTATAATTATTCATGGCTCAATGTTTGCTTGGTAGTGTGTAGATTACCCCTGGAATCTGTGCTTGACCTGCTGTTTAACAATTTTACAAATTACTTATTCCTCTGTATTTTTTGTTTGTTTTCATACTGCTCTCTCTTGGCTTTTCTAGCAGTCTGGCCACTCCTCAGTAACCTCGATGGTTCCATGTTACACCCATGTACTGTGAGTATCTCAGGGCTTTATCCTGGGCCCTCATGGGTTCAGTTGTCTTTATACAAATGACTCATATATTTCTATGCCCAGATATCACCTGACTTCCTGTTCTGTATCACCAAATGCTATTGTATAGATGAAATTGGATATGTAATAGGTATCATTATGTCAAAAACAGAACTTAAAATCCCTCTCTCTCCCAAACTTCCGTATTACTGTTGAGGGTACCACCATCCTTCAGTCTCCCAGATTCTTAACTTAGGAGTCATTCTTAACTCTTAAGTCTCACCCTACATATCCAATCAATTGCCTAATCTAATAATTTCTATGTATATAATATCTCTCACATATACCTCCTTTTTACCACTCATAGTTACCACCCTAATTCATACCCTCATCACCTCTCATTTAGCCTATTGCAACAGCCTCTTAGAGGGTCTCCCTGCCTCATGATTCTCCCCATTCCAATCCATCCTTCATATGACTGTCTTTTCTTACGCTCAGAATTTCACCACCAGCTACTTAGTAAACTCCAATGGTTCCCTGTTACATCTAGTCTGAAATAGAAATGTCTCTGTTGATGTTAATGTAAAGGCAATTAATGTTCTTTACAATCTTCCTTTCCCAAGCCCTCTAGTCTCTTTCACATAACCCATTGTTCAGCCACACTGGTCTACTTGCTGTTCCTCATCCAGGATGCTCCATCTTCTACATTTATGCCTTTATGCTGGCTCTCCTCAATGCTTGGAATACCCTGCACTACTTTCTCAACTATCTCTTGGAAGTACCCTTCAAGGGTACTGGTTCCCTTACATGTGAAGGGACATCGTGTGGAAGAGGCATTATAACTATTCTGTTTGGCACCAGAGACTAGAACCAGGAAAATGTGTGAAAGTTGCAAAGAGGGAAATTTTGACTTGATATCACACACAGACACAGACACACACACACACAGACACACACACACACACACACACACACACACACAAAATCAATTAGAACTTTCCAAAAGTAGTATGAGCTCTTTTGGTAGGTGGCTTCTTCAACCTCAGTGGAGGTTTCTGAGCAGAGGTTGGAGGACCATTTTTTCAGGTATGTTATAGTGGTGGTTACTTTTTAGTATTAGATGGACTAGATGGTCACTAAGGTCCCTGCTAGTTCTAAAGTTTTGTCATTTTGTGATCTGAGCCACCTTGAGGCTCTATTGTTGAGTGTCTACTCTTAAAAGAATCAATCTGATATATGTTATTAGGGAAACTTTTTTGTTGGATTGTAAGGATTCTTTCTGTTCAACATGATGAATACATTTTAAAAAGTGGGTGGAAAAATCCTATTCATCATGTCTAAAGATGAAAGAAAAGTTGCTAGTGTATTGGATATATCATTTGGCTTGTCCAATGCAAAGATCGTATCTATAAATATTGCTGAGATATCTAGCTTGTTCATGCCCAAGAGCACTTTTAATTAGCACACTGACTTTTTCAAAGATGTTTTACATTCATGCAGTCACATCCACTGCTCTTTCTGGGTGGATACTTCCTAGCTCCTTTTTTTCCCTGTCTCTTGCAGATCAGAATGTAACCCTGACCTTCACAGATTGCTGAAAGTACTTCTAATATAAGAATGCCAATAACAACTCACAACAGGTGAGGACACCACTTTTGATTATATATCCATCATAGGCATTAGAAAATTAGCTACGTGCCAATTATCTAGGGATAGAATTTTTAACTGACTTCTCACAATGAAAACTTTGGTTGAGTTTACACATGTAGTGGTGTTGCTTATCCATCAGATCCACCAACATAGCATAAACACATAAACTGATGTAATTAAAAAAATTAAATGTTATTTATTTTCACCAGAAAAATTAATTTCCTAATTTGCACCCTCATGGCCATTTACCAAGGAATAGTTGTTGATATATTGAATGATGTTTATTTCTGTAGTCCCAACATCAAATGTTCTATATCAAGTGAAAAGTAGCTGAAGAATTCAAATTGAATCTCCATTTAAAATTGTGTGTGTGTATGTGTGTGTGTAATGCCATGTTTTTTTTAACCAACTTTAAATTACTTGAAATATTTAAGCATTAATCACCTGGTCCTATTGGAGTCTCCAGGGCTAGTCTTTATAAAACTAATTCTCATGTGCATACTAATACTGTGTTTTATAAAACTTGAGACACTATATAAATGTTTTTTTAATAGTATTGTTAATGTTGGCTGTAAACTCATTTACTAATACTCACATATTTGGTTGTTTTTTACGCTAAACATTAGTAAGACTCTAATTTGTTATTCAGCAAACAGCTTTTTACCTGAGAAACCAGGTGGGGGTAGCACATTTGAAGTAAATAGGTGGTTCTATGAGATTTGATTTTTGTAGTTCAGTGGGTGGTAGAATGAGCCAAAGTGGAGATGACTAGGGGCTGGAAACTAGAGATTGATCAACCAGAGCTATGCAGATGATGAAGGAAATTACCATCATGGTAAGTAAAAGGGGTATCTGGTAGCAGAGATTCAGAAGAAATTTGAAATCAAGGGAGTGCAATGGTAGTTCACTAAAGTCCTGGGAGGTAGGCAGAGCACAACAGACCATCATATACCATGCCATGCTGTACCATACCATGCCATATTTTATCAGACATCTAGGTAGCCTGAATTTTTTTAAAAGTGTTTCAGTCTGTGTTTTAGGTAGAAGCCTGATAAAAATAATTTATATTAATTTATAATTAATCTAAATCAAAGCATTTTTTCATAGAGAGAACTGTCCATACCGACAGAGTTCATGGACATGTAGCACAATTTGTAGGAATCTTGAGCAAGGAATATTTCATAGTCAAGATTGTGCAATGATTCCAAACTGAGGTAATAATACAGTTAACAGTTTGTTTCACAAAGAAAAAAATATTCATCTAACTTTGAATACAGATTTAGAATTATTTTCCTGAAACTATTCCCTTTTTTGACTATTCCCTTTAGGGGTTCTCTGTGAGAAAGGCAGAAAGATTGTCCTAATCTTTTCCCTTACAAGTTCCTTTATTCTTTTCTTTCTGAGAGGTTTGGTGAATATTGGCAAAGAGAAAATAGTGAGAGCTGTTTACATGAGTAAAGACATATTCTCAGGAGTCTTAACACTGCGCAGGTCAGGAAAGTAATTAACTTTTAATGTTGTAGCCTAGAGGGGGGTTCATCCTCTTTGGGGAAAATGATACCTGTAACTTTGGGGGTAATCTGAAGGGATCCTATCTGCTATTTCTCTGGGGGTTCCTGAGGAGGGTAAAGCAACTTTCGGGTACTACTCAAGTTACAGTAGCACCTCTTTTGCTGGCTCCGAGTAGAGTCAATAATTTTTTGTGATTGGGTGGGGGTGTTTGGGGTACTTTCATTCTGACCTTCTCATCCCAGCTCCATGTGGGACAAAAAGGGATGATTTCACCCAGAGACAGCTTAAGCTGTCAGGATACCCTTTTCTCTTCACTCTATACCATTACCTGCCTCTGTCCATTTTTGCTGGGGCAGGGGGTGGTAGTGGTAGTGTGTGTTCTGGAGTCAGCTCCAAGAAGAGCCAATTGTTAAAATTTCTGTATGATCAGTTGTACCTTGGAAATTGGCAAATGCTACAAATTAGTATCTAATTTATTATTTTGTTGTCTTTACAAATGGCCAGTTACTAGAGAACCTACTGTTAAGTCATTTGTAGACCTGTTTTGGAGGGTTTGATTTCATAGCAAGCAGAGTATCCCCCCTACCCCACACCAAATTGGGACTATATATAATCATATGCTAGGGAATACTCTAGTGGTGAATTTTGGATGAAGTGGGGAGTTGGCCTATGTGCCAAGTGTTATATTTGGGCTGTCAAACAACCCAAGGATAATGGAAGCAAAATTATAGAACAAGTGTCATATCAGTAATAGAGCTGGAGTTGCCTCTGAAAGGCCTTCTCACAGAATCAGCCTTTACAAAAACATGACCCCTCACCCCATGGGATTTAGTGAGAACTGCTACAAGGTGCTACTTGTCTGACATACACATACTCTTCCTCTACTCTCTAGGCTTCTTCCCTTTTGGTTAATATACTGAGGAAAAGACCCAAAGACAGTCCCTTGACAGGGAAGTTTCTCATCAGGAAACTCAGATAATGCAGTGGTTACCTTCTTATGTTTTGTAGGCTTCCCTAAGTCTCTTTTAATAAAGCAGATAACTGTAAGCTAATAGTTATTATCATTATTATCATAAAGATAGAACTATTTTCCACTACTTCCTGGAAATAACATTTATATGTAAAAATTTAAGAAAACACTTATAATAGATATTGTTATATCAAATATTTATAATCTCCAAACTACTTGGAATGGGAAACTTTAATAAAGATACCTAGAAAATGGAAGCAAAATCATGTGGGAATAGGATAAGGTAGATATCCCCTTTGTCCCGTCTGCTAAT
Source organism: Phascolarctos cinereus (assembly GCF_003287225.1). Lineage (NCBI taxonomy): Eukaryota > Metazoa > Chordata > Mammalia > Diprotodontia > Phascolarctidae > Phascolarctos > Phascolarctos cinereus. The sequence goes on along the minus strand of NW_027555514.1, from coordinate 127,563,750 downwards.
AGAGTTATTCCAAACACAATTTTAGTGAGCCTGCAGAGCATGTATTTATATACCAATATGTTTGCATTTACAGAAAGCAACTATTTTATTCATGTGTGCAAAAGTCTTCTGACCATAACTTATCCTTGAATTGTTTCTATCAGAAATCCATTAAAAAATATGAGAAGAATGATATAACACTGATAATAATAATAATAAAATTATTAATAATAATAATGTAACATTGATAACAATAATAATTTAAAATAGTTCAGGCTATTTATATCTCTGGTATATTTAATATCTCCATGATATTGCCACTGTAAACTCATTTAATTATGACACAATGATATCTGAGGCTTCAGGGAACTTTACTCACTACCACCTCAGTGCTGAATTAACGAGGTACTCTCAATTTTGTTATAATTGCTGTCTATGGTTCTTGGCTAACAATTATATTGTCCCTCCCTCCTAACTCTTAAAGTTATATAACATAATAAAAACAAATTATAAAATAATATAAATATTTTAACTAATTAGATAATAAAATGAATTTCTTAAGAAAGTTACGCCATTTATTTTTCATTGAGTAACTTTTGAGAAAATAGATTAACTATGATTTGAGAGAGGGGTGAAGGCAAGGAAAAGGATCAAACAGAAAACTCATAGGCTCAATACTGTCTTCTGTAACAAGTGATACCTCAGAAGAGGTATGTTATGGTAAGTCTAGAGGGGACTTTACTGTTTCTATTCTTCAGGATAACTTCTCCTAAATACCATCATCATATTCTTTAAATCATGATTATTAAGAATTGATATATCAAGTTAAGAAAAGTATGCAAACATAAGAAAAGAGTGGATTGATTTTTTTTCTCTAAAAAGATACTTCCAAACTGTACTTTGGAAGAATGTTTTAAAGCAAGTCATTTTTTGATAGTGATAGAGCTTTTTAAAAATCAATTTCCTCATCTAAATGGATAAAATATTATTCATTTATTAAATCAAGGACTCACTTGAGATTTATACCTCCTCTTCAGAATTATTACACTTTCCAGGAGATGGCACTATGATGCTTTAGTTTGTAGTCTAGATGGCAAATCCGTAAGCCCAAAGATGCCCAAGCAATATGTGGCAGAGTATTATATTCATTGACAATTTTGCTTGCAGTTCACTGTATGCCAACACTATTAGATTATTTTTCTGTATATTGGAATTATTAGTAAGCTCTCTATGCACACAACAGAAGTATAATTTTTATTAGTAGGGTAAATGCACTTACATTAATTATATATTTTCTTTTGCAATTAATTTTAGGAAATTATCCTTAAAATAGGAGACAAAATATTATCAAAAGCACAGAGGTTAAAATGGTTGCTAGTTGTAACTAGACTGGTTGTAACTGTGTCAACAAAGACTAAACAGCATAATTTAATGAGAGGATATTTTGAGAATGCTCATGAACTCAAACCTCCTCCACCATTTTGGGAGTAGCTGTATTTTAAACCTTCAGTAGGTTTCCTTAGTTGGTATCTTTAGCGGTTTAGACTATTGTACCCAGAAAAGGATTCAATTTGTTACATCAAATACTTGGAAATTTATTTTTCTGTTATTATTTTATTGTATTATATTATATATGTATGAAGATATTTACTGGCTAAATTATCTTAATGAAAATTGGATGGTTGTTTATATACTGCTGTGTGGATTCCTTATAACCGCTAATATTTGGGTCTGTGATGCTGTTAGATACTATAAATAAAGATACTTTGCTATTTGAGAGGTTGAAAGATGTCTGTAGAACCCCAGGGGTTGCCTAAAATGGTAGTGTTAGTTCAATAAATGACAATCTTCCCTCTAACTCAGTATTTAACACAGGCCTTTGAAATTCACACTAAACTGCAAGAGATGCCCTTTCTCCATAAGCTATCCAACTAAAATCACTTATACAAATAAAAATTCTTTCATGATTTTTAAGACCTTAGGTCTAGTATTGTAGTTAGACCACCATTTCAAGGAAGTTGAAGAGACAGCAACTTTATTATCTTATATTTAAGTGTCATTAAATAAAAGCCTATTGCCATAATATACAGTAATTTATTATATTGTAGTCTTTCTTTATTGTTTATAGAAACAAATATTTAAGTATTTCCAAACAGTAACAAGTTGTCTGGAAGAGGACAAGTATTTGTGCAAAAAGGTGATATTATACCTAATATGCAGTAATGCATATATAATTATATGTGTTTCCATGAATATATTCACATATCAAGGGAAATTATACACACATATGTACACATATATGTATTTATAAACACATATGTGCCCATAAGCATATATACCTAATCATATACAGGGATGGACACTAGGGACTAGGCTTGTGATTTCTTTTGTATAGGGAACTTCCAGGTGAAGAACCAAGATAGATTCTCTGCAATTTATTGTTTGAGAGATTTGCCCAAACCACCAAGAAGTTAAATGACTTGCCAGTCAGTATGCAACAGAGGTGGAACTTGAAAGCTGGTCTTCCTGGTTTTGAAGCTAGCTCTCTAGTCACTATGCCAAGCTGTCTCTATATTTTATACACACACACACACACACACACACACACACACACACACACACACACATATATCGATACATAGACACACATGTACATACGTATGCATATACATGTACAAATTATGTACATTAAAGTGAACTCACAGGCTAATACCCCTGCCCATAAAATACAGACACATGCACAACACATACACATAGCTCGCAAGGCCTGAAATATGAAGGCTGTGATGAACTGTACAAGTTAGCTGTCCAAGGACCAGCCTAAGTAAAATGAGAGAGGCTCATCACCACAGTGGCTGCCATATGACAATAGTTTCAGGTATAGTAACTTTTAAGACCTTCTGCTAGATTGTAGAGTGTTACATGCATCAGTAGAAAGAGCATCCACCCACACCGACCATCTTATACATCCTTGCCACATGAAGTATTTTGTGTTTGCCTTGGTATACTCATTCATGTTTATCCTGGGATCATGGGATCATAGAGTAGAAGGGCATTTAGAAGCCATCTAGTACAACCTTACATATTGATCGATAGCCTATTGGACATGAACAAAGGCAGGTATGGTCAACTTCATGCTTTACCTTCTACCTAGCATAATTTTGAAGCAGCACATAAAAATGATACACCACAAGTAGACATTGGAACATACTTTAAAAATACAAAGAAATCCTTTAATCTGAGCATTTACCAACTCATCCCTCAATATATTTCACGTTAAACTTTTTTTTATTAAAATAATCATTCTTATTCTTACATTTAAAAGATTTCTTTTTTTAATATTTAACGAGTCATATCACCATTATTGTAAAAGGGGCTTGAAAGAAAATGAAAAAAAAATCATTTGAAATAACCATGAACAATGACCATGAACAATGCCTTAAAATGTTCTATTCAAAACCAAAGAAATGAAAATAATGATTTCTTATTACCCTATTCCTCAAATATGCCTCACTTTCAGTTCAACTGTATGGAAATCAAGTTACAATGACAAATTACTATGAAGAACTTCAATGAAATCAATAGAAGTCATATATGCAGAATGGCTGCCAGACTGAGCTCAATGCATAATCATGATATATAGTTTGCAAAGGCAGATGATTTGTACTCATATGAATCACAATGTATTAACAAGTATGAGGCACCTTTTGACAGGAAATCATTTCATAGTGGAAACAAAGTTTTGATACTACTTTTAGCTCTCTTTAGCATCATTTTAGGCCTTTCTCAATTGGTTGCTTTCTTTTTTAGCTATCCCTCATTTGCAATGAATATTTTCTCAGGGAAATCATGGCATGGATATATTAAACTAATAGAGTTGTCATGGCTTTCAAGACTTCCAAGAATTATGGCGTTTTCAAGATAAAAAGGGCCTTAGAAATCAACTTGCCCATAGAATCATGGGCTCACAGGTTCTTAAGAATCAGAAAGGACCTCAGAATACTTTAAAATAAACTTCCCATTTATTGGAGTAATCTCCCATATAATATACCTGAGAGGTAGTCATCCTGCCTTTTCACACACTATGCCCTTAGCAAGGAGGCATTGCTTTACTAGGAGGCTCATTGTATCTTGGATCTTTGCTAGATAAAAATTTCTTTCTGAAGATGGAGCCCAAACCTTCTTTCTTATAACTTTTGTGGTTCTGCCTCAATGGAGATCAAGTTTAATCCCTCTTCAGTAATAATCCTTTAAAATTTTGAAGATAGCTATCATGTGTTATCCCAACCCCACTTCACCCCAGCCTCATTTTTTCTTTTCTTTCTCCATTATCTTCAATCTCCCCCATCTGCACAATTCTTCAATGTCAATAAGGGTGTCTATCCTTTAAAAAACAAAATAAAACAACTGAACAGGTTATTTCCTACAGTTATCCTGTTTTTCTCCTTCCTTTTCCATCTAAACTTGAGAAAACTATCTACAATGTGGCTTCTGGCCTCTTTGTTCAACTGAAACTGTGTTCTCCAAAGTTATCTCTTAATTAAAAAAATCTAATGGCCTTTTCTCAATATTTTTTTTGACCTGTCTGCCTAACCCTCCTCCATGACTTTATGCCCTGAAGACCCCCAACATTGTCATATGACCAATGGATATAACCTAAGAACCTTTGGGTAATGCTTTCTTGCCAGTCATATCACACTTTGAAATTGTGGGCTTTTCTGTCTGCCCTGCAGCAGAACTTCCTTTTATGTGTTGCTTTCTCAAATTGAATGTAAGCTCTTCGAGATTAGGAACCATCTTGTTTTATCTATTAGTATCCCCAGCACTTAGAACAATGCTTGACATAATTAATAGCTTAATAAATGCTTTTGTATTCATTCATTCATTTATTTGTCACAACTTTCCAATACTGAAACCACAATCAAATCAATAGTACCATTCTACTAGAAAGGGTATATCAATCTACTCCTTTATAATTCCACTCATCATCTCTTCACCTTCGAAACCAAAATGTCCTTTTTTGGCTGCCCTCCTATTCACACACACACACACACACACACACACACACACACACACACACACGCACGCACTCACGCACGCACACACACATGCAGGCACGCAGAGTCTTCCTTTATTAGAATGTAACCTCCTTGAAGGCAGAAACGATTTGCTTTTGTATTTGTATCCCTAAGGCTTAGCCTAGTGTTTGCCACATTGTAAGCTCTTAATAATTTCCCCCATTTATTTCATTCACCCTGTGTTGGCAATTATGTTTAATTACCTGAGTTAACATTTCAATCATACTATAATCTATCACCCAATGTGATAGAGACAACTGAAGATATAAGTAGTATTTTCAACACTCTTCCATGTTTTTCTGTCTCTTGAGAATTACTAGACCTCTTCTACACAATTATTATTCTTCCTATGTTGTTTCTGCTATCCTCCATTGAATCTGATTTTGTAGTTTATATGGCCATTTTTCTCTGTCCCCCTGAAATTTCAGATTAAAGCTTTCTTGATTTAGTTCAGTGAATATCTTGTCAAACATGTTTTTCCCAGCATTCTTAATATATACTACATTCCATGCTAGGAGTCTATCACTCTAGTGTCATAATCTGTGATCCAGAAAGCCAAATTCTATTCTCTCATCCTATCAATATAGCCATCTGTATCCTCTTTTCTCTTTCAAAATCACAACCTTTCGTAGTAATATGAAAATGCTATATCTATCCTCAAATCATTCAGTTTCTTACACACAGCCTCAAATTACAAAAGATACATTGCAGTTTCTACTACTGGTAGCATTTATTCTTATTTGAATGAGGTGTGGAAAGAATTCTGGACTTTTCATCAGGAAGACCTGAAGTCTAATCCTATCTGATACTTAACACTTGTATGGCTCTGGGCAAGTCACTTTCCAATTGTTAACCACTCTAAGATCAGTTTCCTCATCTGTAAAAGGGGGATAATGACAACAACTATCTCAACTGGTTGTGAGGATCAAATGAAGGCATGTATATGGAGTTCTTTGTATGAATTTCATAAGAAGCTCCTCAGAACTTTGAACATAACTTTCTGTAAGAACTTTGTAAGAAACTGCACATTTCTTCTTAAAGCACTATTACTGTTTCTAGAGATCAGTGTATATGATAAGTCTTGGTAAACCTCTATTACATTCCAGATACAACCTCTATGAAGACAGCATGCCTCCCTTGTCTTTTTCTTTCTGACTCTGTAAACATTAGCAATAAATTATTATCAACTCTTCCTTTAAGAACCAATAATGTAATAAGCTTTCTCAAATCTGCTAGTATCTGTAAAAGTGCCCTATTTTTCTTTGGAACATGGGTACCTTCTTTCTAATTGGGTCTGAATTCACAATTCCTGTGTGTCTTCTTTTTCTCTTCTTTGTCACATTCTTCTCACCAACCTTATAATGTGGGTTTCAATTCCCTTACAACTCTTCAATATATTTTCCCCTTAGTTTTGTTACTAGGTTGTTTTTTCCATCCTGTCCATTAAATACATCTTCTCTAATGTAAATAGAGATGTATTTCTTCAGACCTTTCACCTTCTCCAGGTAAACAGTCTCATTTTATAGATATAGAAACTAAGGCTAACTAAAGGTTAAAACGTTATATGAGATTAGTTGAAGGAATTGGGGATGTTTATCCTGGAGAAGAAAAGGCTCAAGAAGTACATAGAAGTTTTCTTCAAGCATTGGAAGGCTGTACTACCCTGGGAGAATTACTTAAATCCTATTTGCCTCAGTTTCCTTATCTGTAAAATGATTTGGAGAAGGAAATGGCAAACCACTCCAGTATTTTTGCCAAGAAAACCTCAAATGGGGTCATGAAGAGTTGAACATGACTGAACAATGTCTGAATAACTGGTATGGAGGAGGGATTAGTCTTGGTATTTCTAAGGTGGCACTTTTTTGGTTGATGTTAGGAAGAACTTCCTGGAATGGATTACTTCAGGAAGTGGTGGGTTCCCTCTCCTGAGGTCTTCAAGCAGGTGTCAAATATATTAAAATGGGGATACCTTTGGCTATGGGTTGAACTAGATGCCCCAAGATCCCTTTTGATTTCTCAAATTCTGTCTGTAATTCTACAATTCTCCCAAGATTACTCCTAAGGTTATAGTTAATTTGTGGGATAACCAAATTTTCTAAACCCTAGCCAATACCCTTTTCATGAAATCCTCTTGTATCTTCTCTTCCTGAATTTCTGTTTAGGGAATGCTTTGATGAACAATTTCAAAGTAATATAATTTATTTTTCGGTAAGAAATCATCACATGTTCTGAGAGAAGATAGTCTTTTTTTTAAATTGACTTTGACTATTAGTTGGATTATTTTTTGGAAGATTTTAGTGTGATCTCTAAATTTGGGGCTTCTAAAAGAAGCCATAACTAAGTGTTCTTGTGGGGGCAATGAAAATGACACCAAATGGGAATTAGTTCACCTGTAAATGTCTAGCTGTTCAACCTTAAACAAGTAATTTAATCTCCATTCTTTAGTTCGTCATCTGTAAAATGAGGATGCTATACTAGATAGCCTCTAAGGTGGTTAAATCTGTGATAGTATGGACAACTGAGTCAGTATAATCATCTTTTTGCATCAATATTGGATGTCTCTCTCTCTCTCTCTCTCTTTTTTTTTTACAACAATTACCATTATTGGGGGCAGGTAGGTGTCACAGTGAATAAAGCACCAGCCCTGGAGTCAGCAGGACCTGAGTTCAAATCTGGCCTCAGAGACTTACTAACTATGTGACCCTGGGCAAGTCACTTAACCCCAATTGCCTAAAACAAACAAACAAAAAACAATTACCATTATGTATTTTCTCTTCTTCATATAAGTAAAACTCACTAATTTGTATAATCATATAACTTATAGTGAGATGCTAATTTATTTAAATTTTATCAGCATATGATAGAAGCACCCTGTATCTCTGCAATTATGTTTTCCTAAATTGCAGAACTTATAATGTGATAGTCACCTTGTTTTGAATTCCTCTACTGTAGTCTATCAAAATCACAAATAATCTAGTGTTAGAGAAGCTGTCATTGAATATAAATTATAAGATAGTATGTTTTTCAATGAATTTAAATGTGCCTGAAATAATGTCATTGCTAATGCATTTTTTCAATTGCTTACACATGAAAATCAATAGAAAACTCTACAATTTTCAGCTTATTACTTTGATTATGCCTTATAAAATATTAATTATTTTTTTAAACTTAAATCAAATGTACCATTCCTCTAGATTTCGTGCAACCTCTTATATAGCAATCTCAATGTTACAAAAGTCAGTAATTTGGCATTGAATTTCAGCACATCAGGATTTCAATGTCATCTTTCCTTCACATTAAAAAGGGAATGAAGACTCAAAACAATCTTTAGCCTGATATCCAAGTAAAACTGAACAACATAATATAGTGGATTGAACTCTGGATTTTGAGTAAGAGGACTTGGATTCAAATCTTAGGTCTGCTACTTGTTAGTCATCTTTATTTTTACCTCCATGGACAGAGTTCTCTCATCTGCAAAATCAGTGCGTTGAACTACATGATAGTTAAGGTTTCTTCCAGCTCTAAATTCCATGACACCAAGTTAAAAATATTCATAAACAATTCAGGAAGCTTATAGCATTAAGTGGTATAAATTATGTTAAAGACCATTTAATCTAGGAATTCTTAACCTGGAGTATGTGAACTATTTAAAAGAAATGTACTTCAATATAATTGTTTTTCTTTGTAATCTCATTTATTTTATGCATTTACAAATTATTCTGAGAAGGGGAGCTTAGGACTCACCAGCCTGCCAAGGGAGTCCCATATGCAAAAAGGTTAAGAACTACTGATCTAATCAGAACACCTCATTCTATTTTATTTTTTTTTTCACAGAGTTATTATTAACTCATTTTTAGCTTTTGACATTCACTTTCATAAGCTTTTGAGTTTAAAATTTTCTCCCCCTTCCTTCCCATCTCCCTCCTCAAGATGGCATGCAATCTGATATAGGCTCTACATATACATTCCTATTAAACATATTTTCACATTAGTTATGTTATAAAGAAGATTTAGAACCAATAGGAGGAACCACAAGAAAGAAGCAGCAAAACAAAACAGAAGGAAAAAAAAAGAGCAAATAGTATGCTTCATTCTACATTCAAACTCCATAGTTTTTTCTCTACATGCGGATAGCATTTTCCATCATGAGGCTTTTGGAGATGTCTTAGATCCTTGCATTGCTGAGAAGAGCTAAGTCTATCAAGGTTAGTCACTGCACAATGTGGCTGTTACTGTGTACAACATTCTCCTGGTTCTGCTCACTTCACTCAGCATCAGTCCATACAAGTCTTTCCAGGTTTTTCTGAAGTCTGTGTGCTTATCATTTCTTACAGCAGAATAGTATTCCATTACATTCATATACCACAACTTGTTCAGCCATTCCCCAATTGATGTACATCCCTCCTCAATTTTCAATCCTTTGCCACCACATACAGAGCTGCTATAAATACTTTTGTACATGTGGGTGAACCACTTCATTTTAAAGAGGGAGAAATTAAAACCCAGATAAATGAAGTGACTTGCCCAGTCACATAACTATTAAACTGCTATGTTCTCCTAACCCAGTGGTTCTAATTATGCAAGTATTTCACTGGCTTAAGTCACACACAGATTAAAATGCAGGCAGCTCAACAAGAGAAATCTTAAGACTCAAAAACTCATCCTGGGGGCAGTTTATAAACTATTTTTCAATTGCCGGGGAGGTAGAGATAGAAGCGAATAGGACAAAAGTCACCAAAATCCATCCCCTTTTAGTCTTGCTAAGGAAGTTCTGCTGATGATTCACAAGAACTGAGAAGGTTTGAGTGGAGTTGAAAGGGATTATTTTACCTCAATAACCTAATTAATAGAGAAGGCAGAGTTCAGGGGGTGACAGTTATGGCAGAAACATGGGAAGTTAAAAGACAGATTTAATGCTTAAGCATGTTTCTGGTTGACTGGATGGCATGGCTTGAATCATATAAGCTACAATTGTTCCTAAGGCTGTGGTCTAATTCTAATCAATCAATCAATCAACCAATCAACATTTATTAAATGCCTACTATGTGTGAGCCACTGTGGCAGATAATATAAAAAGAAGCAAAAGACAATTCCTGTGCTCAAAGAATTTACAATCTAATGTTAATCTAATTCTTTGAAACCCTTTTCTCAGTAGAGCAGGCCACATAATAGATGCCATTTGGTAGAGACCCAGCAGATGGCAGGCAAGATCAAGGGAGGATCTACAGAGAACAGCCAAGTTAAAAAAAAAAATCAGCAGAAGACAACCAAATGGAGGATTAGCAGGTGACAGTGATAGAGAGAATAGTTTAACAGTGAACACGACCAATTCATAGCCCACAGCTTTATTAGCCTGAGGAGAGGATGATATCAGTAGTATATCAGTAGATATCAGTAGTTCTTTAAAAAAGTAATCAATAGTATTGGATATACAGAGGCATTTTAGCAGAGATACTGTCCCTGGAGTGAGAATAATATGGACTATAGGTACCTGTGAGCCTCATGTTTTATCCATACATGGGCTGTCTCCTGTAAATGTTGCCTTGATCACTTACAACGTATATGCTTCCTAAGTGAGTCCCTTGGCCACAAATGCTTCTGGTATGTGACTTATAGGAAAGTATGCTCTTAGGTATGTGGCAGGAATCTTTCACATAATTTAGCTTAACATTTTATTTTTAGTTAAATGTCTTTTAGTTTAAATAGAGGTCCTTTTGTTGGTCTGGGAAGTAAAAATCGGTTTGGGCTCATAAGCTTGGATTTTGAGAGGATGCTGACCCAAATAATCAATTTATCTGGGTATAAATTTCTTGGGCTCTACAACTGAGGTTTCTGTAATTACTGTAATTACCTGTATATTCTGTGTATATATACCCATAATTCTGTAATTATCCTAAGATCTGTGTCCCTGTGTCCTTTATTGTATCTGAGATTACTTGCTTTATACTATGAACCTGGGGGTCTCTCTCTAGGACAGAGTTTCATTCCCTGAGATGTCAGAGGTATTTCATGGTCATGTCCCTGTATTCTTGGGAGAGCTACTGGCAGCCATGAGTATGGACCCTGCTAATCTATGTGTATCTATGTATTGGGTATCTAAGTTTATCTATGTGATTTGGTGACTGGTCTGAGTATGTCAGATCGAGAATGATAGTGTCCTATGGTGAGAATTGGCTCCCAAATTATGCTTTTAGGTTTTTGTCTGAGAGTATGGCCTTGGGGCTCCTTCTGTCTCTACCATCAGGGTACATCACTCAGGGAAGATGACAGTGCCTTTTCAACTTATGACTATGGAATGGTTATTAGGAGCCATTTCTTTTTACAATAATCCAGTTGCTATGCAGAATTAGAAAAAAAACATACCTAAATAGAAAAATCCCATTATTGAGTGGGGACAACCTAAAGTTTTAAAGTATTTTGGGTTGCTGTTGACTTAATACAAATATAATGATCAAAATTTTGGATCAGGAGCATCTGAGTGAGGCAAATTTATCTCATACCAACAAGGTGAATGCATTGATGAAAGGGGAGTTTGGTATAACATTCCTCCACTTTTCTGGCTGTATCATTTTAGGTTTATTTTCCAAGGGACTAATAGAGGCAGAACATAATGGGTAAATGGCATCTCTAATTTAGTTGTTTATCCCAGCTTCAGATCTGTTTCTTCCCTGGTGCCTAATTACCATTAGAATCAGTAGGCATGAGACATAATGAGGTATTGGAAAATATCTCCTCTGAGTTTTGCTAAAGATACTAATATTTATTGAAATATGTGTTATATTTTCTAAAGGCACACTTACCTCTGCAATGATCTGCGCTGAATAAGTTTTTACTGAGCAGACATCTCCACAGATGCTGATAATGAATAAATTATTGTTCTAAGCACAATTGAAAAGGGAAATCTAAAAATAGCTTTCATCCTTACTTTAGGTGACAGCATTAATATTCAATGCCTCGCTCCTCAACCTCCCTGTGTTCTATTCATGTATGGCCTCACTGTCATCTGGTGGGGGTGACCCACAACTAAACTGCAGTGTTTGGGGCAATTGAAAATGTCTATTTGCCATATGCTATAAAAGAAGTCAGTGTCCTTGTTTAGAGTGAAGAATTATACATACCTCGAACAGTATACTACCACTGGTGACCCCAAAGTCTTGAGAATGTATTTTCTCTTAAGTTTCTATTCAGAACATAAAATAGTGGGAAAGCATATTTTTTCTCTAAAAATACCAGATGCACAATTGCTTTTATTTAAGATATATGTGATCAAGGAGCCCTGTGAATATACCTGTAATTTAAATCACAGCCTTGGGAAATGAGTTTGCAGAAAGGAGGCTTAACTGGCTGACAGGCAATTATTCTTTGAAAAATGTCGACTAATTAGACAGTTTTTCTGTGTCACCAACACTCAGCCATTGTTTTCCACAGCCGCCTTTTGCTGATAGACATCCTGTGACTTTTATGGTCAGGTACCAAATCAAGCCTGTGGAGTTAAAATACCACTTTTGGTGTTATTTAATGTTGTAATGCCTACTACCCAGGAGGCTGTAAAAATTAAAGTGATTTAATTACCAAAGAGGGAAAAAAAACCTTCACCCTAGAAATTTCTTGAGAGAGTGAGTGAATTCTGAGCAAGACATTTATGAAACAATCTTTCACTGTGTAAGAAGACCCAGAAACTGCGACATAATATGGTATGGTAAAGAATATGCTGGTGCTAGAGTTAGGAAGATGTAGGAGGTTCAAATCTTTCCTCTAACACATCTTTTGTGTGTTTGAGGTGGGGAGTTCTGGGCTTAGCATCTTTGGGCCTTAGTTGTAAAATGGGGCTAATATTATTAGTAATACAGTATCTATTTAATTGATTTGTCCTCAGATGCTAATGAAATTATGTAGGCAAAGTCTTTTGCAAGTTTTACAATGCCATGGAAATGTCAGATATTGTGGTTATAGCAGTCTTTACAGCATTCAAGAAATAAAAAACCCAAAACACATAACATGGATAAGTTAAAACTATGTTATAATTTTTCAGTGACCACACTGGTTTCCAAAGCAAAATGTTTAAGTGTCATGGCCTTTTCCTAGCATTGTGTAGTAGAAAGAATGTTGGGATTTGGAGTCACAGGAACTGGCTTTTAAGTTGGGCTCTTATTATTTGTGTGAAATTATGCAGTTCACTGAATCTTTCTGACACTCAGTTTCCTCATTTGTAAAACAAGGAGGTTGGATTAGACACACTTTAGAGTTCCTTCCATATTTAAATCTGTTTCTGTATGGAAAAAAAAACTGAGTGGCATTAGCTGTTCCCTGTACCTGGACTACAATAGTGCCTCTCTGCTGCCTCTTAGAATCCCTGGCTTCTTTAAAAAAGACTGCTCAAGTGAGCCCTTCTGCATCATCTTTCCTGATCCTTTAGTGGCCAATGCCTTCCCCTCACAAGTTTACCCGGTATTTATATTATATTTAGATTTAGATTATATTAACATTAAGCATTCCAGGTACTATGCTAAGTACTCTACAAATATTATCTCATTTGATCCTCGCCACAACCCTAGGAGGGAGGTGATATTATTGTCCCCATTTTAAAGTTGAAGAAGCTAGGGACAGACAGAGATTAAGAGACTTGTCCAGGGTCACACAGCTAATAAATGTCTGAGACTAGATTTGCATTCTGATGTTTCTCACTCCAGGAGAGTACCTCTTCTGCCCTTCCTTCTCCTCCTCTCCTCCTCCTCTTCTTCCTCCCCCTCCTCTTCTTCCTCCTCCTCTTCTTCCTCCTCCTCTTCTTCCTTCTCTCTCTCTCTCTCTCTCTCTCTCTCTCTCTCTCTCTCTTCTCTCTCTCTCTCTCTTCTCTCTCTGTCTCTTTCTTTCTCTCTCTCATTTCTCCCAAACTGGAAGTCTAGTGCCCACTCACACACAAAGGTCTGATACCACTCTTCATTGGTATGGAAGCCTTCAACTACTGTTTTCTGAACTAGGCTAATTTGCTTTTCCATCTGCGGCCTGGTGGCCCTCCATTCCTGGGGACTCACCATATTAGTGTTGAACTTAGTATGGATATCCAAATAGCCTTAGCTCTATTGCAGCTTACAACTCCTATAGTTAAATGATCCATCAGCTTCAGCTTCCTATAGTACAAGGGTGTTCCTTTACATTGGGCCCCAGGTAACTTTCTAAGACTATAAGTTGAGCCTATCTGCAGAGTTCTCTATGTCAGTGACACTAAAAGTCCAATCCAAAATCCCCTCTACAGTATCCTTACAAGTGGTCAGCCAGTCTCTGCTGGAAAACTTCCAGAGACTCCAGTCCATTTTCTGTGTAATTACTGTCTCTTTTACCCAAACCTATATCTTGGCATGAAAAATACCAAAAATTCCTAATGATATCTCAATTTTTCTCTCATACTACCATCCCTTCTAATCTTTTAAACATCTTCTCAAGATAGTTGCCAACTCTTTGCAAATGATATGATGATATACTTAGAGAATTCTAGAGAATCAAGTAAAAAACTACTTGAAATAATAAACAACTTTAGCAAGTTGCAGGGTGTAAAATAAACCCACATAAATCATTGGCATTTCTATATATTACTAACAAAGACCAACAGCAAGAGATAGAAAGAGAAATTCCATTTAAAGTTGCTGCAGACACTACAAAATATTTAGGAGTGTACCTGCCAAAACAAATCCAGAAACTATATGAACACAATTACAAAACACTTTTATCACAAATAGAGTCAGATCTAAATAACTGAAAAAATATCAATTGCTCATGGATAGGCCAAGCTAGTATAATAAAAATGGCAATTCTACCTAAATTAATTCATTTATTCAGTGTCATACCAATCAAACTATCAAAAATATTTCATAGAGCAAGAAAAAATGATAACACAATTAATAGGGAAGAACAAAAGCTCAAGGATATTAAGGGAATCGACGAAAAATGCAAAAGAAGATGGTCTAGCCATCTGAGATCTCAAATTGTATTATAAAGCAATGATTATCAAAACAGTCTGATGTTGGCTAAAACCAGAGTGATGGATCAAGGGAATACATCAGGTAAAAATTACATTATAGTAAATGACCGTAGTAATATAGTACATGATAAACCCAAAGATCCAAGCTTTTGAAACAAAAACTGCTGGGAAAACTGGAAAACAGTATGGCAGTAACTAGGTGTAGACCAACATCTCACACCATATACCAAAATAGACATAAAAGGTGATGCCATAAGCAAATTAAGAAGGCATGGAATAGCTTATTTATGGATTTATGGAAAAAGGAAGAATTTAGGATCAAAAGAGATATAGAGAGCATTACAAAATATAAAATTAACAATTTTGATTATCTAAAATTAAAAAGGTTTTGCATAAACAAAACCAATGCAACCAAAATTATAAGGAAAGCAGAAAACTGGGAAATAATTTTTTGCAACAAATATGTCTGATAAAGGCCTCATTTCTCAAATATATAGTGTGCTGAGTCAAATTTATAAAAATACAAGTCATTCCCCAGTTGATAAATGGTCAAGGGATGTGAACAGGCAGTTTTCAAACAAAGAAATCAAAGCTAGCTATGGGCAATATAAAATGCTCTAAATCAGTATTAATCAGAGAAATGTGAATTAAAACAAGTCTGAGGTACTACCTCTCACCTATAAGAGGGGCTAATATGACAAAAAAGGAAAATGTTGGATGTTGGAGGGGATGTGGGAAAAATGGTGGTGGAATTGTGAATTGATCCAACCATTTTTTGAGAGTAACTTGGAACTATACCCAAAGGGCTATAAAACTATGCATACCCTTTGATCCAGCAATACCACTGCCAGGTCTATACCCCAAGACATCCAAAAAAAGGGGAAAGGTACTATTTGTACAAAAATATTTACAGGAGTTCTTTTTGTGGCGGCTAAGAATTGGAAATCAAAAGGATACCCATCAATTAAGGAATGGCTAAATAAGCTGTGTTATATAATTGTAATAGAATATTATTGCGCTGTAAGAAATGACAAGCAGAATGATTTCAGAAAAACCTGCACAGACTTACATGAGCTGAGGCATAGTGAAGTGAACAGAATGAGGGGAACATTATACACAGTAATAGCAATGTTCGATGAAGAATTGTGAATGGCTTAGCTACTCTCAGCAATACAATGATTCAAGACGATCCCAAAGGACTAATGATGAAGCATACTATTTGCCTCCAGGAAAAGAACAGATATTGATTAAATACAGACTGAAGCAAGCTATTTTTCACCTTCTATTTTCATTTATTTATTTGAATCTTTTTATACAAAATGACTAAAATGCAGATGTTTTACATATTTGCACATGTATAACCCATATCTGATTGCTTATCATCTCAGGGAGAGAGGAAGTGATAGAATTTGGAAGTCAAAATTTTGTGCAAAAATGTTCTCAAATAAAAAAAGAATAATTAAGATAATTGAAAAATACAATTAAATTTTTAAAAGATAGTTACCAATTTTTAAAATTAATTACTTAATTGGGAACATGGGGCAGAATGTATTAAAGAAATAAAAGAAATTCAATTTCTAGGAGATAAAAGGTTTGTATTGACATGATGTCCAGTATCATGGCATCTCTGGCAAACAGATTAAGCCCTTTTCCC
This sequence comes from Phascolarctos cinereus, assembly GCF_003287225.1. Lineage (NCBI taxonomy): Eukaryota > Metazoa > Chordata > Mammalia > Diprotodontia > Phascolarctidae > Phascolarctos > Phascolarctos cinereus. The sequence continues at coordinate 127,547,063 of NW_027555514.1, read as the reverse complement.
TATACCAAATCTCTCATTGTTGGCTAAGAAAAAAGCTATTGACTGATTCAGGTTTAGATATAAAGGTGGGAATGAAGAAAGTTAAAAAGCTTTATGCTGCAAAAATTAGCCCTCCTTGTGAAATAATGTCTGTCAAAGGACTTAAGAAACCAAAGAAAAACAAAAACAAAACCAATTTTAATATGGCTCTCTATACGCACAGCAAAAGTGGGTTCCAGGGTTAATCTTTCCTCCTGCTCAAGAGATTTAACTTTTATACAAACATAACAAAAGCTGCTTTCCCCTCCAAAAGCAAGTGAATGGATGGGTGAATTTTGCAGCAAATATTTATTGACCATCTGCAGTGCCACTAAAGTACTTGGGTAATACAGTCACAGACCCTCTCTTTAAAGAATTTATCATCTAGTTGGGGAGATAAGATACATTCACACAAAACATTTTAGTGAACCATACAACAGCAAAACTAATATCTTATCTTTAGGCAGAAGCATGATTTTTTTTTTTTTTGCTAGTTTTGTAACTGGAGCCATGGGGACTTGTACCTAATGTGATAACTGTTAGATTGGCAGACTACCATGACATGCTGGAAAGTGCTTTGCAAACCTTAAACTTTACTCAGTGTGATGCATTGCAGATGGTCAATAAATATGTTTTACAAAACCCACCCATTCATTCACACATTGTTTTAAGAGACAGCAGTCCTAGTTGTGTTTTCATGAAAATTGAGTCTCTTGAGAAGGACTTGAGGTTCAGGAGAACTCAATTAAAATGGAATTCTGACTTTCGTATGGGAGAATAAAGTATTGTTTTACTACTGATAGGCTATGGGTTTAAACATTTGTTTTACTCCTAGTCTCTCCCACTCCCCCTTCCCTCCCAGCCTGCCCCCACCTGCCCTGATGAATCATTGCAGTGCAAGAGAAATGTACTGTGAGACAGTGGTGACTTTTAGACCTACATCTACCCACAAACTCTTTGTGTGACCTTGGGAAAGTCATTTCAGTTTCGTTGTCCTTCAGGTTCTTCATCAGTCAAGTTTTTGGGGGAGTTCTTATAGCCTAGATAATTCGGCGGTCCTTTCAAGTTCTAATAGCACTTAATCTAGCACTTTATCACTTGTAAAGTACATACATTAAAATTACAACATCTCATTTTAGGTCTGAACTACCACTTACTAACCACGTGAATGTGGGCAAGTCACAACCTTTTTGACCCTGTATTTTCTGGCATGCAGAATGAAAAAAATTACAGTTAAGTTATATACAGGGTGTGTTGAAGACAAGGATACTTTCTACTCCATGTGTTTCAGTGACAGTTTTGTTTTGACTCCTTTGACCTAGGTATATCACCAATCATGCCTGTACTCTAGGGATCTCTTTTAGATCCTCTCTTTCTCTGTCCTTGTCTCTTCCTGTCTGTCTCTCTCTTTCCCTTTCCCGTCTTATAACACCCATGGGTTAAATTGTAGATAATTCCCAAATACACATATCTAACTATTTCTACCTACTGAGCTCTAGTGTCCTACCCCCAACTGCTTGTTCTACGTATCCATTTGGATGTTCAAAAGTTACCACAAGCTTATTGTGTCCAAAACAGAAATCATTAAAATTTCTCCCAGCAAAAAAACCCCATCCCTCTACCAAACTCCTCTATTTCTGTTGAGGGAATCACTATTCTTTCTGTTACTCAGGGCTAGGAATTATCCTTTACTCTTCTCTCTCCTCATCCTCTTGCCTAATATCCATTTGGTTGCCAATTCTTGTCAATTTTTAGATATACAACATCTCTTGCTCCCATTTTCTTTTCTCTACTCACAAAGCTACCACCTTAGTTTACCTCTTTCCTTGAGGATTGTAATAGTCTTCTAACTCTTCTCCCTGTACCCCTGTACCTAGCCTCTCCCCTCTTCAATCCATCATTGCCTAGCTGCCAGATTGATATCGCTAAAGGATGATTCTGAATGTGTCATTGTCCTGCCTAAGAAGCTTTTGTAACTTACTACTCCTTATGGGATAAAATACAAACTCTACTGTTCGGTATTTGAATCTTTCACAATCTGGCTCCAGACTATCTTTCTAGGCTGATTAATATCCCTGCTCAAGTGCACTACATTTGAGTCAAGCTACACTTCTTTCTGGTATACAGCTTGGAATCTCGTGCTTCTGTGCTTTTGCAGAGGCTGCTCTGGTCCTGCAATTCACTCCTGCCTTACCACGGCCTTCTGGAACCTCTAATTCTTTTTAAGATTAAACACAAGTACCCCTTCTTAAGAGATCTTTCTTCCTCCTACTTACTAGTTCCTCCTGGAAATTACTTTGTATTTCTTTTATTTGCACATATTTGTATTTACTTATCTAGAAATATATGTTGTATCCTCCAGTCGAAAGTAAGTTCCTTTAGAGCTTTCCCTTTTGTTGTTGTAATGTTAGTATCTATCGTAGTACCTGACACATAGGAAGGAAGGAAATATGTATTTATTGACCATATAGTATTGTACATAAACTCAGTTTTTTTCTGAAACTGAAACTTCACAAGTAAGGTTTTCTTTTTAAAGGCATGCATTCATAGTCTGTATTTTTCTTCTTAAAAAAATACTTCAAGATGCTCCTGGGGATCTGTTTTTATTAAAATATATCTTCTTCTTGCAAGCATATTTTGGGAATTTCTTACAGTGAAATATTACCTGAAAGGTGATTCCTGAATTGCTGACCTCATACGTTTAGGCACTATACTATGTGCTTTATAAATATCACCTCATTTGATCCTCACAACAACCCTGTGCCATTATCATCCCCAACGATAGAGGGGTTTAGAAGAGGTTTAGTGACTTGCCCAGGGCCATATATCTAGTAAGTGTCTGAAGCTGGGTTTGAATTCAGGTCTTCCTGATTCCAGGCCCAGAATTCTTTCCACTATGCCACTGAGCTGCCTCTATAAATAATTTTATAGCACACATTTAATACATGTCTGTTGAATTAAAAACTATTTAAATTTTAGTGACTTGGAAGTTATTCATATACTATTGTAGTAGGGAGTATAGAGTGGATGGTTTTTGTTGATGTTCTATTTACTGCTTTCATATTCTATTTACTACTTTCAAAAGTAAACCTAAGTCATACATAAACAAAAATTAATAATAAAAATTTAAAAAACATTAATTTAGTGGAAGACTCCAAAATAACTTGGAGGAGCTGGGAAAGAATAAATGTGCAAGACTGAAACCTGCTACTAGGTGGTATAGTGGATGGAGTGCTCACCCTGGAATTTGAAAGGCCTGATTTCAAATTTGGCCTCACTCACTATTTGTATTTCTGGGCAAGTTATTTACCTTCTGCCTCAGTTTCCTCATCTGTAAAATAGGGATAATTATATCATTTATCTCATAGGATTGTTGTGAGGATCAAATGAGATAATAATTGTGAGTACTTAGTACAGTGCTTGACATACATATCTAAATATTATTATTATCGTCATCAAAACAAATAATATTTGTACAGTTCTTTACCAGCCTTAAAGCAATATATAAATGCTAGCTATTTATTATTATTATTTATATGGTGCTTTACAGTTAGCAAAGCATGAGTCCAATTATCTCATGTGCACTGCACTACTATCCTGTGTGATATAGGTATTAACTTCATTTTATGGTTGTGGAAACCAAGTCACAGAGAGTTTAAATGATTTGTTCTTCTCACTCAGCCAGTAAATGTCAGAGGCAAGATTCAATTTCCATAGTTTCCTGATTCTAAGTCCAACACTCTAGTCACTATGCTTTGTTGCTTCCTTGGCATATTATGATCAAGCTATTTTTAAATCCTTGGAATCCTTGAAAGAACTGAATTCCTTATCCCTCTCCACCTTCTCTTCCTTCAAAGTTAGGCTGGAACTAGGACAAGCACTTTGTTCCATTGTATTGTACTCCTGACTTTAGAGGAAAGACTTGAAGAAATTGATAAACCTTTGTAATGAGCCCTTTATCTTGATGGCTAGTACATAGGACAGAGATGATTGACCCTAGAAAATCAGATCTACAAGTGAGTGATTGACCTTTTTCTTAAAACTTTGAAATCTCAACTTTTTTTTAATAAGAGTAATTGTGCATCACTGTTTTGTATTATGGCACCTTTAGAATATCTAGACTGCAAAAGTGATGAAAAAACTCAGAGAATCGTAAGCACAAAAAAATGTGCTGGTGAGCAAACAAAAATGAATATGCTGCAAATGGCTTTATTTATAAAGGTATTTTCAGAGCAAGAATAAAAAGGAAAATATATTATCTTCTGCTTGGGGCAGATGGTAGAATGTCAACCAATGATACAGATAAGGCATAATCATTTTTATTTTTCTTCCATTTTCTTAATCAAGGAGGAAAGTCTTCAAACTGTAAAGTATAGAAGAAGCACCATTAAGAGAACTGAAAACCAAGAAAGATAAGGAGAAAGTGAGAGAGCAACTAACTTCTTTGAAAGAGTTTTAATCTTTAAACTGAGATAAATTTCTTTTTACCAAACTTGAAAGAACTTTCATGTACGATTGAGAAACTTCAGTTGGCAACATTTGAGGAATCATAGACTATAGAATAGCTTCAGATGCCTGGGGATAAGCAAATGCTGTCTCAATTTCCAAAAGGGGATAAAAGGCAGATTCAGTATTCAAAAAGGTCTCGACAGTTCTGGAACAATGAACCTGAACCAATAAAATTAAATCTATTAGAGATAAATGTAAGATTTTGCACTTAGATCTAATGAGTCAACTACACAAGCCAACTGGATAAGTGAGATAATTTAATAGCAATTTATGTGAAAATGAAGTAGAAGACATACAGGAGGGAAATTGAGAGGGTAAACACTAGAAATGTTTATCTTGAATAAATGAAGAATAAAGCCAGGTAAATAGTTGTCTTTAAATACTTTTAAGGATTGTCACATATAAGAAGAAATAAATATTATATGTTACTCCAGAGAACAGAGGTAGGATTGGGTGTATAGAGGACGTAGAATATAAAAGGAAGTCTGATTTTTGGTTCAATAGAAAGACCCTTCTACCAGTTACCAAAAAAGAAAATGGACGGCTGCCTTGTGAGGTAGTGAATTAGCCATCACTAGAAATGGTTGAGTCAGTGCTGCTTCAATTTTTTGTTGTAGGGAGTATTCTGTTACTGCATTTGTGGATGGACTAGATCTTTGCTAAGGTCTCTTCTAACTCTTCTTAGGTTCTACTATTCTATGAAACTCTAACTCATACTGAGCGGCAGTCCTGGACAGGAGCCAAGACAATCTCCTCACATTTTGGGAATGATCAAGATTCTATTTGATATGAAAGACAGAGGCTACTGGTTTTACGCTGGTTAACAGAGGTTCCTGTGTAAATCTACCAGATCATAACTATATAATCAAATAAATGAGAGGTTATCATTTTTTTTTTTTGTAAAATATATAACCCAATGTCTTGCTGAGCCTAAGTAGTAATTGGAGCTATAACTAATGTGGAAAAACTTGAGGGATTGACATCTGAGTAGATAATGCTTTCTGGTGGGAATGTCCTTATTTCCCAGCATGACCCAGTTCCTGGCTTTCCTGTGCCCTTTTGGTCCTCCACTGATATTCCCCATGAAATATAACATTGCTTTTTCACCTGAGTCCCAAGAAGCCACCCGGAGGTTCTCATTGCCTTCTCATATCTCAGTCTGCTTTGCTCCTTCATCCTTCATGGAGAGCAAGCTGCCTCCTCTTCCCATTCAACTCTGCTTGTGTTCAGACTGCCCTCTAAACTGCCAATATCCCGCCGTCAGACTATATTCCCAAGCCATTTCCACTAACATGGCTGCCATGCTTAACATTCTGCTCCCCACTCCAACACAACTCTTAATTTTTTTCTCAGTTAAAATTCTGGTTACAACTCCCTTAACAATAATGTTTTATGAGAAGACATGGGCAATATAATAAAATTACAGTAGCAAAAATGAAATAGAAAAAAACTAAAATGGAAGAATGTGTTCATTAGGGCCCACTATTTCAGAGGGTGTTCTGGGTATCAAGTCTCCTATTCTAGCCTTGTTGTCAAGAAAGATGAAACTTGCTCTGTGGGACCTGGGTGGGCAGTTCCCAGCAGCTTCTCTGTGGGAGGAAAATGGGAAACAGCTGTCTTCAGACTAAAGTGAACATCAGGCTAATAACAAGAATTAATCTCAGGGACTGTAGACAGTAGGATAAAAGAAAGGTTCAGGTCCCTTTCTTCAGAGCTTAGCAGTCCTTTTCTGTTAATGTAATGTGAAAAAATAAGATGGCAGGAATGTAGGAACCAGGATTTACATAGAGCTGTGCAGCAGTTTTCAGAAGTTTAAAACACCAAGGGAATTTGATGTATTCCCTTGTCAATACTGAATTGGTAATTTAGAGAAGTAAATAGCTTATACATTTTAAATGAATCAGAGAAACAGAATCTGTGATCTTTTCTCTCTAGTGAAACCATGAATTCTGTTAACATGCAGTTTCCCTTCTTTTAAAAAAACACGCAATTTTCGTACAGAAAAACATAATCAAGAATTTTATGATTCCCACTTTACATTTTTCATTTTTTCCCAGCATATAATTGTTACTTACATTGTTACGCAGAGCTGAGCTGTACCCCGCTACTGTGATGATAGTTACTGTTCAATGGAATTCATAGAGAAAGGGCTATTCACATAGATAGTGGGGAGAAGAAAAAAAATATCCTGCACTTAAGAGAAAAAAATTGGAAACAAAAGCAGGAGAGCTCTGGATATAGTACTTATAACTCATGTGTAGATAATAATGAAATTACTGGTTGAAAATTCAGGATCTAAAGGGTATGATTTCTTAAGTGAAGGTACCCTGTTAAATTAACCTCTCTCTTGCCTATATTTTATTGTTAGTTAAGATTAAGACCACATAAGCTTAATCCTCTAATATGTATGTAGAAAGTGAAATCTCATAGAAACCTGCAGCGACTTTTACTTGGAGAGTTTCAGTTCTGAATCTGCTGGAGTCATTTAGCACATTCCTCATGCAAATCAGAAGAGGAAATGGTTTTTGATGACTCTGTTAAGATAGGATAGCAATTGCAACTTTTTTACTTGAAAAGGATTCAGTAACAGTTGTGGGTCTTTTCTTAATAGTTCAAAATAATGAGAATGAAGATAGGGAACAATATAAAATCTACAACAAAATATTTGACAGTAGTGGATTGTCCCAGACTGTTTTGTATTACTGCAGAAACATTGTTTTACCATGGAACTATTGCTACAAAAAAGGAGGAAAAAGAAACCTTTAAAAAGCAAAACAAAACAAAAAATTGGCAGAAACGTCAGGAAATCTGATAAATTTCTTAGTATATATTTACTTCAGGGTCCCCCAAACTCTCATGGAGTAAATTGTCCTCTCCCTTTGAAGTAAGGTTTTTTATCTGGAAACCTCAGTCCTCATTCTCTGTATGTCTACCTTAATATTGGTTCCTATTGTTTGTTAGACTGTAAATTCTTTGTAAGAACAGATTAATTTTTTTGTATTTATATTCCTAGTATCTAGCATAATGCCTGGCACATAGTGGGTGCTTAATAAATCTATTTTTATGATATCTTATGCCCCACAACCACAACATTTATTTTGACCTCAAAGTTTCCCATAACTATATGCGTACAAGATAAATACAAGTATTAAGAGAGGAAAGGTATTAGCAGTGTGGAATAGAGGACTGGGAAATGCCTTCTACAGGAGGTGCTTTGGGCTGAATCTTGAAGAAATTCAGGGAAGCCAGGAGGTGGAGGTGGATGTGGAGGTAAGGAGAGAGAATATTATAGCCATGAAGGTGGCCATGAAATGGCCATGAAATGGCATGAAATCAGAAGGTAGACTGTCCTATGAAAGGAACAGTAAAGATGCTTGGTTAGCTGGATCATAGCATGTGTGGAAGGGAGTGAAGTGAAAGAAGATTGGAGTGATTAGAAAGAAGCCAGGTTAAAAAGGGCTTTCAAAGCCAAAATGATATTTTTATATTTAATCCTGAAGGTAATAGAGAGCCACTGGAGTTTATCGAGGTGAGGGGGATGTGACATAGTTGGACCTGTGCTTTAGGAAAATCCTTTTGGTTGCCAAATTGAAGATGGATCAGAATGGAGAGAGTCAAGAAAGAGAACCCAACCAGAACATTTTTTCAGTCATCCAGGCATAAGATGATAGGGGCATGCACCACAGTGGCAGCTATGGGAATGGAAACAAAGGGATGTATTTGAGAGTTATTGTGAAGGTAGAAACAATAACATTTGACAACGTATTGGATATGTGGGGTTATAGAGAGTGAGTTGAGGATGACAGCTAGCTTGTGAACTTGGGTGATTAAGAGTTTGGTAGTACCCTCCATGGTAAAAGGGAAATTGACAAGAGGGGGGCACTTTGGGGAAAACATAATGAATTTTGTCCTGGACATTTGAATTTGAGATATTTACAGGGCATTAAATTTGAAATGTCAAAAAAAAACCAGTTGATGACTCAAGCTTCAGAGAGAAATTAGGGCTAGATATATAGATCTGAGAATCATCTGCATAGAGATGCAATTCAATCCCTCAGGCCTGATGAGATAAAGGGAAATAGTATAGAAAGAGGAGAGAAAAGTGCCAGGACAGAGCCTTAGGGTTTGTCCATGATTAGAGGTTATGACCTAGATGAAAATCTGGCCAAGGAGACTGATAAGGAATAATCAGGCATAGAAGAACCAAGAGAAGAGCAGTGTCAAGAAAATCTAGAGATTATTGCTTTCTAATTCCTGTAATCATGGAATCCAAAGGTTGAGCAGAAATTGCCTCACGGTGAGGGTAGTAGTGATGGTGGGGATAGGTTGCATTATGTATCCTTTACTTGAAGACTTTCAGTGGTGAAAGACTCATTACCTGCCAAGGTAGTCCATTATACTTTAGACAGATTTCATTGTTTTCTAAGTTTCTGCTTAAATCAAATTGAAATGTTTCTTTCAATAACTTCTCCAACTTCTGCTTTCTGGAGCCAAGAAAAAAACAAGCTTAATACCTTTCACATGACAACATTTTAGATACTTGAAGATAGCTATCATGCTCCACCCCCCCCACCCTAGCTTATTTCCGCATTGTCTTCAATTCCTTCAAATAATGATCATATGGCATATTGTTGAGTCCACTCATTATCCTGGTTTTCCTTCTCTTGAAGGGTTCTAGCTAGTCCATGTCTTTCATAAAAAGTAAAATGGAAAATTCAGCACAATATTCCAGATATAGGGGAAGAATGCAGTCATATATACCTCATTCTGAATACTTCTGTTAGTGCAGCTTAAGGCACCCTTTCCACTATTGACTCATACTTAGCTTGCAGTCCTTTAAAACCCTCAGATCATTTTCACATAATCTGTTATTGAATCATGTTTCTATGATGGGGCATGGGACCTGGACCCTGAACTTTCCCATACAACCCAGCCCCTGAACCAGGTCCCTGATATTCCTGAGGCATCTGGTCCAACCCAGTCTACTTAGATACTCAATAATTCTTTTAACTGCCCTTTCACCAAGGATCTCTGATCATTTAAATCCTTTCATTGTCTGCATCTGGCCCACCCCAGGCAATTTAACACTTTTTAATCCCATCCAAATCTCCTTATGGTCTTTTTCTGTATAAAAATACCAATCTTACCCCCATTAAATTGCATAGATTCCCTAAGAACATCATGCTCCTAGTGGCATCACAATACAGCAGATTTACTAGGAATCTTGCCCACCTAACTGGGGTCATAATAAAACCTCACTACTCTTACTGAAAGAAGGCTTAAGTAGTCAAATTCTTTCCAGGCATACTCCCTGTACCGTTGCATTTTGGGCCTCTCAGCACCCCAAACTGCATCATCCCAACCTTGTACTTAAACAAATGATATTTTGAATCTCAGCACAAAATGTTATAGTTACTATGCTCTTGCCATTAACTTCTTTGGGCCTTAGTAAATGTCAAGAGAGTTGGACTGGATTATCTGCAAGATGCTGTCCATATCTAAATAATGTGATTCTGGGATTCCTTTTCCTATTTTAATACTGTAAAGAATCTGTGGTCTTCATGTAAATATTCTCTTATTTGGTAAAGATCAAAACCCGCTTATGATTTCTCATATTTTATTATTTTTTATCAAGTTCTCTCATAAATATTTCATAGAGAAAATTTATTTAACATTCTGGAGGTCTTGTACTCAGTCTTTATTTTTTTTTTTAAATAATAGGCTTATATGATTGTCAAAGAACTACATTTATGATGATGCCTGTGTGTCTTTCACAAGTACTTATTGGAGAACGATCTATCAATCAACATGCATTTGATATGAATCCACTATGTGCCAGGTACTGTTCTAAGCACTGAGGATACAAATACAAAGAGAGAAAAAGTTCCTACTCTCAAAGAACCAGGGCTTCATTGCATAGGAAGTTGTATACCCAGACAGAAAGTTTGTTAGAGAAAGGTGAGAGACTTCTGGGAAGCTGAAGCAGAGATGGTTAGGGCAATAGGTAGATAGTTACTGATTTCAGGCAATCATCAGTATTTGAGACAAGAAAAGCCAGGAGCTGGATGGAAATGTTAGTTACCAAGAAACTGGTCATTAAGGGCTTATAATAGGGGAAACAGTTGTTAGCTCTTACTAAGGCCTTCCCTCCAAGGTTTCCATTCAAGGGTCATGTTCAGGCTGCTCAGACTTTGCCCATACCTTCTCAATCAGATATGGGAATTTTTAGAGGAACTCAATTGCTAAACTACTGTGTGGTCAAAGGGGTACAAAATTGTTCTCATTTGAGAATGTTGCTGAAATTTTGGTCTATTGTTTTACTATTCGATTTTGTTGCATGTAGATATCTTTCCATATTCTTTCTTGTCTGAGTTAAAGTCAAAGGAACTAGTCAACATTTAGACCCGTTACGCTCAGAAGTTCCCAGTTTTCTAAATAAATGGAAGGAAAAGAAAGTCAAATAGATGATGTATTTCTAAGAATTCCCCATAATTTGAACCCACAAATGGCCGAAGTTGGGGGGAACTCATCTGAGATATGTGTCTGCTTGTTTAAGGAACAAAACGCATGTACTCATGAATTGGATATACTGATGTTTTAGGGTCAAAGCTTCCTGAGCTAGCTCTGCAGGAAGTTTTTGATGCTTTCTGAGTGCAGTCTCTATCAAAGTTTGTGGGGAGGGCTGTGCTATCTTTTTGATTTGAGGGATCTAGGCTTCCAGTGTAATAGCATTCCATTTAGACTCTGAAAGCAATACAAGTAGTCTGGAGCCTGGAAACCATTGCACGATTGTGCTTTGGGGTTTAAGCGGACTAACATGGATGCACTCTTATTGGATAACTGGTGCTCCATGATGAGAATAAAAATCAAGGACTGCTGGTTTGGGAGATGCCTATGGGCTGTGATGATTGTGCTGCTTCAAGATCTCTGTGTAATGCTATGGGCTTTTTGTTGAGAGTGTAAGATATTGGAGAAGGCATAAAGGAAGGAAGTTGGTATAGTGGCTGCATTGCGTGATTTGCCTGAAACTGAAGGGGGGGGGCTTCCCAGATACCTGGGGAGTTACTTGCAAATAGAAATACTTGAAAATTAGTTACTAAACGCTACACTTATCACTGGGGGTTTCTGAGTGAGTTAGACTTCCTTGTGGAGAGAATAAGATAAACTGTGGACAACGTATAAGAACTGCTAGGGAGGGGGGCATGCTCCTTGTCAGTCAGTGACATACTATCAAAAGTGTCAGAAGCTATACCTATGGAACAGGCTGTAAGTCAACCAGCACAATCAAGGAGACTCACTATGAGCAATTATGGGCATTTTCTGAGGGTGGGGCCATGCTCACCTACTAGGAGTGGAGCCCTTTGAATCTTGACTGGGACATGCTATAAATGTGATGGAGGCCTGGCAAGGGACCAATGCTGGAAAACACAACAAAACAAAATTTAGGTGATTACTAAAGAGCCTCCAGGGTATTGCCTTTGACATCATATGCACTCTGAAGATGAAGCACCCAGAGGTCATAGCACTCAAGTAAATTTGTTGGCACCTAGTACAAAGGAGTCCTATGTAAAATCCTTAACTACCTCCTGAGAGGAGGCAGAAAAAGCCCCCAGCTGTGTGCTTCAGTTAGAGAACTTTCTTCAGGTAACAGTAATTGAAAGGACAATGAGTATGGACTATAAGGATTAGGTTAAACTTCCGCAAATGTTTAGGAAATGGTACAAACAAAAGACTAGAGCTATACCTAATGCTGTGTGAATAACATCATTACCCTGCCCCACCTCTTCTTTCTTTTCCTCCCCACCCCAGGGTTACTCAGGCTTGGTATAGTCAATCAGAGACGCAGAGATGATGCTGAAGGACAGAAAATACTACTCAGAAGTGAAGTAAAGTGGTCCTATATGATGCCAGTAAATCTCAGACCAAACCTACTAAAAATCAGTCCAGTGTACAAAACCACTCTGAGCTCCATGAGGGCAGGGATTGTGATTTTACCCTTCTTTGGACTGCAAGTGTTTAGCACAGTTCCTGGCACATATTAAGTGCTTAACAAATGCTTGTGGACTGACTGACTCCTTTGAAGGCAAAGAAATTCAGAGCCAAGGATTGAAGGTGGTTATTTGTAATAATCTCCAAAGAGTGCTGCCACAAAAGATAGGTGGTATTTTGCTACAGTTGTAGAAAGTTATGTTAGGGCCACTAAAAATGAGAAGCTGACATTAACTTTTTGTGAACTGAAGTCCAGGAAATGAAGATGGAGGCTTCCCTCAGCTCTGATGAATATTGACTGCGATCCTACCACTCTTTCTTGGATTCTTGCTACTTACTCCCTTCCTATTCCTTCCATAAGATACTCTGTGGCCTGCCTCAATGCATTTTCACTGGCTGTGTCCTGTTCCTGGAACTCTTTCCATCCTCATCTCTGTCTTTTGGCTTCTCTGGCTTCCATCAGCTACAGTCCTGCTTTTTGCAAGAAGCCTTTCCCAATTTTCCTAAATCTTAGTGCCCCTCCTCTGAAATGATTTCTAATTTGACATACATATATACATACATACACACATGTGTATGTGTGTATGTATGTATGTTTTATATATTTGTGTATATGTGTATATATGTATATAAATATATATATATATATATATATATACATATGCAAGTATGTATAAACAAGATCTATGTATTTATCTACCTTGTTTGTACATAATTATTTGCATGTTATCTCCCCCATTAGACTGGAGAATGGGCAGAATTTTTTGTTTATTTATTTGGCTTTTGCTTTTCTTTGTAGGTCCAGTCCTTTCCTGTCTGGCACATAGTAGAGGAATAATTAATGCTTGTTTACTTTACTTGACCCTGTAGTAATAGCTAAGATTGAAGATAATAGTTTTGCTGTCCCAGACAGTAGATTCCCAAGTGACAGACAAGGCTTCAGTGGCCTGAATGAGAATGATTATTCATATTTTGGTTATGTCATAGAGAGTGAGTATCAGAGATGACCCTGATATATCAAAAGCCATTAAATACCTCTGGGGTTCTAAATTTATTGGGAACAAGTCCAGCTTACAAACAATGTTCTGGGACTTGGCATCTAAACATTTGAACAATGCATGCCTCCTGTGCAGAAACTTAGAAGAAGAAAGACTATCCTGCTGGAAGAGAGTGTAATATAATCACTGGGTGCTCTAGCTGAAGGCTAGATTCACAAGAAACATGCCATCTACACATTCATCTAAGACTTTAATAAAACAAATGAACAATCAAAAAACATTGATTATAACAGGGCCAAGGACACTTCAATTAAAACTTTCCTATAGGTGCACATAGATTTATAAATCACTATCTTTTGAGTCCATTTATTTAGCCAGTTCCAAATCCACCAAAATTGCTTATATCACTCCATCTCCTCCATAAAGACAATAAAGGCATCTTTGACAAATATCTTGCTGAAATCCACAGAAAATAAAACTATGTCCACATCATTCCCTGATCTTGCAGGCTAGGAGATGTCAAACATAAGGAATTTAAGTTAGTCTGACATGACTTGTTCCTTATTAACCCATTCAGGGTGATATCAATCAGTATATCCCTTTCAAAGTGCTCAAAGTGCTTCATGTGGTTAAGCCCTATATCCTTCCTGCCTCCCAACCCTAAAACAAACCATACCTCTAAACTCGTTGAGGGCAGGCTCCATGCTATATCCTAGGTATATGGTAGCCACTCAATAAATACTTGTTAAATTTGATTAAGCAGAGGCAGCTGTGATATAGTAGGCAGAGAGTTGGCCAGAGAGCCAGAGAGATCTGTGAAGTTTGGGTTCAGTCAAAGGGCATAACTTGAGGACCTAAAGGGCCACATGTGGTCTCAAGGCCACAAGTTCCTCACCACTACTAAGAGTAGACATTGCAGGGATGGTGCTGACTTGCAGTGGTAGAGGGTGTCTTCATCTAAGAGTGCCACAAAGCAGTAAAATCACTAATTCAGTCACTGTCCTCAAAATATAATTAAACTAATTTGATTTCTATTCAATTTACTAGAAATTTAAATTTAGAATGAAAGAACTGAGATCATTTGGCCTATAAAGAAAATACTGAGTTTCAAAATATATGAAAGGCCTATCATGATAACCACTTTGTTCTTTATTTGTATAGGGAATAGAACAAAAATCAGCTTAAGGTGCAATGTGAGAGATGGAAGACATTAGAAATAAGGATGGATTGATTTCCAGATGATGAGAGTTGTCACAAGGAACTTTAGAACTTACTTCTTTGGAAAGGTTTAAAAACCAGAGAGATCGTTCTGACTGGAATTATTTTAATAATGCAAGCAGCTAGATGGTGCAGTGGATTGAGCACTGGGCCTAGAGTCAGGTAGCCTTGAATTCAAATTCAGCCTCAGATAGTGTTAATCAAGGACAAACCCCCAAAACAAATCTAGTTAAAAAAATAATTTTATTAGGTCATTTGGCAAAGGAAAGATCTGGATAAAGGTGTGACTCCCTCCTGAATACTGTGAGGTTTACAATATATAGAGGTCAGATAAGGACATAAGGGCACTTGCCTGGTTGGCCACACATAGACACACATAGACAATAGTTAACTTCTGGGGAAGGCAGTTTGAGATGCATATCAGTAGGTAAGTATAAATCTTCAATCTAATTTAGGGAACTCAGAATATAAGATTTGAATATAGCCCCAAAACAGGACCTGAATAGATCCAAAACATGCAAAAAGCCCAGGAGCATCTGTAGTCAGCCTAAACCTTTAGGGTAAGCTTTTGGGTTAGACAATTTCTAGCCACATAAAACTAAGTTCAAACCTTATTAATAATTAATAAGGTGTTCTGAAAAATATAATACAATATTTCCCCACAATATTCACTAGCTTTGTGACCCTAACCAAGTCACTTACCCTCTTTTTGCCTCATTTTCCTCATCTGTAAAAGGGGGGTGATAATGGCACCTACCTCACAGGATTGTTATTAGGATCAAATGAGATACTATTTGTAAAGCATTTTGCAAACCTTAAAGTTCCGTATAAATGTTAGCTATTATTATTATTATTATTATTATTGTTATTACTAATGGTTTTGCTAGAAATAGAGAAGTATACTGGATTGCACCTCAGGACTCATAATTCTCAAATTCATTATTTAGTCCGTGACTGATGAATTTTCTTTTTCTTTTTCTTTTTCCTTTTGCTTTTAGGCGATTGGGGTTAAGTGACTTGCCCAAGGTCACACAGCTAGTAAGTGTCAAGTGTTTGGTCTGAGGCCGGATTTGAACTCAGGTCCTCCTGACTTCAGGGCGGGTGCTCTATCCACTGTGCCACCTAGCTGCCCCCGACTGATGAATTTTCAATGCAGGAAGTGGAAGGGGGTTGATGATGTGGAAGGGGATTGATAATGTGAAATGGTCAAAGTAAACTTCCTGTTCATTGAATCCGGCTTCTTTAATTACTTACTCTGTACGCTCCTTGACCTCATTCATGTTCATGGAGTCTTTATAGTATAGAATACATGACTTATTCCATAACAAAAAGAGGATTGGCGTCATGGTCTGTCAGCCACAGTGACATGGGTCTGTTCTTTATTCTGTAATATGTAATTAACTTGGAAATAATTAATTAAAAAAATTAATTACCACTACTGATAAACCACCACACATTAATAAAGACAAATTTCTGTTTGACTACAATAAAGGAAACAGAAAGATATTGGAAACAGTCTTGTCAAGTTTACAGAATTCCTAATGACTTTTCTTTGGTTTTTACTTGGCTTGAAAGTGTTGCAGTGTTTTTTAAATTGAATATTATGACATATGGGAGTGCAGTTGAAATCCCCCAGCTTTCTCCCCAGCAATGAATTACTAATGTTATAGTATTGGCAGAGAATAACTAACAAAAAGCTACCCCTGCTCCCCTCCAGAAACAGCTGAAGGGAAAACATTTTTATCTATTATGGAAATTGGTCCCATGTATACAAAAATATTTTTGGAAGTTTGCCTTGCAATTCATTTTTTGGTTTATGATAAAGTGATGGGACCCAGCATAAGAAGAAATCACATGCCAAGTGATCACATAGTAACATAGATTTAAGGCTGGACTACAGAGTCAATTTGGTTGAAACTTCTCTCACCTCAATTTTCTATATGGGGAACCTGAGGTCCAGTGAGGTTAAATTTGTTACTAAGGCCACTCAAGTAGTAAGCATTTGAAGTGGGATTCTAACCTAATGCCTCTAGATCCAAAGCCAGAGCTCTTTCCCAAACAATGTTTCCTTAACAAGTAGAAGCAATGGATTAACAGTTTCCACAAAGTTGTTGCTTTGCCTTTGGTAAAGTCATCTCCTGGGAAAAGGGCTGCTAGCCATGAATTTGGCATACCACTGAAGGTGAAGAGCATAGCAGTGGAGAAGGTAAGGGTTATTCACTTTGCCTATGAGAGAAAGGTGTTCAGAATGAGCAAAGCCAAGAGAGGAGAATGAAAAAGGAAGTTGTTTAGATGTGTATTCCCACATTTATCTATCTATCTATCCATCTATCTATCCATCTATCTATCCATCTCTATCTATCTATCTATCTATCTATCTAATCTTTCTGTCTATCTCTATCTACACATAATTGTGTATATACACATATAAATATGTAACTGATATCTATATCTATATACATCCTTTCTGTATATATATATATACCTATATTGACATATTCATATAGGTAGAGATACCTGATACCAAGCAACCTTAGGATAACTAGATATATATATACTATCCATCTGCAGCTTCATCTCCATGTCCATCTCTATCTCTCTCTATCTGATACCACGTAACCTTAGGGTGGTGAAGAAGGCACTAGCAACATATTTAGACATACACACATATAGATGTGTGTATAGACTATCTATCTAGTGTGTGTGTTATCCCCCTCATTAGAATGCAAATTCCTTAAGGGCAGAGGCTGTTTTTTTTTTTGTATCCTTAGCACAGCACTTGTAATATAATAGGTGCTTAATAAATGTTTGTAAGAATGTCATTAATAGAGGCACTCTTCTTTAAGCGAGTCATTGGGGATGCTAGGTCTTCAGTAAGAGAGGTTATGGGGAAGGGGAATTCTGTAATGTAGTTAGGTGTCCTGATTAGCATTTTCTGATTGATTTTCATTGTATTGACATTCCTTCTTATTCTCTTTTGATTTGTAATCATTCCTGGTTCATTCCTGACATAACCATAAAATATAAGGCATTTGACTCCAGTGTTTTGATTCCAGATCTGTATGATGGCCATGTGGCCACAGCTATAACAAGAAAGTACTTTTTTTAAGTAGGCAATTAAAGAGCTGGAAATAAAATGGCAATAATATGTCAAATAAAAGTCATCCTTTTTAACTAATTGTGGTTATAGGAGCTGATTTACAATTTTAACTGTTGACTACTTCTGCCATGAGTCTGTTGGTTGTGAATCTTTCAGACTTGCAACTTGGCAAAAGTCCCAGGCCTAGAGTAAATCAAGGTAGGAGTGCGTAGCAATTTTCATCATTGAAAATACAGCTCACAGCACTAAACTTGCACCTGTGCAGGTTATAGTAATGATGTCAGTTGATACTGACATCAGTGGCAACCATTTCTATGGGCTTTATAAATGCAGGAAGGAAGACTGGGTTTAAATTTCATGGGTTGATTAAAAAAATCAATGTGTAAGACTTCCACTGAGTCCTATTTAGTAGATGGATTTAATTAAAACTGGAGGCGTCACCTGCCTCCTCTACCTCTTTCCATTTAATTTGGTATTAGTTTGCTCAAATTTTCAGTCCAAAAAGAGAGTCAGCTTAAGTATCCTTCAATTTGTACCTCATTTTAGATGACTACCACCAAATACTGGTCTGAAATTAGGTATCTGTGTTAGAGGCAAAAAAGACAAACTATTTAAGCTGTTTTCTTAGCTTTTGATTAGGGACACTTTTTGATATCAGGATAGAATTCTGTGCTAGGTGGAGTCAGAATACTAGTGAAGATTCATTAAGTAGCATGATCCATTGCAATGAGTTATATATGTCAGGTACTTACAAGAATATTGCTTTCAGATCTGATAGCTTCTGGCACTTCTAGTGGTTGGTAATCCAATTCACTTCAGAGTTTCCTACATTTTGTGAGCACAAAAACCATCTGATTTCAATTATTTGGATACTCTGAAACTCCACATTATAAGATGGAGCAAATATATACTATTTAGTTGAAGAATAGCCTAGCTAATGCTAGGTGGCAAGGTGCTTCAGATGGAATAAAAAAGAAAGTATTGATCAACACTTCAAGTACCAGGAAGTCAAGCCTAGTGGAGTGCCTGGAAGGCTGTAGAATTAAAGGATTTCACTATTTGAAGAGTAATAAAGCTCTTGTAGAATTGAGTTAACTTCAATTTACAGAATCAATAGGGAAAGGCATGTTTTCCAGAGGTATGTTTTGATTAAGATGTATTAATGTTTATTTATGTATGTGTTTATTCATTCCTTTATCTACCCATCTATTCATTTATGAGAATTTTGAACTCTTCTTGGGAAGATTTATAATTTTCATTTTCAGAGAACCACAAAATGAAAAATCACATGTATACAAACAAAATAAGTAATGTTCTAGATCTGTGTTCAATGGAGGTAAATGATCCTCATCTTTGTCTAGGGTAGGGAGGATTTTTCAGTCATTACCTGTCAAAGATGAAATACCCATGATATATTATTCACAAGATATTAGAGTTAGAGGGGTCTTTGAGAAATCATTTTATCTAGCCCCTTGCCTTCAACAAGGTGGATAAACATTGTACTCCAGAGCCTGGCATTTAAAGTTTCTCCATAAATTGAGCTCAATTTAATTTATTAAACCCAATCTAATTTATTATGTATTTCTCCAAGATATGAATTCCATACTCTGGTCTGACTGGTCTACTAGTTGTCCTCAAAATACTGATAAACAAATATTTCATTCATTTAGCAAACATTATTAAATATCTACTATGTATAGAAAACATTACTGAACGCTGGAAAGGATGATAGAAAGTTTTTGCCCTTATGAAACTTGTGATTCAGTAGACAGGTAAGATCTAGATAGAGATAAATAGCTATATTAAATAAGAGTACATGATAAGTGCATTAAAGAGAGTAGTACAAGGAGAGCTATGTGAGGTTTAAGGTCATTAATGACCTGTGGAATCAATGACATTTTCATGGAGGAAATCCATGAATTGAACCTAAAAATATGGGTAGAGATCGAACAGGTGGAGAGGAGTGACAAGACATTCCAGGCATACAGAACAATTTAATCAAACATATAAGGATATGAGTTACCTTGACAGGTTGAGGGAACATAGAGTAGACCACTTTGGATCTAGTATACAGAGGGGAATAATTTCAGATAAAACTACAAAGGTAGTATGGTACCAGATCATATAGGACCTTGAATAGCAAGCAAAGAAGTTGGAATTATTCTCAGTAAGTGATATGAAGCCATTAAAAGTGGCTTTAACATCTTCTAGGACAATGGCAAGAGCTAGAGTTTGGGGAGAGGAAGTCTATGAGCCAACTTCACTAAATTAAGTGAAAAAAATGAAAACATGAACTGGACATTGATCAATAACGGAGACAAAGATGAGGTAAGAATAGTATAGGTGTATTTCATGGTCTTCCAAAGATGAAAATTAATTGAATAATAATCATAGAGTAAGGATCCAAGATCAGTAATGTGAAGCAATATGTATTCCTACTCCTTCTCTTTGTCCTGTGAGTCAGAGGGAGTGAAAAAAGGAATGACCTCCAAGGGAAAGGTTTGCATAGGATGTGGGGTCCTCAGCAGAATACTAGATTTTGGCTAACATGAGAATGTGGATGGGATGTTGCTTGAAAAGGTTAAGGACCTAGGGAGATTTTCTTGATAATAGAGCCAAAGTTTCAAGGAACACAGTAGAATGGACAGCGAAATAGACCAGCGGGATAGAAGAGATACTGGAAGTGGTTGAGTTGATTAGAATGCACATGTGGGTTCAGAAGGACATTGTATGTACTTGCTACTTTCATGTAAAGTTAAGATATAGGGTAAACTAGATTGGGAGTCCAGTTCAATAAGAGGTTGTTGATATGTCATGTTCCCTTTTGGGGGGGATGGGGTGAGGCTGGACCTATGATTTCATGGAGCTGCTAATAAACTCTTTTTACCAATGCAGCATGCACCTTCACTACAACTTACAGTCTCAGAGACTTTACCTGAGACACTGAGAGATTAAGGAACTTTCCCAGGGTCAAGCACCTAGCATGTGTAAGAGGTAACATTTGATCTTAACGGACTTCAAGGCTAGTCCTCTACCCAGTAGTTCATGTTTCCTCTCTTGTGATGCTTCTTAGGCAGTAGAGAACTTCCAGAGTCATTCTGCCATAGAAACTGAATTTTGAACTGAGTTCCTTTCCTTTTTACCTCCTTATTTTATTAGGCTTTATTATTTCACTTGTAAAATGGTAATGTTGGACTAGATCAACCTTAAGGTCCCTTTCAACTCTAACATTCTATGATTCTGTTTTTGCTCGTGCTCTATGCCCCATACCTATTGTGCTTGCATTTTGTACTTAATCACAGGTGTGTGCATATATATAGTATATATAGTATATAGGTACATATACAGATATATACATGTGTACACACATACATATACATATATACATATATACACACGTATACCTATACATATATATATACACACACGCACACACACACACACACACACACACACAAAATAAGATCAAGTTCTCCTCAATTTCTGTCCATTGTTCTTGCTTTTACACCATGGTACATGTATGGAAACATTAGCTGGCGACTTACTAAGTGTTACATATACTGTAAATGCTATGCTCTGGCTTTGACAAATTTTCTATCTCTTTCAGTACCAATCTGTCAGAATTCTAGGTACTTAGGTACTATATACACATACATATATACATGTATTTATGTGTGTGCATATATATATATATATATATATGCATGTGTGTGTATATGTGGTGTGTGTGTATATATATATATACATATATATATATGTATATATATATATATATATAAATATATAAACATATTTGTTAGATAAACTTTTGGATCTTTAATCTATCCAGATGTAAGTATTAGTCTCTATTCTCTAATCCATTATCTTCCAGAGTGAAGAATCCATAGGTGTTATGGAAAAAGTTACATTCAAATAAAACAGTTATAGTTTACAAAATTTCCAAATGTCCTCACAAACAACTTGGACTTTGAATATTTTCTTTTGTAAATACAAATTTAAATTAGTCCTTCTTTTTCTTTTTCTCCTATTTTTTCATTCTTTCCCATTTCCTTTTTGTATATTGCCCTTAAAATTACATTTTTATTGAGTGTCTTACATTCCTTAACATCTTACAGGGTTGTCATCTTATGTTTCCACATGCCACCAATTTCATTCTGGTTTTCCTGTTGGGTAAATTCCCAGAAACCATTTCCTTATGCATGTAACTTCTTGGTTTTGTCACCTGTGATCTGAACCATTGTGTGTTTTAGAAAACCTCCCTCCTTTGTGTTATATAGCTTAATCCTTGAATATTTGTTGTTATTCAGTTCATTCAAATGATATTGTTGTGCATTTAAGGGATGTATATATGTATTCAAGGGATGTGTGTCTATTCAAGGATTGGCAGCTAGGTGGCACAGTGGAAAGAGTTCCAGGCCTGGAGTCAGGAAGATTCATCTTCCTGAATTCAAAACTGGCCTCAGACATTTACTAGCTATGTGACCCTGGGCAAGTCACTTAACTCTGCCCAATCCTTGAACACACACACACACACACACACACACACACACACACACACACACCACCCCTTAAATGCAAGGATGATGTGTTGCCCAGTATTACATTGTAGTGCTATTAAATGCACTGAATTTACTTATCTGTGTGTATGTGGTAGCTTCAGCAGAACATAAACTCCCTGAGGACCTGGCCTATTTTTTTTTTTGTATCTTCAGTATCTAGCTAATGCTTTGAACACAGAAGGGACTCATATGTTTATTGAATTGAATTATTTTTCTTCAATATCCTCTGTGGTGCTGGCACTGATTTTTATTGTTGAGTTGTTTCAGTCATGTATTACTCTTTCAGACCACATTTTGAGGTTTTCCTTGGCAAAGATACTGGAGTGGTTCACCATTTCCTTCTGTAGCTCATTTAATAGATGAGGAATTGGAGCCAACAGGGTTTAAGTGACTTACCCAGGGTCCCACAGCTAGTAAGTGTGTGAGGCCAGTTTGGACTCAGGAAGATGAGTGTTCCTGACTCCAAGCCCAGTGCTCTAGCTACTGAAGCACCTGGCCACCTACAGCTGGTGCTGCAAAGGCTTAATAAATGTCTTCTGATACTGTTTAAGATTGAGATATTTTCCTACCTCTCCTTTTTTTTTTTTTTGCTCAAACTGTTTCTGAGACCCTTCTGATTTTATATTGGAATTAACCTATGAGATTATCATACAATTCATTTACTTGAATCCTTAAGAGTGCCTCTAAAATCAAAGGAAAATATTCATCTTTCCTACAGTAGCCTTCTGGGATCCTGCATTATAATTGTCAGGTTCCTAGGTATTTCTTTGAGTTCATAGACTCAAATTAAGAACTGAAAGATACCATCTACTTCTACCTACTCATTTTACATATGAGGAAACTAAGGCTCAACAAAGTTAACTGACTGGGGGTCACATAACCAGTTAAGTGGTAGAGACAAGGTTTGAATCTAGGTTTTCCCTAATTTTTATAGTCTAGTGCTCTTTTGGGAGTCACAATGGGATATTATAGAGGGAACCTTATGGTTCCTCCATTGTTACTTGTTCTGAATTGAGGAAGGAATTTGTAGCCCCTCATTTATATAGTCCTGATGACTAGATAATGGAACTCCATTCCACCATCTTCTGAAATGCAACAACTTACAGACTCCTGCCATTGGTGTATTAAGGCAGAGCAATTTACGTGCCCCTAACTCGCAGTGCTTAGGATCTGAGAAATGAGAGACTTTTTGAAATGTATCAAGTTTGCCAGCTAGTCTGAGTATATGGGCTATGTTCAGCTATGCCATCAGAGACTATTGCCCAGGAGATGGAAACAGCCAGTGGAATAATTGGAAGTGAGTCAGTGCACCACATGCAAGCGGCCTAATGATTAGTATTGACGAGACTTCATCGTTTTGTTGTGCGTATTGAATAAAAGAGAATGAAACAGCTCAGACTACATTTCCAAAAAGTACAGGTGGCTTGGTTAGCAATGCAACCCTGTGACTCTCTTCTTTCCTGAGGAATTAATGGCTTCAGAATGCATACTATTGTAAAAATAACAGATGAATCCACAGGCACAGACAATTGCAGTGACTCATGTACTGAGGTGTCTAAAACCATTTCTGCTTTATGTGGAAAGAATACCTCAAGCAATTGTCTAGCTGTCCACAGGACAGTATCTGCACTTGACATGTTACCTCAATTCATTTTCCCTGGGAAGATAGCAATAGAATCTGTTATCCTAAATGTAATAGGGCATATAAATTACTATTTTTTTAGAAAAAAAAATCAATTCTAATAGTATAAGGGATTATTCTACTTGAGTGACCCTGAGCAATAATAACAGTAACCGACATTTCATAGCACTCTAAAGTTTTCAAAGGGCTTTACATAAATTATCTCAGCTGATTTGCACAATAACCCAATGAGGTAGGTGCTGCAATTATTATAATGCACATTTTACAAAAAAAGAAACTAGAGCAAAGAGGCTGTGTATTTCTCATGGTCATTAAACTAGTAAGTGCTGTTAAGTGAGATTTGAATTCACATCTTCCTTAACGCAAGTCCAGAATTCTATTCACCTCAACACATTGCCTCTCAACTCATCTAATCCTTCTGGGCCTTAATTTCCTTAGCTTTAATGCAAAGGGCTTGGACTACATTAAAAATTCTTAACCTGGGGTTCCTGGATAGGTTTCAAGGAGTCTATGAACTTTCTTTTTTAAATTGATAGCTATGTTTCACTATAATTGACTTCCTTTATAATAAAAATACTTTATTTTGTGCATTTAAAAACATTCTAAAATTGGGTACATAGGCTTTCCCAGTTTGCCAAAGTGGTCCATGACACAAAAATGGCTAAGAATAACTGGACTAGATGATCTCTAAATCAGAGGTGCAACTCTGTAATACTTGGGTGCATAAACATCTTATAGCATTAACTAAAGAGATTATACTATAATTCTTTGAACTACTTATAGTTCAAAAGCAATGGAAAGAAGATTTAATTAAATTGCTTTGAATAACAAAACGAATCTCCTTCTCCTTCCCCCAAACCTTGAAGATTCTAGTACACAGAAAATTTATAAATAATAGCCATTGTGACCTGTAAATGAATGGTTTCTTTAGAGTGAACAATGAATAATTTAAATGAAGTTTGAAGATACTGCTTTGAAATGACTGAGGATCAAGGAATTTCAAGTTTATCCAAGTTTTCCTCTACATTCTGGTTAATTCAAATATTGCTCACTTTTGGAGGATGTAATCACCTGAAGAAGCAAAGGGGCAGATGTGACCCTGATTTTATCCCCCTAAGGTGAAGCAAATCATTACAAATGTAGGTTATACACTAGATAAGATCATTATTTGAATTAAAAGATTTATCCCAGTCCTTGGAGTCAGTCAGTGTTTGAAAGAGGTGTTCTTTTGCCACCTTTGAATGGCCTGTGTTTTAAGCATTGTGACTGAACTGTTCATTTTATTAGAACTGAAGAGTCAATATATGCCTGTGTACCCATCTGTAAGAGGTTCCAACAAACACGCTGCATGAAAAGTCTAATTTTTCATTTTTCCCCTCAAATTTCATTTTTTGAATGCTAGAAATATATCATGAGATTCTTGCCTCCTGAGTTCAAATACAGGCGTACTAGAATTATGATGTTGTCCTTAGGTTCTGTGATAAGCAACAACTTAGACAAGAGAAGACTCCTTTTGTTACTTCAATGAGAATATTGGGTTGGCCTATTTCATACTGTTTTGTACTCTAGTGTTAATAGTGATTTAGTGAAGTTGTAGTCAACACTTAAAGTAGGAATTCTGATAACCAAGGTAAAATCAGTTTTTTTTCTTTTTTTTTTTTTGGTTCTGCCTTGATTATGGGTAATCATCCTAGGAGGGGAGGGAACCAGTTTTTGGAGAGTATGAAATGAACTTTCATGGAATGGCCAAAAACCCCCAGCCTCCCAATTACTAAGAGAAGCAGGGTAGGAGAAGTGGAGTAAGAATAAGAAAGACATTGGAGGAAATTGGGTCCAAAGAGAGAATGATGCAATGGGACAGATGGTTAAACTATCCCACTTAGAGCTACCTGGGGTGCACAATGTATGTGAACTATGGGCTGGGGAACTGCTGCTGGGAAGAAATCTACCTGGAAGATTGATATATCTCTGGTCTTATGAGTGTAGGAAACTATCTGTGTGAAAATTCCCGTCACCAAGGCAGATTGTAACTTATCTAAGACAGAAGCTAATTCCTGAGAATCAGAATGTTGTAGTAGATAGAGTAGATTTTAGTTAGAAAGACCTGATTTCAAGACTAACTTCAGAGCCATACTAGCTAAGTGACTATAAGCAAGTTTTTTTAACTTGTCAATGTCCCAGAGAACTCTCTCTCTCTCTCTCTCTCTCTCTCTCTCTCTCTCTCTCTCTCTCTCTGCCTATAAATTCTAGGCAAGTTAAATCAATGAAAGAAGCTTCTTTAAAAACAATTTTAGAAGGTTTTATTGATGTCCTTAATTTTTTTTTAACCATCATTGGAATTTCTAAATGACCTTTCCTCCTCCACTCCTTGAGAACCTTCTTTTGCAACAAATGCAGTCAAGGAAAACAAATCAACGCATTGTCCATATCTAATGTTAAAAAATGATTTCTCTTGGTAATCTGTGTCCTGGAGACCCAGAGTTCCACCCCCTGCCAGCCTTCTGGTCAAAGTTCTTCAGAAAGACATCTCTAATAATGAGATTGCATTGAATCTTTCTACCTTGATCAAACTCCAACCCAGGCGTGAATTGATTTTATCCTGTTCTGGTTTGAATGGAGACGGACTTCCAAGATTGGGGATGGTATTTCCTTTGATGGCAGGTGACATTGGCCTCTGTGGACTGAATGATCTAAGAAACCTACTCACTTCCTACTATGTTAACCAATCACTCTTGATTAGCACCCCCATGGGAACAACTATTCTTCAAAGGGCATATAATGCTGTACCCCAAAATCCCAAACTGAGACAGTTTTGGACTGAACTACTATGGAATGCATGTTAAGCCACCTTGAGAGATTAAACCCAATTTTGTTTGCCTCTTTATTAGAGTAGACTGTATTTCAAATGGGGGTTTGTGGGGTTCACAGAGTTTGGGGTTCACACTGAAAATATATGCCTCATTTTATACATATAGACCACTATCTTTTGAGGAGACTCGGGAGGCATGCTTTACCATCTGTTGTCTCAACCATAGGTTCCCAAAGTGGGCAATACTGCTCCCTGTGGGAGGGGGTGCTGGAACAACCCAGAGGGGCAATAGTAGCCTCGGGTGTAATTGGGGACATTGAATACAAATAAAGGAAAGAATAGAAGATAAGAAAATTTTGAAAAACCATTCATACATGCTTTATTTGTTGTGTAACAGAGTTAAAGTTGTAATGATCACATTATTTTCCAAATAAACACACAAAATTCAAGTTATAATTGCTCAGTGGTCAAGTCTGCCTGACAAGTCTTAATGAACAAGTGTTGGCAGGGCTGCATGTAGTATGTTGTCAGGAAGTCCAGCATGCATCGGCAGGAATATGTACATATAATGACTTGTTTAAAATATAATATTACAGTTACATGACTCAGAATAGGGTCATCAAAATTTCAATGCAGTAAAAAACCCACAATAAATTAGTATATTTAAGATGTATCATTTAAAAGTATTTTAGGGGGCAGAGCCAAGGTGGCGGAGTAAAAGCAGTGACTTGCTTGAGCTCTCCCCAAGCCCCTCCAAATACATATAAAAAATGGCTCTAAACAAATTCTAAAGCAGCAGAACCCACAAAAAGACAAAGTGAAACAAATTTCCAGCCCAAGACAACCTGGACGGTTGATTGGAAAGGTGTATCGTGCTGGTCTGGGAGAGGAGTGCAATGCAGCATGGGCATGCAGGCCTCAGCAAACCCTGAGCAGGCCTCAGAGGACTGAATCACAGGCAGCTGTGGCAGTTTCCAGACTTCTCAACCCATGAATGCCAAAGACAACTTAGAGGGTCAGTGAGAAAGTCTGTTTCTGCAGTGAGAGAGGTGTGCAGGGTCCCAGCCCCATTTCCCAAGCTCGGCTCAGCGCAGCAGCTACCTCCTGAGCTTTCAGCCCACAGACTGAGGGGAAATCAGTGGCTGATCAGAGGGGTATTTCAGGGATCTTTCTGCTGGTGCAGGGTTCTCTTGCTTTGCCTGTGCTTGGATCTGGGTCACAGTTCTGGGTGGCAGTTCTGGGTTGAGGAAGAGTGCTGGCATGGTGGAGCTTGTAGTGGTGGTTAAGAGGGAATCTTCCTCACAGTTCCAAGGCAGAAAAGAGTGCTTGTGGCCACTCATATTGCAGAGCACAGGCCAGGAAAGAAGTAAACACCTCACCCTTGATCATAGCACCTTGGAAGAACTGAAAATTTACAGGTCCCTAGAAGTATCTCTGAAAATAGCACAAAACCCCTGAAGGTTGGGACAGTACATTCTCACACTGGAAACACACCCCTACCTTAACAAAGAGTTTATAACTCAAGTAATTGGCTGGATTAATGAGTCAGTAGCACAAAAAGAGTCAGACTATATTATCTTACTGTGGTGACAAAGATCAAAACATACAACAAGAAGAAGACAATGAAGCCAAAGCTCCTACATCCAAAGCTTCCAAGAAAAATATGAATTGGTCCCAGGCCATGAAAGAACTCAAAAAGGATTTTGAGAAGCAAGTAAGAGAAGTAAAGAAAAAACTTAGAATGATACTAAAGTAGACCCAAAAAAATACTGACAAAAATAACACCTTAAAAAAATAGCCTAACCCAAATGGCAAAAGAGGTCCAAAAAGCCAATGAGGAGAAGAATGCCCTAAAAAGCAAAACTGGCCAAATGGAAAAGGAAGTCCAAAAGCTTACTGAAGAAAATACTTCCTTAAAAATTGGAATGGAGCAATTGGAAGCTAGTGACTACATGAGAAATCAAGGCACTATAAAAACTAATCCAAAAGAATGAAGAAATAGAAGAGAATGTGAAATATCTCATTGGAAAAACAACTGAGCTGGAAAATAGATCCAGGAGAGAATTTAAAAATGATTGGACTATCTGAAAGCCATGATCAAAAAAAAATCATCTTTCAAGAAATTATCAAGTAAAACTGCCCTGATATTTTAGAACCAGAGGGCAAAATAGTAATTGAAAGAATCCACTGATCACCTCCTGAAAGAGAAACCCCAAAGGAAAACTCCTAGCCAAATACCAGAATTCCCAGGTCAAGGAGAAAATATTGCAAGCAGCCAGAAAGAAACAATTCAAGTACTGTGGAAACACAATCAGGATAATGCAAGATTTAGCAGCCTTTACATTAAGGGACTGGAGGGCATGGAGTATGACATTCCAGAGGGCAAAGGAGATAGGATTATAACCAAGAATCACCTACCCATCAAAACTGAGTACAATCCTTCAGGGTAAAAAATGGTCATTCAATGAAATAGGGGACTTTCAAGCATTCCTGAGGAAAAGACCAGAGCTGAATAGAAAATTTGACTTTCAAATACAAGACTCAAGTGAAACATGGAAGAGGTAAACAGGAAAGAGAAATCATAAGAGACTTATTAAGGTTGAACTATTTACATTCCTGCTTGGAAAGATTATATTTGTAACTCATGAGTCCTTTGTCAGTATTAGGTAGTGGGAGGGAAAAAAATTATATGTATGTATAGACAGATCAGTAGATAGATAGATATAGGGCACAGGGTGAGTTGAAGATGAAGGGGTGATATCTGGAAAATAAAATTAAGAGGTGAGAGAGGATTATACTGGGAAGAGGAAGGGAGAGGTAGAATGGGGTAAATTATCTTACATGAAACAGAGAAGAAAAGGCTTTTACAGTGGAGGGGAAATGGGGGAAGGTGAGAGGGAATGAGTGAATCTTATTCTCATAGGATTTGGCTTAAGGAGGGAATAACATACACAATGGGGTATGGAAATCTATCTTACCCTACAGGAAAATAAGGCGGGAAGGGGACAAGAGAGCAGGGGGCTGATAGACGGGAGAGCAGATTGGGGGAGGGGATAATCAGAATCAAACACTTCTGAGGAGAGACAGGGTCAAAAGAGAGAATAAAATAAATGGGGGGTAGGATAGGATGAAGGGAAATATACTTAGTTTTTCACAACAGGACTACTATGGAAGTGTTTTGCATGACTACACACATATAACCTATATTGAGATGCTTGCCTTTTCAATGAGAGTGGGTGGGGAGGGAGGAAGGGAGAAAATTTGGAACCCAAAGTTTTAAAAACACATGTTAAAAATTAAAAAAAACATTGAAAAAAATTTTATATTTTTTAAATGACATAAATTAAGATTAAAAAATCTATTAGGTTAAAGAAAGTAGATTTCTGGGGGTGGGGTGGGGGTGGATGCTGAGTATTTTTTTTTTTTAAAGAGCTAGTAAGCTAAATAAGTTTGGAACCTCTCAACTGATCACTAGTTGGTCACTGGACTGACCAGAATTTTTAAGTCTTTCAGTGTTGCTTTTCCTTTACATTATTTTTGTCTTTATATAAATTGTTTCCCTGGTTCTTTTGCTTCCCTCTCTATCAGTTCTAACAAGTCTTCCCAAATTTCTCTAAAATATTTATATTTAGCTTATTTTTTATGGTGTGATACTCTCTCATTATATGCATATGCCAAAACTTGTTTTTATCATTCTCCAATCTATGGGCACCTACTTTCATTCTTGTTATTTGATGTTACAAAAAATAATGGTATATATTCCCATATTTATCTCTGACTTTTTGACCTTTTTGGTATATAAGTCTTACAGAATTATTTCTGGGTAATAAAAGGTTAGCATCTCCAACCTTAGGAGTTTTGTAATTTGAGTGATTTTGAAGTACAATTCCAAATTGGTTCCAGATAAACAAAGTTTCAGTTCTACTAACAGTGTATTAGTGTTCTTGTATTCCCAAAGACCCTTCAGCATTTGCTATTCCAATTTTTCTCAATTTGACTGGTATGAGCTAAAACTTCAAAAGTGTTTTAATTTGAAATTCTCTTATTTGGAACATTCTTTTATATAGTTGTTGATTACTTTGCAGGTTTTTAGAAAATTGCTTAGTTAATTACTTTGACCACTTATCTAATAAGGAATGGCTCTTGTTCCTATAAGATTATGTTAGTACTAGGACTTTATGAGAGATTTCCATTTCAAAAAACTTTTCCAATTATTTGTTTTTCTTATTATTTGGCCCATATTGATTTTGTTTATGCAAAAACATTCTAATGTTATGAAATTGAAATGATTTATTTTTGTCATTTATTTTATCCCTTGTTTAGATTAAAAGTAAATCTCTTCATAGTTAAAGTTGTCTAAGGCATTTCCCTCAATTTGATGGCAGTGCTTTCCGCACTGAAAATTATAAAATGATGAGTCCTACAAAAACAAGCATATGAATAATAAGTTCCCAAGTCTTGCTTGAGGTACATAGTGATTAAGTGAGTTGGCCAGTGTCACAGAGCTTGTAGGTATCAGAAGTAGAATTGGAACCCAAGGTATTCCCTTCATGAAACCTATCAAACTGTCTGCCAAACTCTGTCTATGAATAAAAGATATAGAGACAAAACAAAAGATGACAGCATGGAATGTCTTCTCTCTAAGGATAAGAAGCTGCTCCTTGGCAGGTAAAATCTTGACTTTGTACTCCTGTTATTTGTTGCACAATTTGGAGACGAGTTTTCTTTCTTCTGAGTATCATTTGTTTGAATATGAATAATTTAAAGTGTTCTGAATACACCTTCCCCACTGCTATTTTTGTTAACAAGGTTCCTGTGATAGCTTATAGTAGGAATAGGAAATTTTTAAATTAGCACAATGACATCTTCTGTATGTTATAAGGTGTATTAGATTTTCTTTCTGTCACATAAAGATGTTGCTTCTGAAAAATGTCATTCCTTTCTCTGTAGCTGAAAAGACTTATATATAAATGGCATTCCCCTCCCCCCCTGCAGTTGGATATCTATTCTGTCTTCAGGAAGGATATAGTTGCTGTCAGTTTGACCTATTTTTATTCCTACTTTTAGCCTTATGATCTTTAGTATGACAGACCAAGCCACAAAAGTTCTTGTTGTTCTATGCCCATGAGGTAGGTTTGCTACTACTTTCTGCTCTTAGGTATTTTTACTACAGACTTTCAGTTTCTGCTTCCTTTTGTCTTTGTATTTAAAGTGCATAGAAAAATGTTCAGTACATCATCAATGCTTAGTAAATGCTTGCAGTTT
The DNA here is from genome assembly GCF_003287225.1 of Phascolarctos cinereus. Classification (NCBI taxonomy): domain Eukaryota; kingdom Metazoa; phylum Chordata; class Mammalia; order Diprotodontia; family Phascolarctidae; genus Phascolarctos; species Phascolarctos cinereus. Next base: position 127,514,956 of record NW_027555514.1, on the reverse strand, counting down.
ATTGATGAGGGTTAGAAACCAACATTAGAACTTTCCATTAAGTTGCAGCATCTCTATCCTGTGTCTCTTTAAGAAATTATAAGAAATCTATGTATCCTAGATGTTTTTGGTTTTATTTTGGTTTTTTTCCCCCTTTTATTTATTTACTGGTTAGAAGGCAGGGAACCAGAAAAAACAGTTACTAGGGCAAAATGACCAGGTCTTTGCTCCAGGGTGACACACTGAGATATTTCTGGTAGGCCAATATAACTTTGAACCTAGTTAGGCAGAACATTTATTTTAAAAAGGAAGCTAACTGATAGGGTGAGTTCGTTCTTTGCCCTGACCTACCCTACTAGCCATAGGCAGCTAAGTGGCACAGTGAATAGAGTGCTGGACTTCGAATCAGGAAGACCTGAGTTCAAATTCAGCCTCAGAAACTTCCTAGCTGTGTAGCCTTGAGCAGGTTATTTAATCTGTGTTTGCCATTGGAGAAGGAAATGGCAAATCACCTCAGTATCTTTGCCAAGAAAACCCAATGGACAGAGGTCCACGTGGTCATGAAGAGTTGGACATGACTGAAATTACTGAACAACCTTGCTAAGTATCCTTCCTTTCCCCTGTGGGATGTCAATCAGTGGCTTCATGCTGGTATCTAAGAGTGCTGGTCTTTCTAATTCCCCCCACTCATTGCAGTGGGGTAGTGTCTCAGTCCCCAGTTTCTGTCCCCATTTTCCAAGATTAATCAGAGTACTTTTAATACTCCTTGCCCCAAGTGCTATTTGTTTTATTTGTCTTGAAAACAAAAATTCCTAATTATAACTCAGTGGCTGGAGCAGATAATATGGGGTCTATTCTTCTATTTTTCCAAACTCAAATAAGAACATTATCTAATTCATAAATCCTAGCAAGCTGTTCCCTTTAAACAGTAATATAAGTTGCCATACTCTAACTCACCATTAAAAGGGAACTATGTAGAGGCCTGCACAGAAACCTATCTGAGCATCTTTAAAATCCAAAGAATGGAGGTCTATCTAGTGTTGGAAACGTAAGGACAATGCAGGTAGTAAAGGAGATGTTTGTAAGTGAAGGGATTTCTCAGCATCCTATGAGCCATATAACACATAGGTGACTATGGATTACTGAAGCAGCAGGGTACAGCAGAAAGAAAGGTTGATTTAGCATCAGATCACTTGGCCTAGATTCCTACCTCTGACCCTTATCACCAATGTAACACTGAGTGAGTCACTTAACATCTCTAGCTTTTAGTTCCCCCATGTTTAAAATAATGGGATTGGACTAGAGGGCCACTAATCTTCCTTCCAACTCTAAATGTATGGTTCTGTGGTCCTATTGGTTGTTTCCTTTTGAAGGCTAGGCCTAGTGGTGGCATTGATGTTACATGAGATAAATTATTGTGCATAACAAATTTAGCTAGTTGAGTAGCTTTATAAAGGCTTATTAGCTAGTTGAACTGGGAAGTATTTGGACTTGGCCCAATTGAAAAGCTTTGAGAAAAATTGGAATGCATGCCAGCTTCCTTTATTAATATAGCGGCCTATTGAAAATGCGTCACTTTCCTGTTAAAAATTCGAGGCAATAGCTATAGAAGAATCAGTAGTAACAGAAAGACTGGAATGTAATACATTATAGAGTTTTAAGCTGGTTAAATAAAAACACAAATAAACTGGCTGTATGTTCTGACAGTGAGGAAATTTTAAAAGGAAACTCAGCAGTACACATGTCTCAAAATACCTGTGTATAGCTTATGTTAGATGGCCTTTTAGATCCCTTCCAATTCTAAAACTCTATGATTTTTGTTACTGTGTCTACTGAAGCTTTTGGATACACCTTGATCAGCTTTCATGCTATCTAATTTATGGTTTATTATGGTTTTCTGTCTCATCTCATCTACATTCCCAACTGCTCTCCTTGTCCCTTTGACCCAGGTCATACTCAGCATCTCTTTCTTTTTAATGTTCTAGCTTTGGTGATGCTCAGAAACCAGTATATTGCTCTGGCTTTGTGTCTCCTCATTGTCTGCTTATGTCCTTAGTTTATGTTTTTTGGGATATACTCCACTCTTGCTTACACCATCCCCATTTCTGGATTTCCTGATACATTAGCCAGAACACAGATAATCCCTGGTTCTTTCCTTTGGTTTATATTTTGATTTGAGATGGTCACAATAAATTTGGTAGTTGAAAACTTGACACTTGACTCTCCCTTTTTGTCTTCTTCACTGATGCATTAGCATTGGTTAGGATAGGGAGAGAAAGAGAGAGAGAGAGAGAGAGAGAGAGAGAGAGAGAGAGAGAGAGAGAGAGAGAGAGAGAGAGAGAGAGAGAGAGAGAGAGAGAAACAGACCCTCTGGGGAAAAACATTCATTTGTACTGATTAGGTTATCATCTCACTAGGGTTGAGAATGCTTATGCTCCTATGCTGTCTGTCTTCTCATGCATTTCATACACAATTTCATTCAACATGCAAGACTGGGGGAAATGCTTTAAACAAATCTTGAGTAAAGTAGAGATAGATTGAATTAGTTGAATCATTTGGAATGTAATGGAAACTTGGAAAGAAGCATAGATAGAAGTACCTTATTTGTTTGGAAAAGGCCATACAGAGTAATAAAGAAATTCAATTAAATAAGTATTTCTTTAGCACCTGTGATTTACTTATTACCACCCTCTCCTCCCTCTCCCCCCTCTCCATGGCTACTAATTCAAATCTGTTTTGATCTAAAGTTGGCTTTTGCATTGCGTGTGCAACATATTTTTGGAGAAAGTGAGTCCAAGAAGATTGAGCATAAGACTTAGAGGTAGGAAGACCTGGGTTTTCATCCCACCTTAGATATTTATTACCTCTAGGTGCAAGCTCCTTAACCTCTCTGGGCTTTAGTTATCTCATCTGTAAAATGAAATAGCTGGATTTGATATCTTAGGTTCCTCCCAACTCTCAATCTATCATCCTATTACTAATGTATGAATAACATTAGAATAGATATATTTTACTGAAGAGAATAAACTGTTTTAAGGCCCCTTTTTGAAGCATTTGAACTAGATACAAATCATTTTACTTATTTATGCAAATTTCTAAGAGTCTCTAATTATTAGTCATTACTACCCAGTTTTGACTTGTTAGATGCATTTGGAAGTAGGAATTTTATTTTTGTCACCAGCAAACCTCCAGGGCATCTTCCCACTCTTATATTCTCATGATTCTAGTATTCAGCTCACAGTATTCTTTGCCATTCTTTTGTCTAACACAAGTTTTGGTCTCTTTGCTAGCCAATTACAGATCCATTTAAGACTCTGTCCTCAGTGCTTCTTTACCTTGACAACTACGACTTCCACATTCACTCTAACTTCAGCCATCCAACATCACACCACATGGCTCACTATCACTCTATCTTTCCCAGTCCTTTCCTTTTTCCTTACTTTTTCTTCATTTTCATTATGACTTTGGTACCTTAATTCCATCCAATTTTCCAAATCTTTCACCCATGTTCTGACCTCACTTTAAATCATTTCTAGTCTTGATTCTTTGGGCAATTATTTCAATGATGTTCTTTCTTTTACTCTTGAAACTGTTTTTTCTTTGACCTGCCTTTCCTCCTTCTCTTACCCTAACATTATAGTAACTGTGGAAAAAAAAAATAGGTTATCTAACTTCAACCAAGCCATCGCTGCTAACCAGCAATCTTTTTTTGTTCATTGTTCAGCTGTGTCCAACTCTTTGTGACCCCATTACAGAGTTTTCTTGGCAAAGATACTGGAGTGGTTTGCCATTTCCTTCTCCAGTGGATTAAGGAAAACAGGGTCACACAGGTAGTAAATGTCTGAGGCTAGATTTGAACTTAGGACTTCTTAACCCCAAGCCCAGAATTCTATTCATTGAGCTATCTAGCTATGCAGCAATCTTTTTACCCAACTCTCATTGTTTTTCACAGTCCCCTCAATAACTGCTCTAAGCTTTTTCTCTCTGAAGTCCTAAATTTTCTCTCTCCTCCCTCCAATTTCTAAAGATGCCCTTGCCTCTTGCTTTACTGAGAAGATTGAAGCCATCAATTCAAAATATCCATTTGGACTTTTGATCTCATTCAACTTTCCATGAACTTGCTCCATCAGTTGTCTCCTCTCTGTCATGCATCTCAAATCTCCCCCCACAACAATGACCTTCCATCTACTGTCTCTATGTTTTGCATTTAATTAGCTATTTACATGTTGTCTTCTCTATCATCATGTGAGCTACATGAACACAGAGATTGTTTTTGCCTTTCTTTGTATCTTTTTTTTTTTTAAAGAAAATATTGCTCAGGTATACTATGTGGAAATATATTTTCTTGACATTAGTATTTAAGTTTGGCCCCTGGTGTGGAGTTGTATCCTAGGACTGGAATAAATAACTAGATAATAGAATTGCATGAAAGTATCAAAAATATTTGGTTAAAGGGAAATTCCCCCCAAATGACTGGCTTCCTTTTGTATATGTGTCATTCTGCACCTTGAGTCGATTACCTCTCTGTTAATAAGTAGATAGCAAACTTTGTCATAGCTCCTCAGGAAGCATGGATGGATGTTGCATTCATTGGAGTTCTTTTGGCTTCCATCGTTGTTTGGTTTTATAATAATTTTTTTACTGTACAAATTGTTTTCTTTTAAGTCTTCAAAACTTTCATTTTTATAAAATTGAAATTATGATTCAGATTATTCTGTTTCTTTCTTATTTTGTTCTATACCAGTTCATAGAAGTCTTTCCATATCTTTGTAATTACCTTTATCCTAATTTCTTACAGCATAATTGTATTCAGTTACATTCATATGTCACAATGTTTGGTCATTTTCCAAAAGAAAGGGATCTCCTTATTTTCCAATTTTTTTTGGCCAACACAAATGAGCTCTTATTAATAGTTTTGCACATATAAGCCCTTTTACTATTTTTTTTTGGTCTCTTCGAAGTATAGGCTGAGCAGTGGTATAGCTGAATCAAAGGGCATTTACTGTTTTGTAACTTTTTCCTTCTGTATAATTCCGAATTGTTTTTCAGAATGGTTGGACTTATTTGTAGGTTAACTAAGAGTGCCTCAGTGTGCCTGTTTTCCCACAGCCCCTCCACAATTTGTCATTTTCTATATTTTTTGGTCATCTTTGCTGGTCTGATTGTGTATGTATTCCTAGTACACGCACAATTCTTGGCATGTAGTGACTGCTCTTTAAATGCTTGTTGACTGACTGACTCTTTCAGTACTGGTTCTTCTCCTTAGCTCATATTTCCCCTATTCTAAAATTAATCTTCTTTTGAATTTTACCTTCTCAATTTATTTCTCTTTCTATTCTCTGTTTTTCTCTTTCAGTGCCAAACTCCTAAACTTTCTTGCCACTCACTCATGCCTAATTTAATCTAATTTAATCTATCTCCACCATTCCATTGAAATATTTCTTTAGATGGTCACTAGAGGCCTCTATACCACCAAATTCAATAAGATGCTTATTTCTTCTTTGACTTCTCTAGGTCATTTGACACTTTCTTGATACTCTGTTCTCTCTTGCTTTTGGTGACATTTTACACTTACGGTTTTTCCACTCATATGGAACACAATCAATTCCAAAGTTCTTAAGAATTGATTGTGTGACAGATGGCAGCTACATGGTACAGTGGATAGAGTACTGGGCCTTGAGTAAGGAAGACTGGAGTTCAGATCTGGCTTATATACTTATCAGCTGTGTACGACCCTAGATATTTTAGTTAACCTCTATCTGCCTCAGTCTGTTCAAATATAAAATAGGGATAACAGATCTTGCAAGGTTGTTGTAAGGGATCAAATGAGATAGTATTTGTAAAGCTCTTAGCACTGTCCCGACACATAGTAGGTATAAAACAAATGTTTGTTCCCTCCTGCTTCACTGGCCACTTTCTCTCTCTCTCTCTTGAGTTCTCATCCTTTTTCAACATTCTATTTAAATATTTTTTCTTCTGTCTCTTCACTTTCTCTTCTTGGTGATCTCATTCGCTCCACTGACTTCATCTATTTCCTTGTGCAGATGACTTTCAAATTGATACCTCCTCCAATTTTTCTTCAGAGCTTTAGTCACATATTTCCAACTACCTGCTAGATGTCCTGATAGTACCTTAAATTCAACAAATATAAAAATGAACATGTCACCTTCATGCCTGTAAACTTGGCACTTTTTCCTAGTTTCATCCTAACTGAATTTAAAGCATATGTGTTAAGCAGTACCTCCTATGTAAATGGTATTTTGTTACATTCAAGGATGGAAAGCAGTACAAAGAAAAAAATGAAATTATCTTGGCTATCAAGAAGCTTTTTTTTTTCTGGAGTTTGAATAAATAAGAGGATACAATACATAGATAGATAAATAAACATAAGACTTTGAAGAAAGAAAGAACACTTGTGCCTGGGAGAATCAGAGAAGAACCCTAGAAGAAGTGGCACTTAAGCTGAATCTTGAGGGAAGATAAAGATTCTGAGAGCTAGAGTCCAGTAATAGGCGATGAAATATCGAGGTCGGTCAGTCAGTCAGTCAATAAACTCTTTTCTGTGTGCCAGTAACTATGCTAAGTGCTGATAATACAAACAAAAGTAAAGGATGGACCCTACCCTCAAGGAGTTCACAAATAATGAAGGAGACAATATGTAAACAACTGTATAGAATAAACACACACACATATACACACAGATTATCTATTTACCATGTATCTATGTATGAGGGAAAGTACTTGGGAAAGTACTATGAGGAAAAGTACTTGCATATGAGAAACAGTTGAGGTAGTAAGGCATAGTCTAATCTGAATAGAATGAAGAATGAATGTAGGAGAGTAATGTGAGTTAAGAAATGAAAAGTAATCAGTGCAAAGCCTTTAATGACAGACTGAAAAGTTTGTATTTAATCTGAGAAACAAGAAGGACACCCTGAAGGGTTTTGATCAGGGAGTAATATGCTCAAATCTATGCCTAGTAAGATTATGTTGACATCTTTGTGGAGGATAAATGAGAAAGAGGAGAGTATGAAAGCAGGGATCTCACTAATTAGCAAACAACATACAAAGTCCAAGTGCAAAGTGATTAAAATGTCTATACTTTTGACAAAGAAATTCCACTACCAAGCATTTGTCCCAACATGTCCATTAGCAAAAAGACATCATATACACCAAACTATTTTAGCAGTACTTTTTTATGTTAGCAAAGAATTGGAAACAAAGCCAATGTTCAGTGATAGGGAAATATCTAAACAAATTGTGGTCCATGACTGTAATGGAGTATTATTGTGGTTTAAAAATGATAAACATGATGAATATAGAGAAGCATTGAAAGACTTACATGAACTGATGTAAAAAGAAGTAGGCAGAACCAGAAAAATAATATACATGATGGTAACAATGTAAATAGTAAGAACTACTATAAGACAATTAATTGAATATTGTAAAATTATAAAGAACAAGCAGAGCCCCAAAGAAGAGATATGAAATGACCCTTTCCCCTGTGTCTTGGAAATCCACAGGTGTGGAACATTGCATAAATTCCAATTCATAAAAAAGTGTTTTAATTGGTTTTACTAAATGCTTTTCTCATTATTTTTTTCCTTTAAAAATAAAAGGATAATTCTTTGGTAGGGTGAAAGAAAGGAAATGGGGAAATCTTGTTTTGTAAAAACAAAACATATCAATAAAATCTATTTAAATAGAAGTTTTATTAAAAATCTTCCAAACTTTGTGATTTCCCAAAGAGTAATAATGCCTGCATCAAACCCTGAAAAATAAATAGTCCTGTTAAGAGGAATAAGGACCTATTCTAGAGTGGTGTCTAGGTTAGTAGGGCCACTGGAACAAAAGTATGGGATACTTTGAAGTTGGAATCAATGACCTGGTGACTTAATGGTTATGGAGGAGGGAGGTAAGGAATGAAGAACCAAAAATGACTCTAAAGTTGTAAACCTAAATGAATGGAAGTATGGTGATGTCCTCAAGAGAAATGGATATTTGAAGAAGGGTTGTCTCAGGTGGTGAAGAAAATGAGTTCAATTTTGAACATGCTGAGTTCAATGAGTTCATAGGGCATTCAGATGGAAGTATAGGGAAGGTAGCTGTCAGTACAGGTCCAGATTAGAGTTCAGGAAAATGATTGGGGTTGGATTTATAGATGTGGAAATTCTGTATATGTCATCTGCACTGAACCCATGGGGAAAAAATGAAATTACCAATAAAGGGAATGGAAGAGAAAGAAAGCAAAGGAAAGGGCACTAAGAAGAGAAGTCTGGGGGGTATACATATATAGGGGTAGTGAGATGGACAGTGAATTAGTAAAGGAGGCTGAGAATGAATGATCAGAAAGTTAACAGCAGAGAAAAGAGCAGGGTCACAAGTCAAGGGAGGAGAAACTATAAAGGAGGAAAGGATGCTTGACAACATAAAAAACTGCAGGAAGATCAATTAGGGTAAGGCTTGAGAAAAGACTTTTCAAATTTTATTTGGCAGTGAATAGATTATTGGTAATCACTAAGAAAATAGTCTTAGTAGAGTAATTGGGCTGAAAGCTAGAATGCAATTTGTTGAGAAGAAAGTGAGTGGCAAGGAAGTCAAGGCAGCAGATAGAAATTCTTCTTTCCAGGAGTTTCCATAAAATGGGAGTAAAAATGTAGCATGATATATTGAGGAGCTTTTAGGGTCAAGTGAAGTTTTTTGTTTTTTTTTTAAAGAATAAGATGAGGTATCCAGGCATGCTTAGAGGCAACAGGGCAGAAACTAGAATTTAAGAAAGCGATTAAAGAGCTGTATTTTTCTAAAGTTAGTCAATAAGTAAGTGTGTGTGTGTGTGTGTGTGTGTGTGTGTGTGTGTGTGTGTGTGTGTGTGAGAGAGAGAGAGAGAGAGAGAGAGAGGGAGAGAGAGAGAGAGAGAAGAGAGAATGCCAAACTATGTTTGAAGGATACAGGAGTGGATGAAATTAGAGATGACAAGAAGGGCTATCTTTTCCTCAGAAACTGAAATGAAATGTAAGAGGGGATGTGAATATATACAAGAGTTTGGAGGTATAGAATAGAAGAGATGAAGGAAAGGAGAGAAGGCCTAAATTAATCTCAGTAACATAGAAGGTGAAGTCATCTGTTGAGAGAGAAGGCACTGAGGACTCAGGGAGAGAAAACATGATTTGAAATGCAACTCTTGGTATCATGATAGAAAATCAATGAGGTAACAGCAGTGAATCGGTTGAGATTAGATAACAAAAATTGTAGTGGACAGTTTAATATGATTGATTACATGGCTTCCCCAGCAAAGGTCTAGTGGCTTATTAGTAGGTTTAGAGAAGGAAATTGGTGGCATTTCCCTAGAGATAAATATTCATAAGGCATTAAGTACAAAGTAGGCAAGGAACTAAAAATGAACGGACACTGTACAGTTAAATCAGCTAATTACAGTGTCACAACTATGAAGGTAGGAAAATAAGGCTAGCTAGAAAAGAGTGGGTGAACTGGGAAAATGAAGAGGGATATGGATTGGTAGACCTGATGGTGAGACATAAGTTTAGACAGAATAAAGCAGAGGGAGAAATGGAGAGATTAGTGTAGGAGTACCAGGGTCTGAAAAAGTGAATAAATTGGGAGGGTTAGATTTTAGGAAGAATTTATGAAACCAATAAAACTCTTTATTGTGATAACAGGAATTGGAGCAGACAGAATGATTGTGAACTCAGTAGCGAATTCATGTAGAAAATGGATGAGAATGATCTTAGGGCTGACATATGACAGCAACAAGGATTTGTAGAAGATGAAGTAAACAGATGAAGAGAACCTCAATACAGGATATGTGGCTAAATGATGGTGGCAAGAGGGACATGCAGTGAGGATCTAAGAGTACTCTGCCTCTTCTTTCTGGCCCAATGTATGAGAGTTACAGAATATAGGTAGAGTGACCACCAGTAGAGACAGGGGTTAAGGATGAAGTTGTCTTTTATAGAAAGCCATGAGTTCAAGAAGGGGAAAAGAGTATTTAAAGGTGAGATCTAAGATGAAAATAAATTTGTTAAGGGTAGGGTGGCACATCCAGTAGGCACAGTGGAACATGAGGGCAGGGGAGGATAGAGTTTGGAGGAGCTAGACAGCATAAATGGGTGGATTACTGTAGCAGGAGAAATGAATTGTGTGTTGTGGCAGACTGATTCTGAATCACAAGAATAGGGGAGTATGGGAATTTTCTGGGCAAAGGACAGAGAATGCTCCAGTTGCTTTAGATACACAGTTGATCAGATTAGAGAATGGAAGGATCAATGGTAATGGCAGTTGAGAAGATTGTATGGAAGAAGAGGTTGCTTAAAATGGTTAGGGCAGGTACTTCACTCTTTTTTCTTTCTCTGTTACACCTTGGAAAGGTGTAGGAGATAGGCATGTCAATGCAAAATCTAACATCAATGTCACTCCACCATAGTCCCAGTAAGGGACCAGGGCATCACTGTTAGCGGTGGGGCCCTGCCTTTCTCTTCAACACCCTCCACCCCCGTAATGGTGGACATTACATGGTAAAAGAGAATTATGGCCCTCTTTCACAAATATTAGCCAAGAAGGTATGTGGGAGAGGATCTGATCCAAATTCATAAGATGAGCTGCAGCTGGGTCCCTTACTCTACTGGGTCAGATGATGATGGGAGACAGTATTCCACCATCTTCCCAGATGATACGTTTGTGGTATAGTGAAAAAGAACTTTGCATGTGGAATCAGATGACCTAAGTTCAAATGAATAAATGAAATAAATGCAAAATATTTATTAGGCTTGCTATCTGCCAAGCACCATGCTAAGCATTGGGGATCCAAAAAGAAAGAGTGAGGCAATCCCTACCCTTGAAGAGCTTATTATTCTAAGAGTGAGGGACAAAACATATAAGAAAATTCAATTACATGGTCAATGGAAAAAGCTAGAAGCCCTGAGGATATCATGGTGGGGCAGATGATCAGGTCCCCAAAATACTTCAAATCTCAACTCTTTTATTTACTACCTGTGTTAATGTGACTTTATCTCTCTGTAGCTTAATTTCTCCTGCAAAATGACAGAGTTAGACTCAAAAGGCCTCTAAGGTCACTTTCCCCTCCACAGTGTGTTTACTTAGAGTCATCTTCAATTCTCCTTTTACCTGCAACACAGGAATCCAGTCAATTTTCAAGTCTCATAATTTCTACTTTCATATAGTAGTACCTCTGTCATCTGGTCCTGCCACTCTACTCTAACTTTGTATCCTTGATGTCTAGATGAGTGCCTTGAACTTGGTAGGTGCTTAAGAAATGTCTGTTGAATCTGAATAGTCTGTACTGAATTGCAGGCATGAAAAAATGAAAAACAGAAATCATCAGGCAATTTTGAAAAGTTTAAACCAACTAATTTTAAAGAAGAGAAAAAGTGCAACTCTGCGGTGCATAATTGTTTAAACTACATAATCCTAGATAAAACCAAACTCAATTTTAAATGCACAATGCAAAAAAAGCATTGATACTTCACTGAAGTGGTTATGGTTACTTATTTATGCCTACTCACTGCTAAAAACAATTGGCAATAAAGCTCCATTTCTTTAAAATATACTATAATACATAAATTTGATTAATTCAAACAAGACTACATGCGCTTGGTTTTACTTTACTTTATCCTTTCTACTCCTACTCAGTACTAGAATACCTTCCTCTGTAGTTTTAGCATCTGAAAAAATTTAATTCATAAATTCTTTCTCACCGTGGGATTTTCATTGGCAAAGAAATTTGGCAGGAACTTGCTGAACAAAGCAAAACAAAGTTAAAATAAACAACAAAAACCCCACCAGTAACCACCTCAGACTCTTGGAAAAAAAAAGCAGTATCTTTTCTAAAGGTATTAACATAGAAGAAAACCAGAACATCAAAATATATTCCATACAAATCTCATTTAGTTGGAGCCATTGAAATTTAAGACCAGTGGTATTTGTCATATTTATAGCTCTTTTCAAATAAAGTAATAGATTTGAAACTTCTTCAAAATATAAAGACCAATGCAAATGTAAGGTGTTGTAACTTTGGTTATTATTGTTTTGATCAGGAATGCTTACTGTAAATTCATTTATCTTCAGGTTATGACATTTAATACCAGAAGTAATCACTTCTTCCTGAACAAGCTTAGCACACTATACCTCTCTTGTTGTAATTTTACTTTAATATTTTGTGTTATGGTTATTAATGCACATTTTATTTCCCCAAAGAGACAGTAAATTTCATAAGGGCAAAGTTCATGTTTTATTCATTGCTGTATTCTCAGTCAACCAATTAACAAGTAGTTATTAAGTACTAGGGATACAAAGGCAAAGCTAAGCCAGTACCTGCCCTCAAGAAACTCAGTGCTAACCTATCATGGTGACTGATTTTGAAGGCAAGAATTGATGTATTTGTTGAATGAATGAATGAATGGATGAATGTGCCAGATCCTCTAGAGGTTATAAAAAGAAATAAGAAGGACAGCTTTTGTCCTTGGCATACTTATAATGTATTTGTGGGAGACAAAATAAAACCATTCTGTTTCTACATATGTAAAATGGTTATTATATCACCTGCCCTGCTTATTTCATAGGATTATAGTGAGGAAAGTGAAATATAAACCTTAAAGTGCTATGCAAAGATGGGTTTTTATTATTATGATTAGCATTATTTTATTATGCAGTAGGAATGGGAAACACCAGTATTCTTCTGATGGCTGTGCTATGAATATTGGAGAACCATAATCTCTCATGCATCCAAAGGCTAGGTGACCCAATGGAGGTGAGTTAGTTGCATGTTAGTAAGATGCAGCATCCTGCCAAAAATGAATTTGCATGCAAGAAATGGCATAAAAGATATTATCTAAAAGGAATTACTCTGTAAGAAAAGGAGAGTCTGATCATGTAGTGAGAGTGATATATGACATATAGAGAAAGTCCAAGTGCCGTGTTGGTGAGGTAATTCATTGACTTGTCAGGAGGCCTAGGTTAATAAGTACTCTTGAAGTTGTATTTCTTTCCATCTTGGGAAGACAGGAAGCTAAGAGAGGATAAGGACTGGAGTGCTGAGTTTTTTGGTTGCTGAGGAGGGAACTGCCCCAGGACCAAGACATAAATGGTAATATCAGTAGTTCCTCTCCTTAAAACCAGATGAAAGCTAAAGGGGCTAGAGCAAAGGTAGAAGATTGTTTTGCTAGTCTCCCCTCCCACCCCCCAACTCATTTAGGTGGATAGAGCAGTGAAGGTGGGGGGTGGGGTGGGAAACTGAAAACTTGAGGGTCCTAACCTGCCTTTCTCCTAGTATCCCTATCTTACTTCAGATGGGAGCAACTGGTATCCATTTTTAAATATGTTGTTTTATTCTATTAAAGACTGCACCAAACTGATTTGTTCTTATTTCTCATAAATAACTATGGTTGACTCTGCCTATTGAATTTCCTTATGGCCCTTTATTTGAAACACTGGGGTGGAGGGACACCCTGGAGAGTTATACAGGAGGCAGTGACCTTTCTTTAAACAAGGCTGTGATCCCAACTTCCCAGTCCATTGTTAAAGAGTTTTTGCTGTCTTACTGGGGGCATAATCATGAGCATTCATATGTTTTCTAACAAAACTTTCAAAGATAGAAATTACCACACATTTTCCTCAGACTGTAAGTCAAAAGTATCAACCCCCTAGGGTAATCGCGTAACAATGTTACAAGACCTAAGGGAAGCTTGTTGGGTAAACTCCCTGTGGAGGATTTATGGGATGACATGAATAGGAGTTTGTATGGGATTGTAAATCATGGATGGGTGGCAACCTGCACCACTGGAGGGAGTGCCCACATTGATGAAAGCACAGAGCTATCAAAATACAAAATCTGTTTAGGTGTTATGAACAAAAGACAACAAGGAAATAATCAGTGCCTCTGGTAGAAAGAGCACTGAAAGGGAAATCCAGAGACTTGAGTTTTAATCCTAGCTCTTCTACTAACTTCCTTCATGACTCCTATCACATGTAAAATGAGGAAATTGATTATGTGCTGATTGACTTCAAGAAGTACTGCATTCTGGTTTGCCATGTTTAGTAAGGATAACCTAATAAAATTCTTTTTTTTTTAGAGACAATTTTGAACTGAAGTCTTTTTTTTTTCTTCTCCATCTTTGGTCTTGAGACTGGTGTTTTTTCATAGCAGCTTTGATTTCATCAAGAACTGACTGAAATTAACTATTCAAATTATTTCCTTAAAAAGAGACTAAATATAAACATTCTTTAAGATGTGATCAGTTAAAATTAGCTTATAGGAAACTGTTTACAGTTGAGAAATGAACTGAAGGTGACTGACTATAACATTTACCTTGTGGAAGGGCTTAGGTGGATGCTGGAACATAATTATGTTGTTTTATGAAATAGGTCATTTTAACAGCTTTTATTAAGAAGGTCTCTATTATTAGTAAGTATGACTTAGATATTTCCAGGCACTACAATTTTATTTTTAAAGCACATGCTTTGACAGATAGATTGTTTCTACACCCATTTATTCTTCAGAGATGTGGATGAGGAGTGTTTCATTCCCCTAAATGTAACAGATGTTTTAAACCACTGGTTAGAGAATATTACAAACTGCCTCAACTAACTGTAAATCATGTCAACGTGGAAAATAGCATGCTGTTGGGAGGATTTATGGACCCAACAGAAAATAATTAATAGAACAACTGATACAAAGGGAAGAATGCACTGATTATAGCCAGGAGTCGATGATTGATAGTAGAACAAACTTGTCATGAAGACTTTATGCTTAGACTCCCCAAACACCATCTGGAAGGTCTTTTCTGGATTTTACCTACACATTTTCCATTTAATAACAGATTTAGACACCTCTTAATCAATCTCATCTGTCAAATGAGGCTGGAGACAGACCACTAAACTGGAAATCCTCAAGGACAGTCAGGCTTTAGCAATTGACTAAAGGCTTAATTCACTCACAGAAAGAGGTTATGGAATTTGATGTGCATCTGTCCTAATGTTCTTTTTCTTCACATACCTAGGATAGAGTAGACAAATGCAGTAGTCACACTATCATGTTACATATACGTTCCTAATCTCTTTATCTCACTACCTTCTAGTGCCCTTTCTCACCAATAACTATAATTAACTACCTTGAATTTTTGCATTTAGTCTGCATGTATTATCTTTCTCTCTTTCTCTGTCTCTCTCTTCTGCATCTTGTCTCCTCCAACAGAATTAAGCTCCTTGAGAATAAAGATTGCTTATTTATTTGTTTGTTTGTTTATTTTTTGGAGGGGGTGCCTTTGTGTCTGAGACAGCACCTAGCACAGTGCCTGGCACATGGCTATTACTTCATAAATATTTTTGATTGATATTAAATATTACAAATTTATGTGACTACTTGCTTCAATATTGTGATTTAATCAGTACTGCTTCCATAGAAGCTTTCATAGATGCTTTTTAGGGGTTTCTGTGGCTGAACAAATTCATTACCTGGTATCTGAACATCTGGTGAGCAGGCTCATTGAAAGTAACCACAGGCGACATGTATGGTCTTTTGGCCTGCTCTTAGAGACTTTTCACACAAGCCAAAGCTTGCATTCCATTTGCGAAGTCTTGTAAAATGCAGGGTCACCACCAGGGGCATGCTAGACTCAGCTTGAATCAGCTCACTAGCTGATTGTTAAATTTTCAGCGTAGAATTTACACCTTGGAGTTGGGCAAATGTTACAAATCAGAGCTTGATTTATTTTTTTGTTTGTTGCCTATTCTTAAAAAAGTGATGGAGAAAATGTTCATAATGCAAATTAAACTGAAAAGTATGTCATGCATACATTTTTTGGGGAAAGTTTGTTGTTAAACATTTACCACATATATGTATATCTACATTTATAGTTGTTTATTTATTTATTTTTGCCAGCAGTTATGTGTAGTGCATGCGGGAAAAATTTCAGAAGTGATGCTACTGGGAAGACTGCTGCTGATCACTGGTTGTTTCCTTCCATTTCAGGCATAAAGAATAGTGAACAGAAGCATAGAGGTGATAGAGTATAGTATGTGTTAGGGGAGCAAAGAGAACTCCAGTTTGAATGTAGGAAAGGAGTAATATGAAGCTTGGTAGGTTGGATGGTGCCAGATTTTGTGTGTGTGTGTGTGTGTGTGTGTGTGTGTGTGTGTGTGTGTGTGTGTGTGTGTGTGACTTGTGTATTAGGCAAAGGAGTTTGAAATTTTCTCAGTAGACAACAGGATGCCAGTTTTTGGAATGAGAAGAGAGAAATGAATAAGGAAAACATTTCTGGCAATGATATGAAGGATGTATTGGGTGATTAAAAAATGAAAGTAGGAGGGTCTACGAAAAACATTTTGCAGTAGCAAAGGCGAAAAATAATAAAAGTCTGTGCTTGCTTGATGATGATGGGATGAGAGAGGATGGAATAGGCTTACAGAAATTTAGAGACGTTGTAGAGGTGCAATTAACAGATTTTCAGTAACTGAGTTGATATTCGAGGCCAGGGAGTAGGATGAACTAAAGTTTACAAGACTGCAAATACAGAAAACTGGGTAAATGTTGGTGTTACAGGCAAAAATTGCAAAGTTAGAAGAGTCTGCACATTTAGAAGGAAAGATAATAAATTCCTCTTTAGATATGTTGAGTTTGAGATGGCAAGGAAGTGGGGATATCTTGAGAGTAGCTGGAAATATTGGTCTATAATTCAGATGAAAGTTCAGAGATTAGAGGTATAAATTAGGGAATCATCTTCGTAGAAGTGAATGGGTAAAGCCGAGAGTAAATAAGATAGCAAAGTCAAAAAGCATAGAGAGAAAAGAAAAGAGAGATAAAGACAACTGTTTGGAGAACATCCCCAATAAAGGGTCAGGGAGAAGAGGAGTGGCTAAAAAGATAAGAAGATAATTAGAACCTGGTGATTCTGGATCCAGGGAAAGAGTGCCCACTGCTGGGGCACTCTGCAGAGATTAAAACATAGTAACAATTTTGGGGGAAAAAAGCTCACTAGATTTGCTAGTTAAGAGATCACTGATTACTTTAGAGAGCAGAGTGGTGGAGTGGAAATCCATCCTCAGTGTTGAGAGACAGAGAGTAATGAGAACATGGAAGCAGTGGATGTAGACAGTTGTTTTAAGAAGAATAGTAATTAAGTGGAAGAAAGGTATGGAATGGTAGCTGAGTGGCACATAACAGCACAATGCTAAAACTGAGGAGACTTGAAAATGTTTGTAGGGAGTTGAGAATGATAACTTTTTCTGTTAAGGTAGAAAAATTGAGTGTGTATGAGAAAAATGTTGATGGCTAAAGTGAAATCTTGGAAGAAATAAGAAGAAATAGGTGCAAGGATAGGCTAAGAGACAAACCTTAGGAGTAGAATTACCTCTCTTGTGACCAGATGGAAAGAAAAGAGAAAATAATGACGATGAGAATGTTTGAGGGTTGGAGGAGAGCCAAGGGAACTCACATTGGAAGACCTTATTCTTCTTAGTGAAGTTAGAATTCCAGGATAATTTTGCTAAAGTGTGTGTTAGGAAGAAATGTGGAGGGAAAAAGGAGGGGAAAAGGCTTGTAATGGTCACAATAGAGAATGATGTAAGAACTTTCTTTAAGGATAACATAGAAAGGTTGTTAAATACAAGTTAAGTCCCAGCTGAAGGTGTGTACCACAAGTTTGTAGTAATGAGAATCAACTCAATCTTATCTCCAGCAGTGTTTAACAGCCTTAGGGCAAGAGTGGAGAAATCAGAAAGTAGGGTTTAGCCAGGAATGAGGATTTATAGGTTGGGTACAGACAAGGAACAAGAAATCTAGGATAGGAAGGATGAATGAATGAATAAATATTAAATGCTTGCTACATATCAAGCACTTCAATAAGTGTGGGCCTAGAAATACAAAAGTGATACCTATCCCAGACCAAGGAGTTTGCATTCTAATGGGAGCAGATTATGGGCAATCAACATCATCGGGAGAGGTTTATTATCAGTCCTCTAGAATTGTAATCAGAGTTCATTGTGTTGAACAGAATCCTCAAGTTTAAAGGACTAGAAGTCTTTCCCAAATTCCTCTATAATGCCCCAGAAATCTCACCCTACCGCTGGACTTCACTCACACATTAGAAGTACCCTCAACCCCCGGTAGTCTCTCCTTCTGACTGTTTTCCTCTCAGAATCTCCATTTTAAGGAGGAGGTTCAGGCCAGCTATATCATCATTCCTCTCCAGGCTGTTCACCTGACTTCCTACAATGCTGAGCCCTAGGTGCACTTTTCTCTCTCTCCTCACTGTCCTTGTTTTTCACCTCCTTTTTTATACTTTGTCTTTCCCCATTAGAATGTAAGACCCTTGAGTCTTTCTTTCTTTTTGTATCCTCAGACCTTAGCAGAGTGACTGGAACTTAATAAGCAGTTTAAAACAAAAATGCTGGTTAACTTGGTGACTTGATATTTGGGGAGGGGTAGCCAGGAATCTTTTTTTTTTTCAATAGTCTCTTCCTACCTCACCCAGGTTGGAATTGCAGGCCTTCTCATGCACCAGATCTCTTGATCAATTCTCTTCTCTGCACTCCCCCAAGCCCCACATTAACGTTGAATATATAGTATAGACACCCAATATTTAGAGGCTACTGTAGCTCAGAACTCTGAAACTCCAGCAGACTTAGCCTTCCCTGTAGTCTGAATTACAGGCATGTTCTACCACACCCAGCCAGGAAAGGTTAATTTGTTTTAGAAAGTTACAGGTGTGCTGAAGGAAAACCATTAAAATAGCATATCAGGTAATTAAGGCTGGATATCAAGGTGAATTAAACTTGAGTTAAGGAGAGAGTGGAAGAATAGGAATAGATCAAAGGCCTGAAGTTCATGGAGATCAAAAATCAGGTTTAACACATATCAAAGAGTGAGAGAGACTGCAAACTATGGGGTTGTATGGTACAAAAGTTCAAGGTTTTGGAATTAGTGCAATTGCCAGATGGATAGTAATGAATGTCCAATGTGTGTAACTTTGAGTAGGGAGGAGAATGATGAAGTAGAGATATTGCATGGCTATATTATTAATGGGGTCACCAACATGAATATCTAAGTCCTTGAAGCTGAAGTCAGGCAACTGTATTGTGTAGACAAGGACATAGTTTTGGTCAAATCGATTCTGCTATTTGCAGAGTCTATTTCTTTTTGAGACTCTGCCCTAGAGGCTCATGCTCTTTTCCACTGATTTGCTCAGAGAACTACCTATTTCTGGATATTGTACACCTCATTTAAAGGTCCATATGGCAGAAACTTATCAGAGGCAAACATTTCTAAGGAGAAGCAGCATTTCAAAGTATTCTTAGTGCTCCATTTTCCTCCTAGAATCACTCATTTTTCTCGCTGCCATGAACAAATTGGTGATAAGCCTTGTTTCTTTAACAAATATTTTTTTGAGGAGCAAAATCAATTTTGATACAGCTACATGAAAAAATGCTTGAGAGGGCAAATTTTTCTTTTGTTGTTTGAATGATTTGCTCTTATGAGTCTCTATCTACTGGTAACCTCATACTTTCAGATGCTTTCAAACTTTGGTGAAGACGTACTTTTTAGGTAAACATTCTTTCCATTTTCTTATGTTGCTGGTGATCTTGACACTAGACTTTATTAACCAATTATCCTTTTTAGAATTGGATGTTTGGGATTAACACATTTGTGAGAAAATTGTTTGTACTGTGATGTCTTTCTAGTTGGAGACATTTTGCCTGAAAAAAAAAACTGTTTAGAGTTTGTAGGATGTAAAGCCCAGCTCTTATTGAAAACTATGATGCTAAAGATAGATAATGGAAAATAGTTTTCAACTTGAGTCCTTTCCATGCTTCCTGGTTGCCTGATTGAAGATTTAGAGTACAGAAAACAGTGAGAAGAGGGATTTCCTTATGGCCTACCAGATGTATGCATGTTTAGTCACCCTTGGAAAATATAAGCTTTTTGAGGGTAGGCTGGTTTTTTTGTTTGTTTGTTTTAATATGGTTTGGTTTTTTGCTTTAGTCTTTACATCTCAAGCACAAAGCTTTACATATAGTACATGCTTTGTAAATTCTTGTTAGATTTGGTTGGATTGAATGTTGAGTGAAGACTGGAAAGAAGTCAAGAAACAATGCAGGAGAAAATTCTTGAGGGATGGTAGGGAGAGGAATTCTACTGTCCATTTCACGTCATATCTGACCCAGCTTCAAAACATTCCTGCTTAGCACACAGAGACAATCAAAACCAGGCGGCATCCAGAACACACACACTTCAAAAACAGACAGTAACAATATCAATCTTGTTTTTCTTAAGTAAGGATGAAAGAAGATGCAAATTAATCCAAACAAGTGCCAGAGATATCTAACAGCATTTACACTGTGGAAAACTTCAAGGCTACTTGTCTGACATGAATTACCTCTTCCTAACTCCACAATGAATTCAATGAAAATTCTGGGGAAAAAAATCTTTTACTAACCTTTTGTTGTTATTGTTGTTGGGTTGTTTCAGTTGTATCTGACTCTTTGTGACTCCACTGGTTTTTATGTTTTTGTTTTTGATTTTTTTTTTGGCAAAAGTACTGGAATGGATTGCCATTTTCTTCTCCAGCTCATTTTACAGATGGAGAAACTGAGGCCAATAGCATTAAGTGACTTGCCCAGGGTCTCATAGATAGTAAATGTCTGAGGCCAGATTTGGACTTATAAAGATGAGTCTTCCTGACTCCAAGCCTAGACC
This sequence comes from Phascolarctos cinereus, assembly GCF_003287225.1. Classification (NCBI taxonomy): domain Eukaryota; kingdom Metazoa; phylum Chordata; class Mammalia; order Diprotodontia; family Phascolarctidae; genus Phascolarctos; species Phascolarctos cinereus. The sequence goes on along the minus strand of NW_027555514.1, from coordinate 127,494,252 downwards.
TCTACTTACTACATCACTTGCAAAATGAATATAAGTATAGAACACAATAAAATGACAAGATATTTGTCAAACAATTCAGATTCAGCAGGAGTACACAATCCATTCCAACAAAGAAGATATTATCTGTACTGAGAAGCCTTTAGTGGATCTGACCTATAGTAGATCATAATTCTGTTTTATTTATCCAAATGCACAGCTATGCTTTCATATGGCAGTTGAAGAAAATACTTTGAGAATACAAGTTCAAATGAATTTCTGCTTCGTGTATTTTTGCAAGTTTTGCTCTCAATTGAAATCATTGTTGTGGGTTCTTAGAGGCAAACTATCTGTCATAAACATGAATTGATATTTGAAGTAACTTTAAGAATAGAAAAAATGTGAAAAGGCCTGTTTAATAGTGTAAAAGTTTGAATATAAAGACATTTGCTTCCCTAAGAAGTATTTTAGATAGGATACGTGATCCTTTTTTTGTTTTTTTTGAGAATACCTTTTTCTTCTTATAATGTAGATAAGTACCCAGTAGAATGAAATTCTTTTTAGTTTTGGTATTGGGGGACAAAACTGAGACCCATGGCTTACCAGGACATCTAATTTGTGCTTTTATTGTCAGAAATTATCATTAGATAAGGGAAATTGTAGTGATTGACCCAGCCCAGTGCTGTCCTTAGCAAGGGATCATTTGAGTGATTTGGGAATGATACTTGCAGAAAGGAAGAAGGAGGTGGTATTTAGCCGAGTTAATTCAAACTTTAAGAAACATTAAACACCTCCTGTGTTCAGAGAGTTATGCTAGGGAATGAGGGAAGCTATCAAAATTAAATTTAACAGGTTTTTCAGAGGTTGATGACTCCTGTCTTGTTAATCTTGAATCTACTTAGGGCTTTGATTCAAGATGCTCCATATTGACTAAACTCCCATCCCACAGGAAACTCCTTTCACTTAGATCTGGTTAATTTTAATAAATCATTTAGCCTTTAATCATAATAATCTAAAGCAACTAAATTAAATTAGTAAAAACTTTTAATACTCTACCAAACAGCAGATATTATTACTTTCATTCTAAACCTCAAATCATTTTGTCTTCTGCACATCTCTCCTAGTTGGAGTCTGGTCTTTCTCCCCATTCTTCATTCCTCCCTCTCCAGGCTTGAGGCTAGGGGCTCCCACAGGCCCTGTGCTGCTTCTCTGCCTATGGGATAGGAAGGCAGGCTGTCTTCTTCTGAATTAGTTGAGAAAGTGAATTTCTCACTCATGCATGGAAGTCATGTGGGCATTTGGAGGCCTGCTTTGGGGTGCGTTGATCAAACTGTATGCCTCTGATGGTCTCAGGACCTTTGGTTGCATTGCCCATTTGACTCCTTGCACTAATTGATCACTTTGGCTCGGCAGGATGGGAACAAGCTACATGCAGCTGCTTTATCTCTTGGCAGAGATAGGGCACGGCATTCTAGATGCAGGGAGCACCATTAGCTAAGAAGCCCGAGATAGTGAATAGTAGGTGTAAGGGATAAGAAGCAGTCTAGGTTAGCCAGAAAATAGCATTAAGGAACAATGGGAGATAAAGCTAGAAATAAAAGGCTGGACTGGATTGCAGATGGCTTTGAGTGCCAGACCTTGGTCTAACTTGAGCTTGATATACATAGTTTCCTTTTTTAAATTCATTTTATTTTCAATTCACAGAACAAAACAAGCATTTACATAATGCAGTACAATCATAAAGATAATACACATGAAACTGCAAATGTACCATGTACAACTTGCAATTCCCTCCAAATTTATTTTTTTTCTTTCCTCTTCACCCCATGTAGAGATAGCTACCATTAGGCACACACTCTCTCTCTCTTTCACATACACACACGCACACATACACACACACGCACACATAAAACTATTGTATAAACACTTCTATTCATCAGTTCTTTCTCTGGATGCAGACAGAATTTTCACATGCCCTTTATTTTTAATTTGTGTATTCATGATAGTCAAAATGACTTATTTGCTTAAAGTCATTCTTAAAACAATATTGCTGTTACTTTATACAATGTTCTCTTGGTTCTGCGCTCACTTCACTTTTCACCATTTCCATGCAAGTCTTTCCATGCCTTTCTAAGATCATTGAGCTCATCATTTCTTACAGCACTGTAGTATTCCATCACAACCATATGCCACAGCTTGTACAGCCATTGCCCAGTAGATGGGAATCCTTCCAATTTCCACTTCTTTGCCACCAAAAAGAATGCTGCTCTAAACATCCCATTCACATTCAGATTATAAGTAGTATTTGTGAATGTCCTCCATCTTATTTTTATTCACTATTTTCTTTCTCAGTCTCTTTTTACCCTGTTACCTTATCTTTTTTCCCCACCTCCCCTCTCACTTCACCCACCACTCCAACAGTCTTCCTATTCCCTTCCCCACATTCTAATCTCAATCCACACTCCTCTCCAAAATTCCTCCCATCTTCTCTCCCCACCTTTTTTTTTAAGCATCCTTATTTGGTATTTTATTTTTTTCCCAGTTATATGTAAAAATCAATTTTAAACATCTGTTTTTTAAACTTTGAGTTCCAAATTCTCTCCCTTCCTCCCTCCCCACCCGCTGTCATTGAGAGGGCAAGCAATTCAATACAGATTATACACATTTAGTCATACAGAACACTTTCATAATAGTCATATTGTGAAAAACTAGCTATATTTCCTTCCATCCTATCCCATTCCCTGTTTATTCTATTCTCTCCTTTCACCTTCTCTCTGTTCAAAAGTGTTTGTTTCAGATTACCCTCTCCCCCAATCCGCCCTCCCTTCTATCACCCCACTTCTCTTCACCCCTTCCCTCCTACTTTCCTGTAGGGTTTCTATACCTAATTGAATGTATGTTGTTCCCTCTTTAAGCCAATTCTTATAAGAGTACGGTTCATTCATTTTCTCTCACCTCCACCCTATTCCCCTCCACTATAAAAGCTTTTTCTTGCCTCTTTTATGAGATAATTTAGCCCATTCTAACTCTCCCTTTCTCTTTCTCCCAGTACTTTTCTCTCTCCTTAATCTTATTTTTTTAGATATCATCCCTTCATAGTCAATTCACACCTGTACCTTCTGTCTATATATACTCCTTCTAGCTACTCTAATCACGAAAAAAAGTCTTATGAGTTACAAATATAATCTTTCCATGTAAGAATGTGAACAGTTTAATAAGTCCCTTATGATTTCTCTTTCCTGTTTACTTTTTCATGCTTCTCTTGAGTATTGTATCTGAAAGTCAAATTTTCTATTTAGCTCTGGTCTTTTCTCAAGAATGCATGAAATTCCTCTGTCTCATTGAATATCTAGTTTTCCCCTCATGGATTATACTCAATTTTGCTGGGTAGGTGATTCTTTGTTTTAATCCTCTGGAATATCATATTCCAAGCCCTCAAATACTTTAATGTAGAAGCTGCTAAATTTTGTGCTATCCTGATTGTGGTTCCATAGTACTTGATTTTTTTTCTTTTTGGCTACTTGCAATATTTTTTCCTTGACCTGGGAACTCTGGTATTTGCCTATAATATTCCTAGGAGTTTTCCTTTTGGGATCTCTTTCAGGATGTGATTGGTGGATTCTTTCAATTTCTATTTTACCTTCTGGTTTGAGAATATCAGGGCAATTTTCCTTGATAATTTCTTGAAAGATGATGTCTAGTCTCTTTTTTTGATCATGGCTTTCAGGTAGTCCAATAATTTTAAAATTATCTCTCCTGGATCTATTTTCCAGGTCAGTTGTTTTTCCAATGAGATAGTTCACATTCTCTTCTATGTTTTCATTCTTTTGATTTTGTTATATAATTTCTTGATTTCTTATAGAGTCATTAGCTTATCATTTGCTCCATTGTAATTTTTAAGGAATTATTTTCTTCAGTGAGATTTTGGACCTCCTTTTCCATTTGGCCAATTCTGCTTTTTAAGGCGTTTTTCTCCTCACTGGCTTTTTTTGTCATTTGGTCTACTGTATTTTTAAGGTGTTATTTTCTTCAGTATTTTTTTGGGGGGGTCTCCTTTAGCAAGCTGTTAACTTGTTTTTCATGATTTTCATGAATCACTCTCATTTCTCTTCCCAATTTTACCTCTGCTTCTCTTACTTCCTTTTCAAAATCTTTTTTGAGCCCTTCCATGTCCTGAGACCAATTCATATTTTTCTTGGAGGCTTTGGATGTAGGAACTTTGACTCTGTTGTCTTCTTCTGGTTGTAAGGTTTGATCTTCCTTGCTACCAAAGTAAGTTTTTATAGTCAGAGTTTTATTTTCCTATTGTTTGCTTATTTCCCCAGTCTATTACTTGACTTTTTAACTCTTTATTAAAGTAAAGCTCTGCTTCCAGTGTAGAGCATGTACTGTTCCAAACTACAGGGGTTTTCTGCAGCTGTTTTCAGAGATACTTCTATGGACCTATACATTTTCAGTTCTTCCAAGGCGGTATGATCAAAGGAGTGGTGTTTACTCCTCTCCTGGCCTATGCTCTTGTCTGTGAGTGACCACAAACACTCTTTTCTGCCCTGGAACTGTGAGGTAGATCCCCTCTCTGCTGCTGCCACAAATTTTGCTATGCCAGTGCTCCACCTTACCCCAGGACTGCCACCCAGAATTGTGACCCAGATCTAAGTGTGGGAAAAGCAACAGAGTCCTGCCTTAGTGCTAACAAATAAGGCCCTGTAATCTCCTATAGAAGCAGCCACTGCTGCTGCCACTGCTGATTCAGTCACTCCTAAGGCCTGCTTCTGGTTTGCTAGGGCCAGGGCTGGACTACACTCCTCTCTCACCTGACAAACATTTCCTACTGCTCTTCTAAGTTGTGTTTGGCATTTGTGGGCTGAGAAATCTGGAAGCCTCCACTGCTGCCAGTGATTCACTCCCAAAGATCTGCTCTGGGTTTGCTAGGGTCCAGCCTGTACTAGCATGTTCTGTGCTGGACTGTACTCCTCTCTTAGCCTGGTGCAACAGACTCTTCCTGTTGACCTTCCAGGTTGACTTGGGCTGAAAATATGTTCCACTGTCTTTTTGTGGGTTCTGCTGTCTTGAATTTGTTTAGAGTAATTTTTAAAAGGTATTTGGAGAGGTTTGGGGGAGAGCTCAGGTGAGTCCCTGCCTTTACTCCTCTATCTTGGCCCCACCCCCTCTCCCTACCCTTTCAAAGATCAATCCACATACTCCTTTAAAAGTCCCTCCCTGACCCTGTCTCCTAGTTTTCTCACCTTTCTACATGGTCTACATCCTTCTAGGTGCATATGTAGTTTCCTCTTCAACTCAGTTGAGAGTCAGGTTCCAACATTACCAGCCCTCCAACCCATCTGCTTTCTCTGTATTCTTCCTTTTGTGCCTAATATTTATAATTGCTCCCTTTTACCTTTTACCATCCAATTTTGTTTTTAGAATCGTCCCATTATGTACAACTCACCCCCAAACTTTTTTTCAAACTACCTTAGTAATGATAAGTTTTAAGAATGCTGATAACATTTTCATATATATGTATATATACACACATACACACATATATATAAGTAAATGGTTTGACTTTAATGAGTGCCCTATAATTAGTCTTTAATGTATTCCTTATATTTCTTCCAGATCTTTTGTATTGAATTTTCCATTGAGTTCTATTTTTTTTCAAATACCTGAAAGTCTTTCAGTTTGTCAAATATCCATTTTTAAAAAATTCAGGACTATATTCAACTTTGCTGGGTAAGTTATTCTTGGACAGAACCTCAGTTCTTTTGCTCTTCAAAATATAATGTTCTAAGACCTATGGTCCTTTAGAGGAGAAGCTGCTAAATCTTGTGAAATCCTGACTATATTCCTACAGTATTTAAATTGTTTTTTTTTTCCCTTATTGCTCATAATATTTTTCTCCTCAACCTGGGAGTTCTGAAAATTGGGTATGACATTCCTGTAAGCTTTCTTCCTGGGATGTCTTTCAGGCTGTGAATGATAGATTTTTTTCCTATTTCTATTTTGCCCTCTTGTTCTAGAACTCTAGGGAAATTCTCCTCAATAATTTCTCATAATATTGTATCCAGAGTCTTTTTTTTAATCACAACTTTCAGGTATTCTGACAACTCTCTCCTTGATCTGTTCTCTACATTACTTGTTTTTCTAATGAGATGTTTCAGATTCTTTTCTATTTTTTCTAGTTTTATTATTATTATTTTTTTGTTTCTTATAATGTTATTTGATTCCTTTTGCCCAGTTCTAGTTTTGAAGGAGTAATTTTCTTCCTTAAGATTTTGGACTTCTTTTTTTGCAATTGATTAACTTTCTTTTTATAATTTTCTTGGATTGCTTTTTTCCACCTAATTTTTCCTCTATTTCTCTTACTGGATTTTTAAATTCCTTTTCTTAAGTTGTTCGAAGAACTCTTTTTGGGCTTGTGACCATTTGATGTTACTTTTTGGGGTAGGAGTAGCTTTTTTTTTCAACCTCACTAACTTCCTCTGAAGATAAACCCAGATCTGGTTATATGTTGCAGTCTATTCACACTCACCATGTGCCTTTCCATCTCCCTCTGTGTGGTGCTCATCTTCCAAAGTGATAGTGTTCTAGGACTTCCTGCCATGCAACACTGGTAAAATTTTGTATTGAAAAGAGACACTTTTACTGTTATGGGAAACTTGAGAGCAGGAAAAGAACTTTACAATTTCCTCAAACAAAATCAGGCCCCTCTCCTCATTTTCCTCTCTGAATTCAGCTCATTGTCTATCTGTAGCTATCTTTGGTTAGGTTCTTTTTCCTTTGCTTAGTCATATTTATTTTTATCTTATTTTGTTTTATTTTAATAGCTTATTATTATCATCAAGTTTTAATCCATACAATTTCAGTGCTGGAGCAGACTTCCTATTATTCCACCATCCATATATCCTCAGAGTATAAACTGATCTTTTTGCATTATATTGTTTTATTTTTAAAAATTTCTCTTAATAATAATTTTAATCAGATTAGTTTATGAAGATATTGGGAAGCTAAGGGAGTGAGAGATTAGAACATAATATAAATGAATAAATGTATATATCTTGGACAATACAGATGGACAATGGGTTGAACTCAGAGTGGAAAAGGAGGAGAGAGGGCTGGATTTGTTTGAGAAAATTGCCAAGTGCTTCTGCTGACCTCAAGTTTTCTATACTAGTAAAAGTGTCTCTTTTCAATACCAGATTTTACCAGTGTGGCATGGCAGCAAGTCCTAGAACACTATCACTTTGAAAGATGAGCACCATACACAGGGGATTGGAAAGGCACATGGTGAATGTGAAAAGGCTATAACATATAACCAATGAGGAAAACTAAAGAACCAGAGGAAATAATGTTATCAAGTAATTGATAAGGCAAGAAGATGGGGGTAATCATGTGGTAGAAATAATTTGCCAACAGAACAAGAACCACAATTTAATAGACAAATTTTCGATTAGTACAGAATTAACAAGGGTAAATTTCACTCCATATACAGAGGAGTACAGTTTTTCAGATTGCTATATCACCAGTGGAAAAGTGAACAGTTCCAAGGCATGTCACAATAGGGTTGTATCTAGCTAGAATACTTCTCATGACTGCCTCATAATAACAAGAATCAGAAGATAGCAAACACCTAGTATTTTGCCTATAAATAACTATCTTTAATGTGATTTTTGTTCTGTCATGGTGGCTACCCTACTTTGCTTCTCTCATTATAGGATCTGGGAGGCTATTCTTACCTGACATTTTTACTTGTTGATTCTCATGGCTTAGGTCACTGTGAAGCTTTTCCTAAATGTGCTATCAACATAACAGAAAATAGCAAAGTAATTTTTAGGCATAGATACAATGTTTATCTCATTTTGGGCATGTTTAAAATCAAAGTTAACATTCATAGTTGGAAAAAAATGACCAATTTGTGAATTATACTTTATTCTAGAAGTTAATAATTAATATTGAATATTTAATGTTTTTTTTGCAGATTCCTAATAAGTGGGAAAATGGGTATTAATAATACCTGAGAGGCAGTGTGGTAGTGTGTAATATGCTGGACTGGATATCAGGTAGGACTAGGTTCAAATCCCACCCTTAATATTTACTATGTTATTGTGGGCAAACCTCTCTGAGTTTCAGTTTCATCATTTACAAAATAGGGGTACCTGTGATACTCATCTCACCAGGTCCTCATGGGTATCAAATATAATAATCTATCAAAAGTGCTTCATAAACTTTAAAGCAATATATAAATGTCAGATATCCTTGACGTTGAGATGTGACTTCAGCCATTACATTTAATAATCCTTTTTGAATGTCACATATTTTTTATTTTGCACTAGCAATGTAATCGAAGTTTTTTCCTATGGTAACCTTTCTCAAGGTCTTAAATAAGCAGATAATTAACTTTAAGATCTATATAGAAGTATAATTAATGGAAAGTTTAATGTCCTTGTGGGCATTAGTGAGAATTTGTCCTGTAGATTTAATATTGATGTCTCTTTCTTTTTATTTTGGTTTTATTGGTGCAGTGAATTCCCAATGAAGAAATTCCCCCTCCATTGGTTGATTGATAACTGTTCTGCAATTTATAGTCTCAGAGAGTTTCATGGGACATTGAGAAGTTAAGTGACTTACCCAGGATGATGCAGATTAAACTTGAATCCAGCTGGAACATTCTCACATCTATATCTTAGAACCAACACCCCCTCCCCCTTCATTCTAATACAGTTTCTGACACAATGACCCATGACACTTTAGAGAGAATGAGGGAATTTAAAGTATTGTCCTATAAGCAGCTTTTACAGAGCTTTCCTCCAGGAAAAAAAAAAGGACTGGTTAATTATCTTCAATAATAAATAATGTAATCCCTCCTTCCTGATTTTGTAATAAATCTGACAGTTTAATATTGTAGAAGATTGAAGCCATTAACAGTCTTTAAAAAGCTAAGTTCTCATGGGATATTTTAAAGGTATTTTTCAGTTCTCAATCAGGATTTGTTTCTGTTTGAATTAAATGCTGCCAGTATGTTGAAAATAAAGCCATAGAGTGTAAGAACCTTTTTCATCTTAAAAAAAATGATTTTGCTAATATGAATGACTAATAATAATGAAAACTTCAGGATAATTGCAATTAAATTTTAATGACAATGGACTGAATTTATTCACATTCCAAACACAGTCTCTACTTGTAATGTTTTCTCCTTAGGGTGTAGTATTTATATTAAATTTCTTTCAGGATAAATAAATCTTTTAATTAACTGTACTTTATAATCAGTTCAGATTGAATATTGTAGAAAGTCAATGTCTTTTTCCCCCCATGTTTGGTAATCACTATGAAAAACCTCTAAATTTTAGATTAGTGTCAATTGAAGACATGTAGTTATATATTTTAAAACCAAAAATCTCCTGCTCTATAATCTATTTCATGATGTTTTGGAGGCCCAGTTTTCCTTACTTCTGAGTTCATCAGGATCCCTACATCTCCCTATGGACCTTCAACTGGCTAATACACATTGTACTTAATGGCTCCTAGGTTTAAGCTCTAGGGCAGCAGAAAGGTGAGGGGAAACAGTATTTTCAGCAGGTGCTATTCATTTCTAGGAGTTCTTTACCCCTCAATAAAATGATGCGCTAGTTAGCAGAGTCAGGAATATGACAGAAATTGACAATCCTGCATTTCTCCTGTTTTTTTACTTACAACTTTTGGCCTTATTACTCTCTGGGCCACTGTTGCTTCACCTATAAAATAAGGTGGTTCGATGTCAAAAGTACTACTGTCTCTTTAAGATCTTAATCTAAGATCATATTATTTATGTTAATTCCAAGTTTATTATATATTCCTTTTTCTTCACCATAAATTCCTCTCTCTAGACCTGAAAAACTGGCCTCCTTTCTGTTTGTCAAATAATGATACTTTATTTTCCTTTGCAATGGTTGTGCCTGCAACACGCTCCCTTTTCTACTTTGCCTTTGAGATAGGTGGCACAGTAGACAGAGCACTGGTGCTAGAGTCAGGAAAATCCGGTTTGAATCTAGCCCAGATACTTACTAGCTGTGTGACCTTGGGCAAGTCACTTAACCTCTGCTTCAATTTCCTCATCTGAAAATGGGGATAATAATAGCACCTGTCTTCTGAGGTGGTTGTGAGGATTACATGAGAAAATACTTTAAAGCAATTACTATTATTATTATTATTTTAGAATCCCTGCTTTCCTTCAAAGCTTAGCTTATATACTACCTCCTATACAAAGGCCTTACTCATTCCTCTAGCTATTAGTGACCCTTCCCCAATTGCCTTATATGTATTGTGTGCATGTGTTTGTTTTTATTTATATGTGTGTATACTATTTCCTTCCAAAGAATATAAATTTCCTTAGGACAGGAGTTATCTCAATCTTATTTTTGTGTCCCCAGTGTCTAGCAGAATGCCTGGCACATGGGGAGTACTTAATGAATACTTGTCGATTGATTGATCTAAATCTTTCGCAACTGTGATGGGATCCTGTGGTGATTTTCAAGGCCTATTTAAAAAAGTGCAGACTTACCACTTGATTAATGAAATTTTCTGAGTCAATTTTTTTTATTATGAAACGTTATATGTGTGCTGTAGAATTCAAACAGTAAATCAAAACTGATTTGCATTTATTTAGTTTATCTGGGGACAAATATGGATTCAGATTACTCTGTTTACATATTGCAGTTTATTTGCAATTATTCTAAGACAGTGCACGAGAATGACGTGTATGTTCATACCATTGGTTTGTACAAAGAATCAGAGGAGGTGGTAGCCTGGAAGTGATGTCACCAACTGTCCCTAAACTTTCCAAATTTGGAGCAGGTAGAAGCAAAAGATGGATGGAACTTTTGGAACTGCTCATATTTCAGGGAAGTACAATAACAGGGGAATGTCTTGTGAAAATTCTGTCACATATTTGGCCACAATTCCTTTCTCACTGGCTTCCTTCTTTCTGCTGCAGGCATGAAGTTTAATAAAATTAAAGTCAACAGGTATACTGACCTTGAAGGGTTGTTGTGAGGAAAGGTCTCTGTAAAATTTAAAGTACTACAAAAAGATGTTATTATTGCTGTTGTTGTTGTGTATTAGTATCATTATTATTGTTATTGTTCTTATTACTTTTTTTATATCCCTATTTACTAGAGGGTCAGGATGGCATAGTAAATAGAGAGTTGGCCTTGTAGTCAGGAAGACCTGTGTATGACAAGCGCTGTGTATGACGCATATTGCCTACATTTGACCTTGAGCTAGTCACTTAACCCCTCCATTCTCCTAGGTAACTGCCACTATGAGTGATGGATGGATTGCCAACATGCATATGTAGAAAGAAGCTTATGTACCTGAGATTCACCACATTGATGAATTAACAGGACTGGAACCTCCCTGAAAATGCCTACTATGTGTGGGTCATAGTCCTTAGTATTGAGTATTCAAAGAAAAAAAAATGTCACAAGTCCTGCCCTGATTAAAAAATTCATATATATATATATATATATATATACCAAAACATTATATAAATATGGAAGCATAGGAGTAAGTACAATTAGGGAAAAATCTAAGGCATAAGTACATCTGTAGATTGGTAAATTGTGGAATAGAGGAATGGATCTGGAGCTAAGGCAAAGAAAGTATAAAATACCTCTCAGATCTTCCTTTTAAACTCCACATTTGGATCTATTTTTCATTTTGTCTTAAGGGTTTTACTATCACTAGCTTTACCTCAATTCTATCAGAGGGGTATTTATTATTCAAATACTCTAATGGATTGATGTGGATCTTCCCTTGAGTGATGCTGACCACCGTCTATCTGTACCTTCCCCATCTTGTGTGATACTTGTCCATGACAAGTCATAGGAGGTCCACCCAGTGTGTGTGTGTGTGTGTGTGGGACTCCCTCAATTTCTCTTGACACCCTGAGGAAAGCAGTGTAGCACACAGTTGTCTATTTATTATATCTCATTCCGTTCATATGACCAACCCATCTTTTCTGATCATAATATTTCTTTTGAGTTAACTGGGCAGAAAACGTGGAATTGTCCTTGAAGGCATTTACAACAGAGGCTGTGTGTTGCAAACTAATGGGAACAAAACTAGTGGTCTTTCACTGAGCTAATATGAGAGTCCCAACATAATTTGATGTCACAGTTCAAACATGTCGACTTTGTTAACAAAATAGAAATAGCAATTAATCTTCAGCCTTCACCATATGGCAGAGATATTGATTTTCAACAAGCTAGCAGTCAAATTAGCATCAACCACAAGCCCTGCTCATCTGGTTAACTGAGTTGGTAATTATATCTATTCCTTCTCTCAACTCTCTGGGTTTTACACCAAGGCTTATCATCTCTCCTAATTAAAAATATCCAGGCTCTTCCTGGCAAACTCATGTAGTGTGAGTAATTAGCGGTAATCTAATCATGTAATTCAGATAATTTTTTCCCTTGCCTTGGCTGTTTAATTTAACATTTTTTTTGAACAAGAAAGCAAATGATAAAAGTTTCTTTGAAAAGTATAGAAAGGTTGATGTCTCTAGCTAATGGAAATGAATCAGTACCTAATTATATTACCTTAGCAGTCTGGAAATTCTCTGAATTTTTATAGGGGTTCTGGATATTAAAGGACACATAAGAAAATTGATTTAGGCTACGCTGAAAGGTTGAGTCAACATTGGCTAAGCATAGCTTCTTTAAATATAATTCAGTGGAACTGAGTAGCTTTGATGTCTGTTTTAATGCCAGTTTATAAAAGACATATTTGGCAAGAAAACTGAAAAATCAGATTTGGCACTTAGCTGTTAATGCAAACCGGATTGCAATTTAACATTTACCTAGCCTTTACTGTTTTAGACTTGTTGCTATTGAAATTCAGAATAATTAAGTATGTTTTTAATTTTGAGAGAAGTTTGCCATTTGCAAAAGAATTCACTATCTTATTCCAGTAAATTGATTGTTTATTCCTAAACTTTTCCATTGTTTCTCATATAGGACCAACTCCTGAATCTCAGGTTTAGATCCTTAACCTGACATTTCAATTCTTCCACAATCTCTTCCCCCAATTGACTTTTGCAGTTTATCCCACATCGCTTTCCTGCAACATACCAGCTAAATATAATCTAGACATTTGCTCAAGTCATGCCTTTTACAACTAATTTCTCATCTCTGCCCTCAATCCCTAGTCATCTTTATCTTCTGTCAAGTCTCATTTCAAGTGTAGTCTCTTCAGTGGAACTTCCCCTTCTTCCCTAAATTGTCTCATTTGTTCACCCTTAGTAGATCATTTATTTATCACATATGTGTTGTATCTTCCAGTAGAATAGAAACTTCATGAAAGCAAGGGCATTTCTATTGTTTGTATATCTCCCCAAGTATAATACTTTGTGCATAGTATTCATTTAATAACTGTTTGTTGAATAGAATATGTATGCTGGTCTAGTAGTTTAAGAACTAATATGACAGGGAGACAAGAGAATATATATACCTTAAATATCTAATGTGTTGCACTAAGGTAAATTAACAACTAATAATAATTGACATTTGTGTAGCTCTTTAAAGATTACATTATCTTATTTGATCCTTGCCACAATTCTGTGATATAGATACTATCCTACCCTTATTAAAGAAGAGGAAATTGAGACCAAGAGAGGTTAAGTGACTGCTCAGGGTCAAACAGCTAGCAAATGCCTGAGGCAGTATTTGAAATAATGTCTTCCTGACTCCAAGTCTAGTATTCTGTCTATATGCCACTTAACGCTAACTCATAAGGCAGCATTAATTTTACTTTATTTCTGTTTCAAGTAGACTACATATTTGCAGTCTCAACTCTCCCACCACTCCCACTTCCTGCCTTTGTTAATTCTTTTGGATTTTTCCATTAAAAAAAAAACCTGTTGTAAGTTAGGCATCATTTTCCTAACTTTTGAGGTTCATCTTCCTTTCCTTTGACCTTTTCATTCGTTCTTTGATTATTCCTTTTAAGTTTTGAAGCTGACCGATCCCTGAACCCTAGAGGTTGCCCAGCTAGTAAGTATTGAGTTCATGAATTAAAAGTACTGCAAAAACGACATTTATTTTCTCTAAACTCTGCTATTGATTGCACTGTAGCTTTTATCAAGAAATGTATTAGACATCACATCACTAGGATTGATGGGCTGCAGTTGAAAGTTCTGAGGGCAGCCGGCCATTGATGGCTTATTTCTCACTTAGGAGACAGTTGTGTATAAAAGGCAAAGGAAAGCCCTACTTCTAAATGCTTGTTTTAAAGTAATTCTGAAAACACATTTCCAAATAATTCCAGAATCAAAATATCAGTTATAACCATAGAAAAATACATTTTCAGAGCACCCAGAGGGTAGCTTTAGCACAATATTAGGTACTTCAGGATTTACAAAATTTGAGGTGGACTGGATTATTCTTTCAACAAGCTTACAGTAGACTTCAGGTAAGAGGGACACATATGATATGACATAATGCAAACCAGCAAACATTTATTAAGCTTCTTTTATGTGCCAGGCTCTGAGGTGGGTTTTGAGGATACAAAGACAAAATAAGAAACCATCCCTCACCTCAGGAAGCATATTTTCCACTGATAGGAAAAGAACTAAACCTGTGATTCATTGCTGTAAGGAACTTTCAGATGAAGAAACGCCATCAATATAGGTCAGCATCTTCTCTACAACTTCTAGATTCAGAATATTGCCTAAGCTATCCACAATTGCTTACCTTAAATGGCTTGCTAAGGGTAATACAACCAGTATGTGTCAGAGGTAGGAACCAAATCTAGGTCTTCCTGGCTGTGTGCAGTAAGTACGCCATGCTGCCTTTTACTAGTGGGTTAAACATGTAAACAAAAAGTACATATATGATCATTTGAGGCAGAGGAAGTGAACACTAACAAAATAAAGACTTTAAAACAAGACCAAAAAGATGAGTGTGAACACAGACAGAAGGTATAGAGTACATAGATAAAACTACTTTAGATGAGGCCTATGGCACACTTTAATATTCACATTATGGGAAATATGTTGACAGCAGTTTGTGGAATTCTAGCCCCATCTGAAAATGATCTTTGCAGCCTCAGTTTTTACATAGCACTGTTTGGGACCTCTTCACATTTAACACTTTCTGCCTTGTGTCATTTATTATACACATTTCACCCTCAGAGCCATAAACAGCTTGAGATGAATAAGGTTTTTTGGAGGGGAAAGAATGACCTACTTCCTCCCTGACAGATGAGGTTTCTATTCATTGTACCACTATACTGGCAACTCCCCTCCCCAGTATTCCAGTATCTTCTACCTCTAAGTGGTTCAGCTGTCCCCGAGTCCACCTCACCTTTTCCTCAAGTCCTGGAAACATGGTGCCTTTCTCAAAGGACCCACGTTTATCTCTCTAGCACTCTCATAGGGCCAAGACTCAGACCGCTCTTTCTCTCAGTAGAACTGTACCTCAAATATTTTTGCCTTACATAAAACTATTATTAGTTATTGTTCTACTCATCTGCTTATCTCCAGCTGCCTAGATTTGGCTAAAATTTCCTTGAAGTCAGATTCTTTGTCTGCTTCATCTTTGTTGCCTTGCACATTTTCCTGCATATATATAGTAGGTACTCAATAAATGTTTATTGAAATAAATCAAATTGAAGCTATGCTTACTAAAGTATAGCTCTATTGAGTATAGCTGCTGTGGAGTGACTTCAAGTCAGATGATCAGACAAACTCCTCTGATAATGTGCAAGAATGTTTAGGTTAAACAAACCAACCTGATGTGTTGAGAAAAAGTCACTGTTTTTAAATCAAAGGCCCATGGCCAGAGAGGCAAAAGAAGAACTGCCCCTACATGATTGTCAAATTTGTGACCCTTGAATGCCCAATACCTGCGACACTGAAGCACCTTCTTCAGAAGCTACACTTCCTATGGAGATGTTTTGCATGAGGTAATTTCTGTCTCTTTCCTCAAAATTTACCTGATGTATCTATTTCCTTATTGTTTTGCTTTTAGTCTACTAATATATGTTCATGTTATTATGTTATTCTTTAGAAGCAAATGTTTTGCATTTTAAGAGAGACTAGCTGGAAACAGTATCTTAATAAGCATGTTTCTTAAGACTGGAGACTTTCATTTTTGTCTTTTATCCATAGCACATTGTCTGGCACTATAGTAGTTCATTAATTGATTATTGGATGATTAATCTGAAACCATGTGCCCTGTTTAGACTTCTTCCAGTCAATAGGTGTTAAGGTACAGAGAGATTAAAATATAAAAGGAAAGACCTTTCAAAGGAAACATTTCATACCTTAGAAGGAGGACTAAGACTTGAAGAGTTTAATTGAATATGATGAAGTATATGAGAAGATGAAATTGTCCCAGGGTATAGACTGCCTCCATATCTTTGCTTCCAGCTACTCATGGACAGGAGTCTGGGAAGAATAAATTGGATAATCACCATATGTAAAGAGGGAGACCCTCACTGAAGGAAACCATCTTCTAATTAGGAAGGATTAAACAGGAGAGATATCTCCTACCTCCTGGAAGAGCTAAGGCTAATCTTAGTCTGAGGTTCATGACCCTTACTAAAAAAGCGCAATAGCCTTGTAGTTGAATTTAGTTGAAGAGAGCACATTTAACACCCAGTTTTGTCAGAGGCTGAAGATGGAGAAGATTGCAGCTTTCCATTGAAAGGCAAGCACAGGGATTTCAGTGGATTGGCCTATCTAGTAGAGATGCTAAACCTAGTGAAGAGCCCAGAGACAGAGGAACCTGCTTGGCCTAATCTGGCAACAATAACTCAGCAACAAAGCAATCTGCTTAGCCAAGTTCAGTAACATCCCCAAAACAGCTTACCATAGTGAAGAGTCAACTCCATAGCTGAAGGACCTGCTTAGCCCAGTCTAACAGTGGAGTAGCTCATCTAACTCAGACTCAAAGAGCTATATCATCTAAGCAGTGGAGGAACTAATCAGTCATCAATGTTGTGACCCACAGCAAACTTCAGGAGAATCCTCCAAAGAAAGAAAAGATGTTGAAGTCCTTCAGTTCTGGAGTTGTAAGTTGTCTTGACTGCCATGAGTTGCCTTGACTGCCATGTGTTCTCTACACATGGGACTTCACTGCCATTGTACTATATATAAGTTTTCACCCACTGTTTCCCCTACAGATTTTGTCTATAGTTGTGGGAGAGTGTACACTTGTTTTTTCAAAGAAAGCTTTCTAACAACTGTTCTGCTATGCCCTTTGAGTAAATGCCTTTGCTAGGAACTGTCTGTTTTCTGTAAAAGGGAAGCTTATTGGTGGGGGCTCATGCACTATACTGTTAGGAAAGTAGATACCTCCAAGATTATTTCTAGAACCCTCAAAGTAGTAATAGCCCCCTTCTGGTACCAGTAGGGAAGAGAATGCAGATGGAATTCTGTTTATCTGTAGGTACTCTGTCCTTCCAATCATACCAACTTGGTTTGCTTACAGATGTTCACTCCAGCCAAAGTGTAAAAGGAAAATATCTTAGAAACATGAAGATTAACGTAAAAGGGACAACAAATTGAAGTTTTCAGTCACATTTATTAAAAAGGACAACAATATGATGGCAACAGAACTTCCCAAGGCCTTGAGAAATAAATTTAGTTTTATCCAGGTAAGGTTAAGATACTTAAGAGGATTTTTATATTTTTTACATTTCAGGAACAGAAAATCTTGGTTAAAAGAAAACCTATATGATCTGAGGTTACATTCACTTTCTATTGAGTTGAGTTCTCTCTGAAAGCCTTCCTTTAAGTCCCAACAAAAATCCCATCTTCTACAAGAAGTCTTTCTCAACCCTTCTTAATTCTAGTGCCTTCCCTCTGGAAGTTACATCTTTTTTTATCTTGTATATAGTTTGTATGTATGTATGTATTTTTTTGGGGGGGGAATAGCTGGTGCAGTGGGTAGAACACTGGACTTGGAATCGGTAAAACTCCTCTCTAAAATGAGCTGGAGAAGGAAATGGTAAACCACTTCAGTATTTTTGCCAAGAAAACCCCAAAATAGAGTCAAGGAGAGTCAGACACAACTGAAATGACCGAACAACTATAACTTATGTTTGTTTGCTTGTTGTTTTCCCCATTAGATTTTGAACTTCTTGAGTGCAGTATATTTTGCTTATTTTTTTTTATCCATAGTATTTAGCACAGTACCTGGTACATAGTACATAGTAGTCACTTAATAAGTGTTGATTAATTGATTACAATGCTTCCTTCTATTTTAGGAATATCGTTCTAGGAAAAAGAGAATCTTCTCTAGATCCTGCTTTGTATTTTATATTAAACTCCCAGTTTTCAGAATTTTGTTATCAATAGAGAATAATTTGTTTTTACTGGTTGTATTTTGTTAAAAATTGCTCTTTACGTCTGAATTGCTTGCTTTGATTTGGCAGGAAGTGACGAGATAGTATTTTATTTAAAATGTTTGAATTTATTTTGGGAAGGTAATTAAATTAGCTATTAACTGAATAGTAAAATGCTAATGACACTCAAAGTTCTAAAAACTAGCTAAATTAGAGGAGCACTAATAAACCAATCATGAAGGCATTTGCTGCTATCAAAATATATGGAGAAGAAAAAAGTGTTAATTGGATACTATTACAATTCTTTGAAATTTTTCGCTTTGAAGAGTGCACTTAATTCTCACATCTCAGAGGAAAAAAATCTTATCAGGTCCAAATATTAAATATTTGGAATTTACTTGTTTAATATTTAACTGGTTATGAAATTTTGGGATAGTAATTATCTAGGAGAGATGTGTTGGCAGGAGAAACAATGCTTTTTGTATGGTAATCAAAGGGTATTTCAGAATTACAGTTTCTGCATATTTCTGCACCTTTCACCACAAAATGTAAGGAGACGCTATCTCCTTAATATACATAAACAAGATCCACAAATACATAGCTAGGAAATATCAAGAACATAAAAAATCTTGAGACAGACCACTATGAAATCTATCAATAGGTCATCATTTAACATTTTTGGACTTCAATTTCCTTCTCTGTAAAATTAAGGGATTGGATTAAATAATCTCTAAGATTCTCCCCCTCTTCCCCTCCTTAAACCTTCACAAAGGATATGCAATAGTTATTTGAGTACCTAAGCAATGGGGCAAGAATTTAAAAAAATAAAAAAAATTAGAATCATGAAGAAATAATACCTAATTCTAGTTTATTGTTGATCAATTCTATCCATTGTTGTTTCCGCCGGGAATTTATTTTTTTTTAAAGTCCTCCTTTGTATTTAAAGGATCACAGATTCAAAGCTAAAAAGGACATTAGAGGTTAACTAGTTCAAACCCTTCATTTTACACATGAGGAACTGAAGACCAAAGAAATTTAGCTATTTTCCCAAAGCTACATAGATGGTGTGTGGCAGAGTAGAGGCTCAAATTTAGTTCTTAAAGTCTAAATCCAGTGTTCTTCCTGCTCTATCATGCTTGTATCTTCATAAGACTAGGCCTACAAGGGTATTTAGGACACCACAAAAAATATTCAATTTTTTTTTTCAAAACTTAGGATGATATTAAGATTATAGTATTAGAATTTTTAATAATCTTTGTCTGAAGGGAGGCAAGTTAACAAGAGATATAATTACAGTAAACCCTGGAGGGCTTGTTGAATGTGCAACGTGAATCAGCAACTGGTGACTGTGTTGGCTTGAGATATCTTTTCCTCAACACTGGTTTATCAATTGCTTAAGCAAGGTATAGTTAAGCGGATACTGGTTGCTCAAAAGTAATTTGAAACTCAGGACAATAATAATATACTTAAAATTTATTAAGAACTTAGCTTACGTGCAGAAAAAAAATTACTGGGATTATTGATGTCAGCATCTTAAATTTTTAATTTTTGTAGTGAGAATACTCTGATCCTTTCAGAGCCTGGTTGCTACATGTTCCCTAAGTGTTGTAGGATACGCTGCAGGTGTTTTGGGGGAATCATAATCAAATTGAGTCCTCCATCAGCTCTTTTCCTTCCACTGTTAGAAGTCAGTAACTAGTCAGTAACCCCAATTCCATTTATCTATTTAATGTTGATTAGCTTTTTCAAAGGAATATTCGCTTCAGAGACATAGCAAGCACAAAAGTACATTTTCCCAAAATGTACAACATGTACAAAATGTCCAACACAAAAGTGCTGTTGCCTATATCACATTGGTTTCTGTGGAAGTAAACTTAAAAGGGAGTGCAGTTCAAATCCTGCTCAGATACTTAATAACTGTGTGACCCTGGGCAAATAACTTCTCTTTGCCTCCATTTTTCCCTCCTGTAATATGGCACTGACTTATAGCACCCTGTAATGGCACCTGTAAAAAAAGGCCCTACATCTCAGGGTTGTTTTATGAGTCAAATGAGATAATATTTGTAAAAGCCTTCTTGCAAACATTAAAGCACTACACAAATGCTAGCTATTGTTTTTGTTGTTGGTTGTTGCTTTGTTACTTTTGTATTCCTACCAAGCTCATGTCTAGATGCAGCATGGCTATTGGACAAGTCCTTCCACTGTACTGGGGTCCTGAAAGTCATTCCTTGCCTCTCTGGCCATCAATATTTTACCAGCTCTAGAATCCAGACTGTGGAATGCTGAGATGCTGGGACACCTTCCTGATGACCTTTGAAACTCACTAGGTCTCCAGTCTGCACCCCCATCAACTACCGGAATATTGCAAACAAACAAAAAACAAAAAAAAACAAACAAAAAAAATAAGGACTGAAACCTGTTTGGTAGGGCCACATGGCCTTAGAAAGAAGGCCCTTAGGCTTTCTTCCTTAAAACATGCTCTCTCATTGGTCACATTGGTCACTGTAAGTAAAAGTGTCATTCCAATGAAGCAAGGAGAGGTAAAAAGGGATGGTGGAGAGACAATACATGGAAAAGCTTTCAATGAAAAGTTACATGGAAAGACCCATTCATCCTTAGGGCGCAATGGCAAAGCAGATGGTGCCTTTTCTTTTATGTTATTTTCACTGATAAAACCATATGTATTTCTGATATACTACCAAGGACTTTGTTGGCAAGAATTCTCTTTTACAGATCTTCAGTAACTGTGGGTGCTGGGGATTATTGTTGCTGCTGCAGTCTGTCCTTTGGTTTTGAAGAGGACCATGACATCAGGTAGATATGATGCCATGACTTGCAAGTGAATTAGTTTTAAGGGAAGAAGTGCTGTGCAGGCCATCCGAGTCAAGTAGTAAGATAGAGATCAGGAACTGGAGGTGGTCCTGGGCAGGGGTAGAAGATAGGGGTGGTACTACTCTGTAGAAGCATATACCAGGTTGCATCTCCAGGTGTTGATTTCCTGGATGATGACTATAGGGGTTATAATACATATACCTAATAAACTCTTCTAAGTCTGGTGTTCCATAAACATTTCAGCAAACTGTATAGTGATGTGCTAGGTAGAACTGAAGAGGAAATATATGTTTAAACATTTTCCTTTGCCTTTCTCTCTGAAAAAAAAGAAAAAAAGAATGTTTAGTTTTAGGGTAGCCATTTATTAGTAAAATGTTAGCAAAGTCTTTAAAAATAATAAAATTTCATTGGAAAGGTATACCAAAGTTGTCTCAGTTTGCGTTAAATTGGTTTCCATCTTGTTGACAAGAGTAGCATCAGAAACTGTCATTTTGTCTGTGTTAAAATCTAGATTTTGTTATCTACAGCATTGTTTTGATCTACCAGTTTAAAAACCCTGAGGGAAAAAAGGAATAAAGTTGATCTTATGTGACCTGTTCTTGCTGAAGTTATGCTGACTCTTAGACTACCTATCCCTTTAATAATACATGTTAGAATTTTACCAGCAAGACTGAACTTATTGGATTACAATTTGCAGTCTCTGTTCTTTTCCTTTTAGGGGGAAAGGAGGCAGAAATCAAGACAGTATTCCTTACCTAGTCCTTTGGTGTTTCTCCTTTTCTTCCCAAATCCTTAAAAACAAGACAGTTCCTCAACAACCATACCCATCATCCTTTTACTCCCCAGATTTTAGTTTACCTAGTCTGCTGACTTACTTATCAAGGGCAGTTAAGTAGTCCTTTGTTATCCTTTGTTTCAACTTCCTATAAACTATTTTCATTCTAGCACAACCAGTCAAAAGATTATTCTCCTTTGGATAGAAGAGGGAAGCAAAACAAGTTTTGGTTTTCTTCCCTTTTTACCTATTTCACTGCCCTATTTACTCGTGAAAAGTTAGGTGGTACAGCAGATAGAGTGCTGGGCCTAGAGTCAGGAACTCAAACCCTGAACTCAAATCTGGCCTCAGACAATTACTACTTGTGTGCCCTAGACAAGTCACTTAACCTGTTTGCCTCAGTTTCCTCAGTTTACAATTTCCTGTAACATGACCTGGAGAAGGAAATGACAAACCACTCCAGTACCTTTGTTAAGAAAACCCCAAATGGGGTCATGAAGAATGAAAAAATGACCAAAAATGACTGAACATATACACATTTACTTCAAGTAGCAGTACAGTTCTTTATTTGACCTTCCCCTTTTGTCCAGTGAAGCTAACACACACACACACACACACACACACACACACACACACACACACACACACACACTCCAAAGAAGGAGCTAATTATAAAGATGGGGCTTCATTAATAATTTAACAGTATTTAGTTTTCATTATTTTGCTGTTCATTCTACTTACTTTATTATCAACAATATATATTTTTTTTCCTTGGTTCTACTTCACTTTGCATCAGTTTTTTTTCTTCCCATGTTTCTTTGTGTTCTTCATCTTTATTATTTCTTACATTGTAGTAATATTCCATTACATCATTGTACCACAATTTTTTTCAGACCTTTCCATGTTCATTGAGTTTATACCTTGTTTCCAGCAGTTTGCTACTATAAATGTACTACTCTATTTTTTTTTGTATGTGTGGTCTTGATTTTTTTTTATTATTCACCTCTGTAAGATTATATGCCTAGAAGTGTAATATCAGATCAAAAGTAATTGATCAATTAGCAGTTTTCTTAGTGTAATTCTAAATCACTTTACAAAGTGATTGGACCAAATAACCACTCCACCAATAGAACATTAGTGTTCCTGTCTTTCTACAACCCTTCTAACACTGACTTTTCCCATCTTTTCTTACATTTCCCAATTTTCTTTGTATTAGGTAAAACTTTTAAGGTTTGATTTGCATTTCTCTTATTATTGGTGATTTAGAAGAGTCTCTTATATAGTTACTCATAGTTTACAACCCTTCTTTGAGAAGTGCTCATATTCTTATCTGGAGAATGTCTTATTCTTATCTGTTACTTCCTTGTATGTCTTAGATATCAAACCCTTATCAGAGATATATGATATAAAGATTATTATTATTAGCTCTAAATTTATCTTTTAAAAATGTTTTTATTTCATTAAATATTTACCATTTACATGTAAAAATTATCACTCATTTAAAATTTTTTGATCTCTAAATTCTAAATTCTTTCTTTTCTTCCTGCCCCTCCCCACTCCTTGAGAAGGCAAGTACTTTGCTGTTGATTATGCATGTGAAGTCATTGAAACAGATTTCCATATTAGCACATTGCAAAAAAACACACAGACAAAAAGACTCCCAAGAAAAATAAAGTTAAATGGTGGGAATTATTTTAGAGTTTTCAATAGTGTTTTTCTCTACTGAGTGAGGGGAGTGAGGGAAAGTATATCCAGGTTAGTCTGGACTCCGTTGAGTTTCATGGCTTAGCTCAGAATCCCTCAGAAAACTCCTCTTCTATTTAGGAGTCACTTTAAATTAGAATCAACCAGTCAGTCAATAAACTTTTATGAAGTATGTATTATATGTAAGACAGTGTGTTAAGCACTGGAGATACAAAGCAAAGTAAAATATAATCCCTTCTCTCAAGGAGCTCACAGTTGAGGGGGGAGACAATATGCAAACCGTTGTATACAAACAAGTTATATACATAATTGTTTTAAGAACAACTTTGAGTGACTAAGTCATTTTGACTATTATAAATACCCAAATTAACTACAAAGGACATAAGAAGGAAGAAGCTATCTGCATTCAGAGAAAGAACTAATAGATAGAAGTATGTATAGAATGGTTTTACCTCTCCTCTCTCTCTCTCTCTCTCTCTCTCTCTCTCTCCACACACACACACACACATTTGTGTCTAATGGTAGCCATTTTTAGGGTGAGGGAGGAGGGAAAAAAAGGAAAAAAAAGGTACATTATAACTCTATTATACATTTAAAAGAAATAGCAAGTTATATATAACAGATTTGCAGTTTTGTGTATAATCATCTTTTTTTCCTATTCTACTACATTATAGAAATGCTTTATTTCTTAAGTTTGGAATAAACTAAATAAAATTTAAAAAATACATAATTAGAATTAATCAACAAAGAGAAAACACTAGAATTAAGAGGGGTCAGAAAAGGATTCCTGATCTTGCCTAGTCACATCTCTTCTTGTGACTATCATTTTATCTTTTCTCTATGCACTCTATACTGAGGGTGGTGTACTTATCTGTTATATTTATTGTATTACAGAATAATAGAATTAGTATATAGATGAAACTGAAGCTTATGAGTATTAAGTGATATGTCCAAGTTCATACAGGTAAGAACTTGCAGAGATAGGAACTGAACCAAGGTTCTTAATTTCCAAAACCAGCACTTTTTCCGCTGTACCATGCTACTTCACATTAGGAATTTTAATTTGTTGAATTTTTAATTTGTCCATGATAATAACAGCAAGTGCTATAGTGTACTAGAAAGAACACTGAACTCAGAATCAGGAGACCTGGGTTCTAGTATGAGCTCTGCCAAGTGGCTATGTGGTATAATGCAAGACACTTAATTTTTCTGGCTCTCATTTTCTTCATATGTAAAATGAAGCAATGATCTCAAATGTCCCTTTCAGCTTTCAGATTCTGTCATTCAGATAGACTCTGCTAACATACCATAACTATGAACACATATTTCATTTCTGTTTCTTCCTGGCTTTTTCTTTACTCTCATTACCATACTAGCCCAGCAAGACAGATGACAGTAGTGACCTCTACTATTACTCTGTGTTGTTGAACTTCATTATTAGTGATCATATCATCACTATAATGGTCATTTGATAAGAACATTCAGTAAAGTTGGATTTTTTCTCCCATTATGGCCTAAAGGGAATGTACAGAAATAGCTCACCAACCTCTCTGTGGCCTGCACAAAAGACCTCAGGGAATAAAGGTCACCATATAAAGAAAAAATACCAGCAGGAAGATAAACTCTTTTTCTTATTAATGATTAGTCATCTACTTCCTGCTCCTGACAAGATAAAGTATAAGTATTACAAACTCTCTCTTCAATGAGTCAAGAAAAGTATTATGGGACTTGGCAATTGATGTTTTGGTAGGATAAAGTATAGAAAACTTTAATCAAATGCTCAAAATCAGAATTTAGCTGAGTTTATCTGAGAAAAGCAATATTTCTAGGAAAGGGAATCAATAGATTACTGTCCTTATTTTAAAATGGTATAATGTCACACTATCATGTAGGACATACATTTTGAATTTGTTATTTTTTTTCTGTTGAATGACGATGGATTTCTGAGTCTACCTTATCATCAGAATTCTCCTTTATGACCATAGAAGAGAAGCAGATATTGATGGGTTAAGGTCCATCATGATCTAACCATTTGATTTGAATGATCAGACCATAAATTAATAGATCATGTCTCTAGTTTGTTATTACAGTCAAAATGGCTGTGGTAAACACTTTAATGAAGTTGTAACTAGGTGCTATGGCTATTTCCTAGTTAGAACTTTGAATGCAAAAAGAAAAAAAATAAGCATTCTACTTCTATTGCCTTTTCCAAACTTACTTTTTAGAAAAAAGAAAGGGCAATAATCCTTAATTCCATAATATTTCTTTTTTTTAGAACTACTTACAGAAAAAGAAATTTTAGTAATAATTGAAGCACTAAAATGACTAATACTAAAATGCTGTGATGACACTTGTGTAGCACTGAAAGGTTTGCAAAGCTTTTTTTCATATACTGTGTCATACTGTACAAACAAGGTTGTACAGTTCTAATTCTTCTCATTTTACAGATGAAGGAAAGGAGATATAAGGAAGTGAAGGGGCCTGCCCCAGTCACACAGATAGAGTCAGACAGACATGAAAGTATATCTCTCTTGACTCTAGACTTAATGTTTTATCATGTCTTATTGCCTCTCATGAAGAAGCTCCTTTCTTTTTCCCTCTTTTTCTCCCTTCCTTGTACCACCTTTTTTCCTCTCTCCATTCTCTCCCCTCTCCCTTAGGTAGTAGGAATGTAGAGGAGAAATGACAGAATCTCCACTTTCAAGGAATTTAGTAGGGGATGGTATATATATATATATATATATATATATATATATATATATATATATATATATATATATATATATATATATATGTTACAATTTGATAAATTCATGATAGAGGTCAAACAAAATGATTGAGAGATTTAAGGAAGAAAAGCTGGGAATGGAGATGAGGAAAAGAATCATTAAAGACATTGACACCTGAACTTTTGATGGGGCTGTCAGTAGGCATGTGTGGTACAGAGAGAGGAGGGTCTGTTCCAGGAATTGAGGGTTTGGAAGTCAGAGAGGATAGAAGAAAATTGGGGAATAGTAAATTTTCTGCATTGGTAGGAGCTAACAGTAGATTATTCAAAGGTGAGTGTTATGAAATAAGACTGGAAAAATATATGGAAGCCATATTGTGAGAAGCTTTGAATGACACATGTAGTTTGCATTTTATTTAATGTCTGGTGGGGAGTAACTGAAGATTTTTAGCTCCTGGTGAGTGACACAGATGAGACTATACATCAGGGATTACTTTGATAATACTGTGGAGAAAGGATCTGAGAGGAAAGTGATTAGAGGCAAGAAGACCAGCTAGGAGGCTATTATTGATTCTGAAGAAAGGTAATGGGGACTTAAAGTAGGTTGCTAGCATTGAAGTAAAAAGGAAATGGGTTTGATGACTATTATAGAGGCAAAATTGATGGGATTTGGCTAGTGATCAGACATAACGGGTTATATCAGATAATGGGTTACATAAAGATAACTTTGAAGTTTCAGTCTTGGGTCACTGGGACAATCCTAGGGCCATCAAAAATGGGGGGATTAAAAGAAGGACAGGTTTTGAAAGGAAGATGATGAGCTCATTTAATACTTTTGTGATAAAAAGATCCTTACACATTGAATACTTGGCTATCAAAAAGTTTTGCTATTAGGAAATAAGCTGAAAAAAAATCTTTTCTGAAGAAGCATAATGGGACATATTCCTCATTCCTCATTCATACCATTCCTCAAATGGTATCTTAGGTTGCGAATTTCACTAGAGCATCATTCTGATTTGTTTTATTAGAAAATATGTTTGCAATCAGTTCTCTGAATTTTTCTTTGTCAGAACTAGTATTTCTCTTGGTGTTATAGATTGAAAATAGAAGATAAGATGTAACTGGGCTTTGAAGTTTTACTAAAAAACAGAATGAACATGTGAATATTGTAGATTATAGTAAGAGTATTTAAACATAGTGAGAAAAGAGTGGTTCTTTTGATTTGATGCCTGGTACCAACAGGGACATAAAGTCATAGCGTAGATATGTGATAAGAACATGTCATTTAATCTTTTTAACTGAATGTAGTCCCATGTTCAATCAAATGAGATCTAGGTCCTTATGCTGATCAGGAAAGAGAACAGAAGAGTGTGGAAAGGAGAGGAAAATATGAGAGGGGAGAAGATCATATTCTCATTCATTTAGAGCTGCAAGGGCATTCAGAGGTTATCTACTCCAACCCTCTCATTTTATAAATGAGGAAACTAAGACCAAGAGAGGGTTAAATGATTTGCCTAATGTAACATAGTTTACAAGCATCAAAGTAGGATTTGAACCCAGTTCCTCACTTCAGGGTAACTTCTCACTTTTTGCAAAGTACCATGAAGAGAAGGGAGGAGCTACTTTCCATTTTCCCCTTTATCTCTTTGCTCACTTTCTTCTCTTTCCCTCTTCTTCTCTAGATACTCAGCTCATGTCTCTTAGAAACTACATTCTCAGCTTAAAGAAAATTTGAAACTGTTCTTCTGACTTTGGATAATCAGGGACATTTAAGCCAGGGACCACTTGGAGTAAGTGATGGATAATTTCCTAAAAGCCAGGGAATTTACTATAAAGGAGGGTTCTATAAGCCAACTAGCACCATTCCAATAAAACTGCCTTGACCAATAGCCTAGAAAATTCCATTCAGATAATAAACAAGGAAATCATAGATAAATGTTAGTTTGGTAATTAGATATATAGGGAAAAGAGGAGAGGTAAAGAGATTAGGCTATCCCTGTCCCCCTCTCCCCAGTGCAAATATAAAATACATTCTCCTCCTAATCCCTACTTTAGCTAGTGGCATTGCATTAATACTGGGAAGATTGTTCTATTATTGGATAGCCCTTCTAGTAAAGGGATTGCTTTTTTGGGGGAAGCCTGTTCTTGTGATCTGCCTCATGATAACTTCCTTTTCCCACAGAACAGTATGGGTGTGTGTGTGTGTGTGTGTGTGTGTGTGTGTGTGTGTGTGTGCGTGTATGTATGTATGTATGTATGTATATATATATATATGTATATATATATACACACACACACACATACACATATACATATATGTGCAACTATCCTGTGGACCATGGATCTTCTCTCCAAGCTAAATATCCTCATTTGTTTCAATAATTTCTCATGTGAGTTGGTTTCTAGACATTTTCCATTCCAGCCACTCTTCTTTGGAGGCACTGAGCTTGTCAAGGCACCTCTTAAAATATAATGCTCATAGGTAGACATAATATTCTGGATGTGATTTGACCAGCCAGAGTACAATGAGATTTTCTGATATTTCTGTACTTTGTGAAGAGTTCTTGAAGTTTGTTTTATTCAGTGTTTAGCATAATGCCCAGAAGCAGATACTTAGTAAATGTTTATTCATTGATTGAAAGTATAGGGGCAGCTAGTTGGCACAGTGGATAGAGTGCTAGAGTGCCAGCCCTGAAGTCAGAAGGACCTGAGTTCAAATATGGCCTTAGACACTTGACACTTTCTAGCTGTGTGATCCTGGGCAAGTCACTTAACCCTGATTGCCTCACCAAAAAAAAAAGTAATTTAATGATATAAGTATAGGTACAGCTATTTGGGTTTAGTTATAGGAATTTATTACAAAGCTTGGCACCCAGATGGTACAGTATAGAATTTTGGACCTGCAGTCAGGAAGAGTTGAGTTCAAATCCAGCCTCAGGCACTTACTACCAAGTTATTCTTGAGTAAATCACGTGACTTCTAGTTGCCTTGGTTTTCTCAAATGTAAAAGGAGGATAATAGAATAGCATCTCTCTCCCAAAGTTATTGCTAAGATAAAATGAGAAAATGTTTGTAATGCACTTTGCAGACCTGATAGTGCTGTGTCAATACTACTACTATTATTAATATTACTGGCTGGCAATGGCTGTGAGTGGGAGTCACAAAGAACTAAAATAGCCCTGAGGTTGTGGGATGTCTCACAGAAGAGCTACACTACATTGTAAGGGAAAAATTGTTAATCTGTTAGTGCAGAGAAAAAACAAACAAACAAGCAGATAGCAATGACAACACAATACACAAAGGATGTCAGCAGATGTCCTTCTTAGCTTTGTGGAGAAGCAATCAACCACTTTGGAGGCAGAGAGAGGTGTTTTGTCTGCAATTTAACCAACAGATAATCTGGCTAATATGTTTCCTCTATATGGGAATTTGTGGGAGTGTGTGCTCCTTTGTACACAGGAAAAAAGTATATTATCCTGCAATTCTTTCTCTTTTAATGTCTTTTCTTTGGATTACTTTGTCTTCATGTTGGTATGGTAAAAGGGAACCAGCAGATAGGGGCCTATGTGCTGTTGTTTTGAATAGGTGCTGATTCAAAGAGTGGTTTAAATCTGAACATAGCTCTTAAGGAGCTATGTTTAACACACACACACACACACGCACATAATATGTATATTAGATACTAAAATAGGTGATCACCGCTACTAGCAAGGAAGAGACTCAGAATAGTATCTAAGTTAAAGAGAGCTTTCCTATAAATGATGAAAGTCTTCCAGATCCTATTTTAGACTATGCTGTGATGGTTCCATAAAACCCCCAGACACTGCAGTCACCTGGACAAGAACTACAATCAGAAAAAACTAAGTGGATGAAGAATGCCTATTATACAAATTATGGACATATAGTTGGATGGACAATTTGTATACCTTTTCCTTTGGCTTATTGGGGGTGTGTGTGTGTACAACAAGTTGGTACATTGGGTCCAGAATTAAATAGGAGGAAGAAGAGATTAGGTCCTGTCTAGAATAGTGTAAAATCTTTCAAGATGCAAAAATGTTAGAGCTCTGGTCGTGTCTGGCTCTTACATTTTGGTTATTGTAAGTTTAGGGAATATTACTTTCTGGGTTAAATGAGACAAGGAAAATTTCCAGGACCCTGGGCAACATATTTATCATATGATAAACCATGAATGACTCTGCGCTTCTCAGCAACAAAAGTTGATCCTAGACAAGTACAAAGAACTCATGAAGGAAAACATCCACATCCAGATAAAGAACTGATGGACTCTGACTCCAGTTTGAAACATAATTTTTTCATTTACTTTATTCTCTCTCTCATGGTTTTATTTCCTTTTGATCAGTGTCTTCTTCCATAACTGTGATGAATATGGAAATATGCTTTACATGATACCATATGTATAGACTATGTCAAACTGCCTACCATTTTCAGAAGAGGGGAGGGTAAGAAGAACACTTTGGAACTCAAAAGTTTGTAAAGATGAATGCTAAAAAAAATTCATAATATATAATTTGGGGAAAGACTATTTAAATTTTTTTTAAAAGAAGAAAACAAGAGTGGTAGGGGAAAAATTTTCAAAGAAATGAAAGCAAAGGAAGAAAATTATGAAAAGAAGTAGCAACTTGATAAAAGAAGCACAAAGAATACCAAAGAAAATAACACCTCAAAACCAGAATTGGCTAAACAAGAAAAAAAAGAGGTACAAAAATTCAATGAAGAAAATAATTTCTTAAGCATTAGAACTGGAAACAAATGACTCTGAAACATCAAGAAAAAATAAAAACCAAGTAAAAATAATGGAAAAAAATAGAAGAAAGTATAAAACATCTCATTGGAAAAAAAAACAACTGACATGGAAAATAGAGAGATAATTTAAGAATTATTGAACTATCTGAAAACCATGATCAAAAAAAAGAGCCTAGATATCACCTTTAAAGGAATTTTTATCAAGGAAAACTTCCCCCATATCCCAGAAGCAGAGAGTAAAATAAAAAACTGAAAGATACACTGAACACCACCTGAAAGAGATCCTGAAATGAAAATTCCCAGGAATATTGTAACAAAATTCCAGAGCTCTCAAGATCAAAGAGAAAATGCTTTAAGTAGCTAGAAAGCAACCATTCAAATGCCAATGAGCCACAGTCAGGATCACACAAGATTTAGAAGCTACCATGTTAAAGAGCAGAGCACCTGGGATATGATACTCTAGAAAGCAAAGGAGCTACAACTAAAACCAAGAATAACTTACCCTGCAAAATAAATTATATTTCTTCAAGGGGAAAATGGATATTTAATGAAACAGAGAAGTTTCAAGCATTCTTGATGAAAAAACCGGAGTTGAATAGAAGATCTGATTTTCAAATATAAGACTCAAGAGAAGAGAAAAAAAAAGTAAACATGAAAGAGAATGAATAAGCAACTTAAAATTAAATAGTTTACCTTTCTATATAGGAAGATGATAAATGTACCTTCAAAGAATGTTATCATTATTAAGGTAGAACCATTTTACATAGAAAGAAGGCACAAGAGTGAGTCAATTATATTAGGATGGTGCAAAAAAATGGATAGGTGAGAAAGAGAAATGCTCTAGGAGAGGGGGGAAGGGAGAGGAAGAATGGGGGAAATTATCTCACATAGAAGAGGTGTACAAGGAAGAGCTTTTACAGTGTAGAGAAAAAAGTTGGGAGGGCGGACAATTCTTGAACTTCAGTCACATCTAAATTAGTTTAAAGAAGGAATAAACACACACACACAATCAATCCTCAATATTTGCTTATCTAACTTTTGCAACTTCAAGAATTTGTTTGATTTCATTAGTGGATTTGGGCCACTGATTTCAGTTGGACTGTTCCCTGATGAAAAGGAAATACCTCAGGGTGTGTCCGAGCCTTCGTCACCCCACCATGAAGCTTGAACTCCCAACCCAAGAAGGTGAGCTCTCCAAGGGCCAGTTATAGAAGGTTAGCTGCTCTGCTGTTCTATCAGCATATGCAACACATCTCTCATTTTTTTCTCTCTACTGTGCATAGTTGTAAATATGCAGTTGCCAACACAAAAGTGAAAATGAGGTTACTAATGAAATCCAGATAATGCAGAGCTGGAAAGGAAGTTGAGGGATTATTTAGTCTGACTCCATCATTTTACAGATAAGAAAATTATCTTGAAGCCCAGAGATGCTAAATAAAAGTGAGTTGTCCGAAGTCAAATAAAGAATAAGTAGGTCCAGGATTCAAACCCAGGAATCCTGACTCTGAATCTAGTGTTCTTTCCCAAACCCTATCCCATGGTTTCAAGTTATCACTGAAAGAGATGGCTGTTGTGGAAACAATAATCTTAGCAATAGCTTGAGGTGGAATTTAGCACTTGAAAGACATCTTTTTTTTTTAGACAAACTTAGTGTTTCAGGCATTCTACAAATATTAAAAAATATTTTACTAATATGTGTGGTTTTTATCCTTTAGAAAAAGTGGAGGTTACCTTAATGGAGGGAATATTTTAAGGGGGATTAGTTCCAAATTGGTGAGGATTTTTCTTTAATGCTTTGTTAATGAGTAAGAAGTTGATTCTATACATTCTGGATACTCATTGGGATGGCAGAGGGGAAAGATTTGTATTGATAAAATTTCATTTAAACAATCTGGTGATTTTAGTTATAAAATATGAGCTGCCTGTATAAATTGGATGCTTAAAAATCCTTTTAATCTTAGGCTTTGTTAATAGAATTATAGATTCTAGTTCAAGTGAGGTGACTGGTTTGATTTTGGTTCAAAGGACTTTCTCAATTATTTATTAGATGCCTTCACAACTCCTTAACAAGTCTGAACCAGATTAAAATGTAATTGGGAAATGTTTACCAAAAGAAAAATACAACACAGATAACATTAGTTTGTGCATTTCTAAGTTGGCATGATACCAGCAGGGATTGTTTTTATTTGAATTTTACAACATTGGAGAAATGAATAGAGTGCTTGATTTGCACTCAAGAAGACCTGGATTCAGATCTTACTTCAGACACTTACTAGCCATTTAATACAAGACAAGTCATGGAACCTCTCTAATTTGCTGTCTCCTCATATACAAAATGAGTGGATTGGATTTGAAGACACTCAACTTCCGTGTTAGATCTAAATTTTAGAGGTAAGAGTCCCACTGTACAAGTAAACTGGTCAGAGCACATGTGATAGATTATATATCATGTAATATTCTGGGTAAAATACATTAGGAGGGACATAGCATGATGCCTGGCTCATTGTAGATAATAAATAAGTTATTGACTGATAGATTACAAAAAAGGACTGATGGTTTTGTTTTAATAGGAACAGGAATCAGCTGCATAATTAGGTTGCCAAAAAATGGAAAACTTAGAATTCATACTTAGAATTAGAGAGTTTAGGTCAAGTGAAGTAATAGTACCATTGTTAAGCTGGTCAGAACACAACTGGAACATTTTATTTTGTGTCATACTCTGCAAGCTAAGTATTAGAAGGGGTATAGTACAGTAAATGCTTGTGATTGAGTGATTGACAAAACTTGAGATGAGAGCAATGAGGATGGTGAGAAGTTTAGAATGAGTCATGTGAGGAACATTTGAAAGATTTGGCCATATTTAAGTTGGAGAAAGGAAGGTAAAGGAAAGTTCTAACTGCTTTCTTTAAATATTTGAAAGACCATTCTACAGAAGAGGGAGGAGACTTCTGAGTTGTTTGAGATTATGAATATCGAACAACTAAGGCAAGGCAACAAATCATTCTTGACCACTTACTATATGCCAGGTACTGTGCTAAGCACTGGGGATACAAATAAAAGCAAAAAAAGAAAGTTAGTCTCTGCTTTCAAGGTGTTTACATTCTAATGGGGGAAGACAACACACAAAAGAGTTGTAAAGGCAAGGTAGGGGGGAGGTATTCTTTTTTTATAATTTTATTAATTTATTTTGATTTATCAATAATCATTTCCATACTCTTTTGAATTTAAAATTTTTCTCCCCCTACCTCCCCACCACCTTCCCCAAGATGGCACACAATCTGATATAGGCTATACATTATGATTCCTATTAAACATTTTCACATTAGTGGTGTTGTAAGTAAAAATTAAAACTAATAGGAGGAACCATCAGAAAGAGGAAACAAAACTGAGCAGAAGAGGAAAAAAATAGCAATTCAACTTTCATAGTTCTTTTTT
The DNA here is from genome assembly GCF_003287225.1 of Phascolarctos cinereus. Classification (NCBI taxonomy): domain Eukaryota; kingdom Metazoa; phylum Chordata; class Mammalia; order Diprotodontia; family Phascolarctidae; genus Phascolarctos; species Phascolarctos cinereus. The sequence goes on along the minus strand of NW_027555514.1, from coordinate 127,459,714 downwards.
GGATGTGGATAACATTTTCCATCACTAGGCCTCTGGAGATTTCTGAGATCCTTGTATTGCTGGGAAGGGTTAAGTTAATCAACATTAGTCATCACACAACATGGCTGTTATGGTGTACAATGTCCTCTTGGTTCTCTCATTTCACTCAGCATCAGACCGTAAAAGTCTTTCCCCAGTTTTTCTGAAGTCAGCCTGTTCATGATTTCTTATAGCACAATAGTATTCCATTACATTCATATACCACAACTTGCTCAGCCATTCCCCAATTGATGGGCATCCTCTCAATTTCCTATTCTTTGCCACCACAAAAAGAGCTGCTATGAATATTTTTGTACATGTGGGTCCTTTTCCCATTTGTTGATCTCTTTGGGATATAGCCCTAGAAGTGCTATTGCTGGATCAAAGGGTATGCACATTTTTGTAGCCCTTTGGGCATAGTTCCAAATTGTTCTCCAAAATGGTTGAATCATTTAACAACTCAGCCAACAATGTGTTAGTGTTCCAATTTTCCCACATCTTCTCCAACATTTATCATTTTCCTGTGTTGTCATGTTGGCCAATCTGATAGGTATGAAGGGGTACTTCAGAGTTGTTTTGATTTGCATTTCTCTAATCAATAATGATTTAGAGCATTTTTTCATATGACTATAGATGGCTTTAATTTCTTCATCTGAGAACTGTCTGTTCATATCCTTTGACCATTTATCAATTGGGGAATGGCTTGTGTTCTTATAAATTTGTCTTAATTCTCTATATTTTTAGAAATGAGGCCTTTATCAGAGAGACTGGTTGTAAAAATTCTTTCCCAATTTTCTACCTTCCTTCTAATCTTAGTTGCATTGGCTTTGTTTGTGCAAAAACTTTTCAATTTAATGTAATCAAAATTATCCATTTTGCTTTTCATAATGTTCTCTATCTCCTGTTTGGTCATGAATTCTTCTGTTCTCCATAGATCTGATAGGTAAACTATTCCTTGTTTCCCAGTTTACTTATAGTATCAGCCTTTATATCTAATTGAACCCATTTTGACTTTATTTTGGTATATGGTGTGAGATTTGGGTCTATGCCTAGTTTCTGCCATACTCTTTTCCAGTTTTCCCAGCAGTTTTTTTCAAAGAGTGGGTTCTTATCCCAGAAGCTGGGGTCTTTGGGTTTATCAAATAATAGATTACTATAGTCATTGACTACTGTGTCTTGCATATTTAACCTATTCCACTGATCCACCTCCCTATTTCTTAGCCAGTACCAAGCAGTTTTGATGATTGCTGCTTTATAATACAATTTAAGATCTGGAATTGCTAGGCCACCTTCCCCTGCATTTCTTTTCATTAGTTCCTTTGATATTCTGGACCTTTTTTTTCCAAATGAATCTTGTTATTATTTTTTCTAACTCTATAAAATAATTTTTGGTAGTTTGATTGGTATGGCACTGAATAAGTAAATTAGCTTAGGTAGGATTGTCATTTTTATTATATTAGCTGGCCTACCCATGAGCAACTGATGTTTTTCCAATTATTTAGATCTGATTTTATTTGTGTGAAAAGTGTTTTGTAATTGTGTTCATAGAGTTCCTGGGTTTGTTTCGGGAGGTAGACTCCTAAATATTTTATAATGTCTACAGTAAGTTTAAATGGATTTCTCTTTCTATCTCTTGCTGTTGGGCTTTGTTGGTAATATATAGAAATGCTGATGATTTATGTGGGTTTATTTTATAGCCTGCAACTTTGCTAAAGTTGTTTATTATTTCAAGTAGTTTTTTACTTGATTCTCTAGGATTCTCTAAGTATATCATCATGTCATCTGCAAAGAGTGATAGCTTTGTTTCTTCTTTGCCTATTCTAATGCCTTCAATTTCTTTTTCTTCTCTTATTGCTAAAGCTAATTTCCAGTACAATATTGAATAACAGTGGTGATAATGGACATCCTTGTTTCACCCCGATCTTATTGGAAATGCTTCTAGCCTGTCCCCATTACATATAATGCTTGCTGAAGGTTTTAGATAGATGCTATTTATTATTTTAAGGAAGACTCCATTTATACCTATGCTTTCTAGTGTTTTTAATAGGAATGGGTGTTGTATTTTATCAAAAGCTTTTTCTGCATCTATTGAGATGATCATGTGGTTTCTGTTGGTTTTGGTGTTGATATGCTCAATATGCTGATAGTTTTCCTAATATTGAACCAACCCTGCATTCCTGGTATAAATCCTACCTGGTCATAGTGTATTATTCTTGTGATAAGTTGCTAATCTATTTGCTATATTTTGTTTAAAATTTTTGCATCTATATTCATTAGAGAAATTGGTCTATAATTTTCTTTCTCTATTTTGACTCTTCCTGGTTTAGGTATCACACCATATTTGTATCATAAAAAGAATTTGGTAAGACTCCTTCTTCACCTATTTTCCCAAATAGTCTATATAGTATTGGAATTAATTGTTCTTTAAATGTTTGATAGAATTCATGTAAATCCATCTGGCCCTGGAGATTTTTTCCTAGGGAGTTCATCAATGGCTTGTTCAATTTCTTTTTCTGAGATGGGGTTATTTAAGTATTTTACTTCCTCTTGGTTAATCTGGGCAATTTATATTTTTGTAAATATGTATCCATTTCACTAAGATTGTCAAATTTGTTGGCATATAGTTGGGCAAAATAATTCCTAAATATTGTTTTAATTTCCTCTTCCTTGGTGGTAGCTTCACCCTTTTCATTCTTGATACTAGTAATTTGGTTTTTTCTTTCTTTTTTTAATTAAATTAACCAAAGGTTTATCTATTTTATTGGTTTTTCATAAAACCAGCTCTTAGTTTTATTTATTAGTTCAATAGTTTTCTTAATTTCAATTTTATTAATTTTTCCTTTGGTTTTCAATATTTCTAATTTGGTGTTTAGTTGAGGATTTTTAATTTGTTCTTTTTCTAGTTTTTTAGTTGTATGCCCAATTCATTAATCTCCTCTTTTTCTATTTTATTTATGTAAGCATTTAGAGATATAAAACTTCCCCTAAGAACTGCTTTCGCTGCATCCCATAAGTTTTGGTATGTTGTCTCATTATTGTCATTCTCTTGAATGAAATTATTGATTGTTTCTATGATTTGTTGTTTGACCCAATCATTTTTTAGGATTAGATTATTTAGTTTCCAATTATTTTTTAGTCTATCTTTTCATGGCCCTTTATTACATATAATTTTTATTGCATCATGATCTGAAAAGGATGCATTTAATATTTCTGCCTTTCTGCATTGGATTGTGAGGTTTTTATGCCCTAGTACATGGTCAATTTTTGTGTATGTGCCATGTACCGAGAAAAAGTATATTCCTTTCTATCCCCATTCAGTTTTCTCCAGAGGTCTATCATACCTAACTTTTCTAATGTTCTATTCACCTCCTTAACTTCTTTCTTGTTTATTTTGTGGTTAGATTTATCTAGTCAGAGAGGGAGGTTCAGGTCCCCACTAAGTATAGTTGTGCTGTCTATTCCTTCCTATAACTCCCTGAACTTCTCCTCTAAGAATTTGGGTGCTATACCATTTGGTGCGTATATGTTTAGTAATGATATTACTTCATTGTCTATGGTGCCTTTTAGCAGGATGTAGTTTCCTTCCTTACCTCTTTTGATAAGATCTATTTTTGCTTTTTCTTTGTCTGAGATCAGGATTGCTATACCTGCTTTTTTTTTTTTTACTTCAGCTGACACATAATATATTCTGCTCCAGCCTTTTACCTTTACACTATATGTGTCACTCCTTTTCAAGTGTGTTTCCTGTAAACAACGTATTGTAGAATTATGGTTTTTAATCCATTCAGCTATCAATTTCCATTTTATGAGAGAGTTCATCCCATTCACATTCACAGTTATGATTGCTATCTGTGTCTTTTTCTCCATCCTTCTCCCTCCCACCCATTTATGCTTTTATTTCTCCTTTCTCCTTTCCCTGGGGGAGGTATTCTTGTAGAGGCATGGTATCACACCTTCAGAATGTCATATGCAGAAGTAGGAAGGACCTGAAGGCTGATCACACTTGGCCCTTCCCAAACTGGGGGTGATTGTGACAAACTCAACAATGGGAGAAGTGGGCCAGCAAGGCAACAGGAGGTTCCAAGGTGAGAAGTGTGATGCAATAGATGGATGTTCCAGTGTGAGCTGGCAGCTGAGCCATTGTGGTAAAGTCTGGAAAGGCAGAAGTAGAAACAGGACAACAATAATTGGAAATGACAGAAAAGCAGATTTCAGCTCAGAACCTTCATAATAACTGGAAGTGTCTACCAGTAAAACAGTTTTTCTTACAAAATAGTAAATTCTGATTATAGAAAATATTCATCCAGAGGATGGATGCCTATTGCTCAGGGATATGGGCATAAGGAATGTTTCTTCTAGAATGATGTTTGTACTCCTCTGGCCTTTAAAGTACTTCACAACTTGACTCTATCCCATCTTTCCATCCTTACTACATATTACTCCCCTTTGCACATACTGAAGTCCAGCCAAACTGGCTTCCTTTCTGCCCCTCACACATGACACTTATCTCCCTTCCTTTCCATTGGTTCTTGTTCATTCCTAGAATATGCTTCTTCATTTATACTTCCTGGTATAGAGTTTCCTTCAAATTTGAGCTCAAGGATCACTTTCTATATGAAGCCCTTCTTGACTGCTTCCCAGCTGCTTGTGTAAAAAAAATTGCCTTGTAAAATTTTTTTCCGTGTTTTGTACATATACTTATGTGTCCCATGTTTTATCACTCAAAAGAATGTAAGCTCCTTGAGGATAGAAGCTGTTTCATTTTTAGTTTTGTATTCACAGCACTTAGCTGTGGCCTAGCAAAAGTAGGTGCTTAATAAATGCATGTTAATTGATACTGTAGGAGTGATTTCTGAATTTGGAAGGAGATTGAACTAGATGACCTCTGTCTCTCCCAGACCTTATATTCCATTCTCTCATATTTCCCAAACATTTTCAACCTGGTTAATACTTATAAGAAGTCAGTGATGATTTCAATTTAAGTTGGTGGATTAAGGCAAACAGAGGTTAAGTGATATGCCCAGGGCCACACTGCATCCGGGCCCATCTCCAGTTGTCCTGATCAATGTCTTGCCACTGGAACCAGAAAGCTCTAGAGGAGAGAGTGAGGCTGGTGACTTTGCACAGCCCTTCCTTACTTAAATCCTATTCACTTACAAGTCATGGCATCACCTTCCTGCTGTCATAGTTCTCCTCAAGAACAAAAGACAAACAATGAATAAATAATACACAGAATGCTAATTTCTGATGCTTGGTAATTCACTTATTGTTATATTTTAGAGCATGCCTTAGTTGTTCTTTTAAGTAGTAGTCTTGGATTTTATTATATTTGGATGAGTTCTGCTGTTGATAGGTTTCAAGGGCTGTTTTATGAGTTAAAACAATAATTTGTATGGTGATTGTGAAGACAAACTTTAGAGTGTTATTTAGTACATTATGCTCAACATTCTTTGTAACCTTTGGCTTAGATAAATGTCCAGTTGATTTCAGAAGCATTTGAAATGACATCATCTTGGGTTTTTAATCTCTCCATATAAAGAAACCTTACCACATATTAAATATTTCTTATTATTTCTCACATGTTTTTCTCTCCTTTGTGGTATATGATTATCATTTGAACACAGTTTTAAAATGTGATTTGACAATTATACTTGAGGGAAATAAGTTAACTTCTTGTTGAGTAGTCACATATGCCCATTTTATGTGCCATGAATTTCTGTTTCTGCTCCTTTAGCCTCCCTTTTGAAGTCAGTCAGTTAAGTAGCATTTATTAAGTTCCTACTCTGTGCCAGACACTGTGCTAAGTATTAGAGATATCAAGAAAGGCAAGTCCTCCTCCCCCATATCAAATCCCATTCCCTTCTTTCAAGGAGATCACCATCTAATAGAAATCTTGGAGGAAGCAGCCTAGTGAAACTTATGTAATTTGGCTCAGTTGCTTCAGAGAAGTGTGAAGAAAGAAATGCTTGTGACTAAATAAATGACAGACCAGAAGCATATCAGGATGATCTGGATAGAATTAAAGACTCATCTCAAAAAAATATCCAAAACAAAAACCTTAAGAGTTCTTTAAATGGTCCAAGAAAACAGCTTGTCTAAAACTGTTAGAAGAGATGCTTTGTGTGGAAGGAGGGGTTTAGGGATCAGAATAAATAGGTAGAGAAACTTGAGGCATCACCATAGCTCTAACACAGTGACCCAAGGCTCCATTGTCATCATTATATAGGCCTAAGATGTACCTGGGCTCTCCTCAGAAGGGAATCTCTGACACAAGAGTTGCATTGACTTTAAATACCACGTTGAGCCTTTCAAATATTTTAATCTGCAACTTACTCAATGATCCTATACAATCTACCACACTTGGGCAACAAAGTGTGAAATAGAGTTCCATTGATTGTGATAAATTTTTCTTAGATGAGAATGTAAGCTCATAGATTTTTCAAATACTATCACTGTTTTTCCAATAGCATGCTGAGTATTCTCTATTTCATAGGTATTTTCCATTATGAAAAATAGGTAAGAACTTCACAGGCTTCCAAATGAGAACCTTATGAAAAATATTTTCTTGTATCTGAAAAACTTAATTGCCCAAAGTAATCAATCTTTCTGAACAAAGTTTTGTGGGTAATGAATAGAAAAAAATTCCTAGAAGTGAATGAGATATTTTCTAAAGATTTCTCATTCTGTGGCTTATGTAGAATTTTTCATATATATGTTATATAAATATATATCATATGAATTATATATGAATATATATTGTTCTACTACATTATATATTCTGTAATAGTATTCTGATATTATATATGCAATTTTTTTTCCTTCTCATTAATTGACATCATTTTGTAACTTTGTTTTTCTCCCTAAAATATTTTTCATCCATTTTTACAATCCAAAATGTATTTGCTATAGAACCACTTTTACCACAGTGTGGAATTCATTATGAGATTGGCCTATCTTAAACATTATTCAGGGGTATTTAGTTATAGTAATTCCAAATCCCCCTCCCCCACATACCTGTCATCATAAAGAATAAAGCAATTTTACCAATAAGGCTATCCCATAGCACAATGCCCTGGGGCAATATTGCAGTAAGAATCTGGTTTATTTAACAATAGTAATGCTAGTAAAACTTTGATTACTTCATCACTCAACCCATTTTGCATATTTTATTGATGAGCCAGTCTGGTGAACTTGTACTAGTAACACCACCAGAAATTATTAAGCCAATCTAAATTGCTGGAGGCTTTTAACATATCTGTTAGACTTGCTTAAATATCATGCTAGTGATATTTCCTTAATTGAGTTTCATCTCAGAAGTCATTAAAAGAGCTTTAAAAAAAACCTCACTAGAATTCAAAGTGATTTGCAGGGTTTTACTCAAGTCCTTTCACATTTATTAGTGAAATGCTTTTGGTATGTACGTATCAAGTTGTTTGGGGGAGATTTTTGTATCATAAGATTGGCACAATCTGTAACTGCCTAAATAAGAGGAGACAACCATAATTTGACTTTCAATTATGTAAGAGGCTTTTTCTGTTATCAGCATCTACCATGGCCCTCTTACAAGGTCTCCTTTGGTAGTTATTTTTGGCATCTCATATATTTTTTAAAATTTTACTCATCTATTACAGTTCAATCTAAATAAGAAAAGAGATGTGAATGCACAGGGAAGTGATTTAGCAATGAGAGATGTATACAAATCACATTTTTTTCTTGATATTAATGGAACTTTTATGGACTCTAATGAATTTCCTATAGCATCCATAATACGAATGTAATTTCTAAATGACATATATTATTTGATATTTAAAACTTAGATAATTTCATTGGTTTTATTCAACCTGTAAAGTTTCTTCCAACTCTAAGATTCTGTGATTCTTCCTATAAACTCACTCTGTTTTTCCTTCATTTAATCCTTCAGAAAATATTTACATTTGTCTAGCTCAAAGTCTTTCTTCCCTATGTAAGTTCATCTAGTGCAGAGGTCACTAATAGCCTGCAAAACTCTCCTGTTCTACCTGACTTTGCACAGGATGTCTATAATGAAGAAACAGAAGCATAAGGAGGCTGATTTTAGCATGACAAACACATAAGAATTAAAGCAAAACTCCCCTATTGACAGAGGGGAAGGAAGGAATATAGGATAGGAGTAGGGGTCAGAAAAACAGTTGTAGAATGAGTACAGGATTTAGGCTTCTCAAGCTCATTCATGGGTATATTGATTTCTATTGTTGTCTTCCTACTCATATTCAAATTCTGACCAATGCCAAGTAAATGTGAAATATTATTTAGTGTGGTCTTCACCTATCATTTTCAAACTGTCTTTGTAATCCTAAAGTTCTTTGAGATATTTTTAGAGTAGATAGTTGAAATAAAGACTGGATTATGGCAGATATGAATAATTTGTGCCTACAGTATCATTTCCAGGCCCCATTCCAAGAATAAAAAAAAATTGGGGCAGCCAGGTGGCACAGTGAATACAGCACCAGCCCTGATTAGTACTATAGATCTCAAATAATGAGGATAGAAAATTTGTGAAAAGTGTTATTACTATAGGCCTGAGTCTAGAAAAACACAGACACACACACATAGATAAAATATTAGGTTTTGTTAAAGTATCCTTTGGAAGATTCAAGAAAAGTTAAATACAAATGCAAATACATAGTGTATACATGAAATATTGGAAAGATCTAAGTAAGTAATTAAATCAATGGAAATACATGATAAACAATGATATTTTAATTTCTGGTTTGGGTTATTAGCATATAATCTTTGTCAAAAGTTATGATAAAAGTTCTAATTTACTTCTTGAATATTTCAGATTGCTATCATTAGGTGACACTGAAAATTATCTTGCAGAGATTTTTCCTTAAAAAGAGAAAATCAATAAAATGAGGCATTTGGGGAAAAATACTTAGATTAAATGCAACCAAGTTAATGAACTAGAACATTAAATTGTAGTTTAGTCATTGATACTTGAGAATCTTAGGATAAAGACTTAGTTGGGAGCCTAAAATTAGAACTTGCTTCAATTTAAAGAATACTAGTAGCTGAAGGATATATGATTTGAGAACTTGGCTGTAACACCTCTTTGGAAGAGACTTCAATTAAGTCAGTTGTGTAAATTACACTTAGAATCAGATACCCTATTCCAAATTCTTACCAAAGTCACAAATCATCCATTGGGCAAGGAAGAGTTTCCTACTTCACTTCAAAAGTTGGTTCTACAGAAAATGAAACAAAACAAAACAACAATAAAAACAACAGTACTGTTTCCAAAGACCAAGGGGAGAGGGTAAAATTTAAATGAGTTTTATTAAGCTAATTTTTTTTTTACTAATCTTATTGATAATTTAAGTGGCAGGGGAAGTTGAAACAATTGACTGAAATAAAATAATGAATGAGTGGCATAGTGTTGGATTTGAAGTTAGAAAGAACTTTGTGCAAGTATCACTTGAGATGCTGACAAATTGTTTGTCCTCACGGGAAGCTATCGAATGTCTTAGTCCATCAATCCATAGGTATTATGATAGGTGCTGGGAATATGAGTACAAAAAATGAAACTCAGAATATACCTACAGTGTCTTTGATTGATTATTATCTGTATTAATGGAGGGAGGGAATTATAGATCCTCTAGTATAAGATAATGATTTATTGTAGATTTTGCTTATTTTTTTTAAAAATTCATTGACCTCAGTAAAAATATTTAAATGGTCACTTTATCATCTTGAGTTAAAATAGGTCATTAAAAAATGCTAAACTCTGCCTCATTCTTAGAAATTTTTCTCCACCCTCAGCTGGATCTTTCTTAGTGATCCCCATAGAGCTGAGGCATCACTTAAGGAAGAATATATTAATCAAGAAAGATTTCTAGGTCATTGACATTGGTATGGCTCTTTCACACTTCTCAGAAACTTTTTCTATCATATTTTACTCTATAATTTCAAGGACACTTTATTTACAACTTTCACAGAACTACAGTCTACTCTAATTTATATATCTCCTCTGAATACTCTACTTAAGATGTAATTAAATGAGCTAGTAGTTTCTAGGGATTACCATATGATAGTTAACTCACTAATAATCTTGGAGGCAAGTGAATAGAGTTAATTAATTATTGGTATCCCTCCAAGTCTAATACCTTCAAAAAGAAAACCTAGAAAATTAATCATCAAAACATGGCACTTACTTTCTATTTTGCTGATCAAATACATTACAGAAATGAGAATCCCAATATTCCAGAGTGTGGTCCATGTAGACCACCCTGAATTCCTCTCTACAAATAAAAACAATGATTTTTTTTACTACAACATACCTAGTTCATCTACTTTTTCTCCTCTGTGCCTTCAGCCTGTTATTAAGGTCATGGGATCTTAGATTAAGAGTTAGAAGGGGTTTTTGGGTAATCTACTTCAATCTTTGAATTTTATTGGTGAGGAAACTGAGATACAGAGGGTAAGAGAAACTTGCAATGTCACACACATTGTTAAGTGACAGAATCAGGATGTAAAACTAAGTTCTTGGAATTTTTTTTCTTATATCAGGCCTAAATTTGCTTGTATTGCAACCTCAGTTTGCTGCCTGTAGAATCAAACAGAGAAAGTACAATCCCTTTTCCTTATCGTAGTCCTCCAAATTTGAAGACAATTATCACACACATTTATTCTTGGTGCTTCTTTTACCCCCATTTATTGTGACTCTATTTATTATGTGCTCTACTGTATGCCCAGGGTAAGGTTTAGAGACCGTACAATACATATATGTGTGACATAATGACGTAGAAAAAAAATGATGTAAACAACAGCACTCTCCGTTCCAATCCACCCAGTATCTAATATAATAAATCCTATCAGTATTTATTAAGCTGCTATGTGCAAAGCACTGTGCTTGGCACTGGGTATATAATGACAAAATGATAAACACTTTCTGTCCCCCCGAAACCTATTGTTGGGGAAAATGAAATTCCCTTTCTCTCTTTCATTATTTGATTTGTCCTCAGACTTTTCAGATCATTCAATAGCTTATTCCTGAAGCTACAGGTTATTTAAAATAGAATATTTTTTCCAGTTTTAATGATTATGTTCACTCAAAGGAGATAATAATCTAGCTCCCTGAAGAGTGTGATGGCTGCCAATGTTACACCATGACCACGTGGGCTGCTTACAGTAATGTCAATGAGATAAACTGTTCAATTGTTTCCAGGCATGATGAATAAACTAAGAGCACTCTCAGTGTCCACAGTATCTTCAAAGTGACTCTGTATAAGCAAGTATCAATTTTTTTGATTGGAGAAAGATGTCTGCAGAATTAACAGAGTTACGAATGTCTTTAAAGCAAGTCAATAACAAAATCTTTGTTAAGACTAAGCTACTGATTTCCTGACATAAGTTTCCTCTTAGAAAACAAACTTTTCATAAAAAAGAATTTCTCTTAGATGTAGGTGTAGTTCAATCTCAGTCTTTTTTCATAAAGTCAATTGTGCCTATTGAACAGCTTAACAGCATGGTTGCCATTTGGATCTTTAGTTGACTGTGTAAATTAAATTTCTGTTGGGAGAATTAAGTTTCACATATAATTGACTTTTAATTATCTTCAGTGAAATATGCTGCTTTAAAGAAGTGAACATGTTTTTCTTTCCCCCTCTTTCCTTGAGTTTTTTCAGTTGCATTATATCAAGCAAATGTTTTTTTAAGAACCTACTATGTGTATACTAAGTGTTAAGGATGCAAAAAGTAAGGGGATGGACCCTGTTCTCAAGGAATTCTTGATTTAATTGAAGAGATAAAACAGATATATAGCTGAAATATAAGGTGGAGTGGAAAGAGTGCAGGATTTGAAGTAAAAAAAAATCTAGTTTCAGTCATGGGTCTGGCACTTAATGTCGACATAATTTCAAGTGGGTCTCTTTCTTTTGTTGAATAATATTTTATTCCCCTCAAATTACATGTGAAAACAATTTTTAATATTCATTTAAAAAAATTTTGAGTTCCAAATTCTCTCCCTCCCCTTTTCCCATTTCCCTCCCTGAGGTGATAAGCAATTTAATATAGGTTATACATGTTCAATAATGTAAAACATTCCTATATTTGTCATTTTGTGGAAGAAGACATGAATAAAAAATAAAGAAAGTGAAAAATAATATGCTTTGATCTGCATTCAGACACCATAATTTCTTGCTCTGGAGGTGGATAGCATTTTTCATCATGAGTAATTTGGGAGTATCTTGGATCATTATATTGCTAAGGCTAGCTAAATCATTTACAGTTGTTCATTGCACAATATTGTTGTTTCTATATACAAAGTTCTCCTGGTTCTGCTCACTTCATTCTGCATCAGTTTATGTAACTCCCCCCACCCAGGCTTTCTGAAATTATCCTGTTCATCATTTCTTATAGCACTATAGTATTCCATTACAACCATATGCCACAACTTGTTCAGTCATTCCCCAATTGATAAACATTCTCTCAATTTCCAATTCTTCACCACCACAAAAAGAGCTAATAAAAAGTATTTTGTACAGATAGGTCTTTCCCCTCCTCTCTTTTGGATCTCTTTTGGATACAGACCTAGTATTCTGAGTCAAAGAATATACACAATTTTATAGCCCTTTGGACATAGTTCCAAATTGCTCTCCAGAATGAATGGATCAGTTCACAGTTCTACCAACAGTGCATTAGTGTCCCAATTTTCCCATATCCCCTCCAACATTTATCATTTTCCTTTTCTATCATATTAGCCAATCTGATAGATGTGAAGTGGTACCTCAGAGTTGTTTTAATATGCATTTCTCTAGTTAGCAGTGATGTAGAGAGTTTTTACACATGACTGTTGATAGCTTTGATTTGTTCATTTCAAATTACCTGTTCATATCCTTTGACCATTTATTAGTTGGGGAATGGCTCTTATTTTTACAAATTTGACCAAGTTTTCTATATTTTTGAAAATTGAGGCCTTTATCAGAGATACTTGCTGTAAAAATTTTTTCCCAGCTTTCTATCAAGTAAATCTCTTGATCTTTGAGCCTCAGTTTCCATATTTATAAAATGAGGAGATTGGACTAGAAGTAAGACTTCTGATATAAATTATGATGTCTGAGGGCAATACATATTACAACATTATAAGTGCATAGAAGCACAAGTTGCTTAGAGATATCAGGAAGGAAAGACTGGAGATTAGGGATACCTTTATGGAGGCAGACAGTTGGCCTTGGATTTATGATGACTTGAGGGCAAGTCCTGCCTCTGAGCTATACTAGCTGTGCTAGGCAACCCAGGGCAAGTTGGTTACCCTAGGAACCCAGATAACTTCCTAAAACTATAATCTGCATAGTATAGTGGACTCCCTCAGTTGAAGTTCCCTTTTCCAGTGAATTCACCAGTCCAAACCTTTCCTTGGACTCCCTCTGAAAGATACCATATAATGATAATAAAACTCCTAGTAAAATTGTCCCATATTCTGCCTATCAGAAGTGCGACTCTTGTGTCTATAATCTAGTGTGTTTATTTTTACTCTTTTGGCTCATAGTCCCCACTCAGGAACCCTAGAAAAGTTGTACTCTTCTTCATAGTATACTGACACTGACCCCTAATTGCAAGCGAACAGTCTGTAGAAACAGCCTATATAAAGCCTGAAGAAAACAAGATAGAATTAGCCTTAGAGCTTCTTGCAAAGCATCCTTCAATGAATAATACTATACTGAAGAGTTGTATAGGGCCTCAGTAATTTACAGTCAAAACCAAACAGTCATAAAAGCAACCTATCATATCCTGATGTCCTTTACATATCTTCCTGAAGCAGGTGATTTGAGAAATCATTCCCCATGATAGCTCATCCCAAAATTCAAGTTCCCAGGAGGCAATGTTAGACATTTTTTTCAGACAACCATGTGCTTGCTAGACATAATAACTTCCCACTGCAGTGGGGAATATTTCAAGATCTTCTTATTCTGACAAAAGACCCAGTTCTTCCTGTGTCATATCTCTATTGTTGCAAAACCAGGGTAGGGATATCTGCTCCAAGGGACTGTAAATGTCTTTGCTCTAAATTTGCTGACCCTGACCTCATAAAAGCTTTTCCGAAGAGTAGGAATATTGCCACTTTTTACCCCAAAGAGAGTTTTGGTTATCAGCACCTGGTTAAGATATGGTGAGTGCAAACTTCAATGTTCTTTGCCCTTCAGACACATGGAGGTAAGGCTATCCTTTGCCCAGGGGAGTACTTCCCACTTTTCAAAGATGACAAAACACTACAATATTTCTCAAATTATCTCTCATAAATCCCAAAGGATCTCTCTAGGACAATGGAGTGGAATTGTTCAAATCATCTTAGTCTGTTGTGAAGTGAACTTACTAGAGAAAGAGTAAGACAAAAAATAGAATATAGTCAAATTATATGTGTTATCAACTTCTTGAATTTTAAATAATTCAAAATGCAAAATAGGAGCTTGCTATTTAAGTGAATCCTGTGCTAAATCATTTAGAAAATGGATAATCATCCCAAATCATCCTTTCTGGGTGTTTCAATATAGATATTCTTACAGCAGGTTTTCTTAAATTTTTCTCATCTATGCATTTTTCAAGAGAAAATCCATGTGAGCTGAGAGATTCAATGAATAATGAAACATAAAACATCTCTAAGGAAAAAAAGGAGAAAAAAGGCAAGTCTGTAATATAACTCAGAGGGCAATGAAGAGTCACATGGTGGATCTGGAGGCTGCACCACATAGGAAATAATGAACTATGAGGTAGAACAGGAGTAAAGGACGCCATCAAAGAAATGTAAAATTGAAACAAAAGATGAGCTGATCACATACTGAGAGTGAAGAACAACTAATGAATAGATCCAATGGTATTTTTGAGATGTAATGAGAAAATGAGGAAAGTTCCCAGCATGTTGGGTAGACTCCTTGTGGGAAACTTACAGAATGACAATGCCTAGAATTGCACAGGATGGGCAGGCATGGATGGGAGGTGATATGCACTGTTGGATGGACATCTATGTCAATGGCATCAATTTACTCAAATCCTAGAGTAATGACTTCTTTTGAAAAAAAATTCTGACTCTTTGCCTTTTTACTTAAAAGATGAGATAGAAGAATCATTTCCCACTGTAAACTTATCCAGGGTTGGGGAACCTGAGAAAGACTCTTACTACCTTTGTAACCTTGGACAAGTCATTAACATATCTTGGACTTCAGTTTCCTCATGTAGAAAGTGAGGATATTGGACTAGACAACCTCTGAGGTACTTTCTAGCCATAGATCAATGATCTTAAGAAAATATTGTTTTGTATATTGGATACCTAATTGGATTTCCAAATAGCTATATAAGTATACTCAAGGGAGATATGTGTATGTGCATGTGTGTCTCTGGCTATATAAGTATACATACACATACATAAATACATACACACATATTCAGGTATACCTTCCACTAAAATCTTACTGAATCCATAATTATGACATAGAAGTAACCCTAGGATTTCAAAATCAGGAATTTCAAAATCACTCTGGGTTTTCTTGCTTCCAAGCCTAGGGCTATGTCATATTACCATTGATATGCATATGTGTGTATATACATAAATAGACTTACATAGATGGAAAAACACCCACATCTGTATATGTATACATACACACACACATATATATATATACACACACACACATATATACACTCAGACTGACATAAAGTACCCTAAAGAATTGATTCATAAAATGAATCAGTCATTATGTGAATTTATTGTCAATATTTTATACACCAATTAGAATGCATTCACTTTAAAAATCAACAAGAAAACCTTAATTGATATAGATGTATATCATAATTTAAGGTTATGGACATGAAATATAAGCATTGAAAAACACCTAAGTTTTATGGTGCAACAAATATGAGCCAAGAATTATTCATGAATTTTAATGTTGTTGAAGTATTAAAGAAAGACATCAACCTTTTAAAAATATTTTATTCTTTTTGGCAATTCATTACCTTTCTCACTGTTTAGAAGATATGTTGATATGATAAGCAAGTGACAGTTTTACTATAATCAATCATTAGGAATTTATTAAATATTTCCAATGTGCCAGAACCAGTGTTAGATGCTGGGGATCCAAAAATAAAGAATGAAACAATCCCTACTTGCAAGGAGTTTGTATTTGACTGGGGAGACAGCAAACATGTGTTCAAATATAGACAACACAATGTGAATAAATGCAATCCTATACTAAGTTATTAAATATAATGTAATTTAGAAGGACAGGTACCAGCAGCTGGGAAAATCAGAAGATGGTGCTTGACCTATATCTTAAAAAAAGAGCAGGATTCTATAAAGGAGAGGTGAAAGAAAGAGTACATTACAGGTAAGAGGGATAGCTACTGTAAAGTCACAGAAATGGGAGTTGGTGTGTGTGGTCAGTCCGTCAACAAGCATGCATGTACTGAGATTGTACAGAAAGGCAAAATAACCCCTGTACTCCAGCAGCTTATATTGTAATAGGGAAAGAATATGTAACTAAGTCAATATAAGATGCATAGACATAAACATACACACATGCACATGTGTCTAGGTGTGTGTATACTCACATAAGCATACTTAATCTCTGTCCCAATGCCCATTGGCATGAGACTTTCTTTCACTGGTGAAGATCTATGCCCACCCTCATACAGTGCCTAAGAGATGAATGCTGTGCTCTGTGAGAGGGGAGAGTCCCATAGCAATAGCTTTGGGACAGGCGTTACATACATATACACATATACATATACACATACATATACATATACACAGTATTGTATAATATGTGATTACTTTGGCACACACACACACACACATATATATATCCTTCCTACATACTTATATAGCTATTTTTATGCAGTGTATGTATTTTATAGAACCCATTTGGAATTCTAATTAGGTATCCAACAAGCAAAACAATAATTTCATAAGAGTATTGGTCTAGGGCTAGAAAGTAGGCTTTCTAGTCCAATATGATCATTTTCCACATCAGGAAACTGAAGCCCAAGAAAGGTGAATGATTTACCCAAGGTTACAGAGGTAGTAAAAGTCTTTCTAACCAGATGTTTAGATGATATAAGAAAAACAAAAAGAAAAACCAAGAAAGAAAAGGATTTGATCCAAAGAAGAAAGGTGTGAAGAGGATTCTAGCAGAAGTTCCTGAGGATAAGAAAGAAAACCAGAAGGGGAGCAGAATGACCCTTATCACTCCCACTTGGATTACTATGATAGCCTTCTAATTGGTCTCTCCACTTAAGTCTCTTCCTGCTTCAATCCATTCCCTACTTAGCTGCCAAAATTATTTTACTAAAGCATAGATCTGGCCTGTGTCATCCTTTCCCATTCAGTAAAACCCAGGTGATGCCTGTTATCTCTAGGATCAAATGTGAAGTCCTCTATTCATTCAAAGCTCTTTATAACCTGGACCATTCCTACCTTTCCAATCTTCTCACACTTTACTCCCCTCCATGTATTATATAATCCAGGTAAACTGGTCTATTTGGCCACCTTCTGTAGGTCTTTCCCAATTCACCCTTTGGTAATGCCTGTGGTTACCTTCCATATGCAGTATATATCTTGCATGTACATAATTATTTACATATTATCTACCCTATTATAATATAAGATATATGAGAGTAGGGGCTATTTTTACCTTTCTTTAAATTCCTTACACCTAGCATAGGGTGGTGGTATATAGTGAGTGCTTAATACTTTGTGTGTGTGTGTGTGTGGCAATTGGGGTTAAGTGACTTGCCTAGAATCACACAGCTAATGAGTGTTATGTGTCTGAGCTGGATTTGAACTCAGTTCCTCCTGACTCCAGGCTGATGCTCTATCCACTACACCACCTAGCTGCCTGTTGCTTAATACTTTTTGAAAGAGTTATTGAATATCCATTCTCCCTCCCCTCCCCCAATTTAAATAAACTTAAATGACAAAAAAAATAGTACTCTCTGGCCTCTACAACCTGACATTTCACTACTAATTTTGTTGTCATTCTAGAAGTTACCAGAAGGATCTAGTGTAAAAGAGGGTAATCTTCTAAACCATGTTAATATTTAAATACCCCTTGTAATATATACATATGCATTCATATATGTATGTATGTATGCATGTATGCATGTATCTATGTATCTGTAGTCTTATATGAAACTTTGACCTGCTTTGTCCCTAAAATTTTTAATTTCCTATGTTTACTTTCATGGACATATCAAAACTACATTAAGTAAAGATAAGAACACTTGCCTATTTCTTCTCTTCTTACCTCAATATATGAACTAACATTACTTTATATAAATTCATTATGTTAAAAAGAGTTGTTTATTTCTTTTGTTTTTCTGTTACCATAAGATCCATCCAGATTAATGTTTCTTTCATAACTGTGGCTTACTTGTCCTTTATGCTATTCTTTTCATTGCTGCTTTTCTCTCCTCTTTGTGGTTCTTTCTTCAGATCCCTGGTAGCACTTCCTTTAGTTTTTCTATCTGCAAATTAATTGGGAATTTGACTTTTACAAATGCAAGTTCATTAACTCTTCCTCACTTTATTGCAATGCTTCTTTAGTCTCTTCCTACTCTCATGTGTTTGTAATAACAACTTTGCCAAGATGACTTCACATATTGCTTCCTTCCTTTGTTTATTCTTGCTATTCATTGGCCTATAATTTCCTACTTTTACCTTCAAGATTTTGTAACTTTTTTCATAGCTTCAATTTAGTGTTCCCACCTTCCCCTTATTACCTGTGTTTCTCCCCATGGCTATTGCCTAATTCTACTCTTCAGTGATATCTTTTTTGCTTGAATGATCATTTTTATTGGAAAATCATATTTCCTATGATATTTTTAATGACAACCCATCAATCTGTTTTTTGTTTTCCTGTGTCTAAACTTAACATTTAAAGACAGCAAAAAGCATATTTTTGAAATGGAGCCACTTTTTTGACCCAAGTGTTTATGACAGATATTATTTTCTGTAACACCAGAAATGGACTTGTCAGTTATATCCTTTAAAATAATAATAATAAAAAAGATCAAATATCTTCATCAGGCCCATATTCACTTATTTACATTCATTTAATTTTAGTGAATTCTCATGGTCATGAAACATTTTCAGCACAAGATTCATAATATTTAGTGATCTTACTGGTGCGTATTGACAACAAAGGTTATTTTGAAGGTCTATAAAATCAAGATAGTCTCTTATCTCTCTGGGATAGATTAGATCATGGTATGTTAAATAAGAAATAGGTCACAATTGTTCCAGGTAGTAAATAAATAAATAATGCCTGAAGAAACAAATAATAAAAAGCTGTGGACTCCTAGGCATACTTTGTAGCCCAATGTGAGTGCCAGTCAGCTCTAACAGCTAAACATTTCCTCTGTGGTGAGCTTGAGGAACCCTTTTGAGCCTAGGGCCATTCATTGCTAGGAAGATGATTCTGCTCCAAACTTTAACGGTCCCCAGAGAACCAGAGGGGGCCCACTGCCTTGAGAAAAAGTGACAATAAGGTTCTGTTATTGTGGAGGCCAGTACCCTGGTGCCCTATATAAAAACAGACTGTGTCTGGAGTTGCAACAACAGAGAGGGATAGTTTTACTCTACCTCTACCAAGTATTCCCTTTTCTCCCAGGAATTGGAATAGGCAATTGAGAAATTGTCTGCACTGTCTATAGTCTGGATATTATTCATTAATCCTGTCAAATAAGGGTTAAGCAACATAGGAACTGAACTTATATAACTGGGTTTTGGTCCTCCAATTCTTGTTTGTTTTTTTTAAATGTGCATATTTTGTATTTCTGCAGAAAGGTGGTGTGGCATAGTAGAGACCTTACTCGGATATATGCTGTCATGTGACCAACTGAAGGTTGCTTAATTTCTCAGTGTCCCCACACAACTCTGTCACTTTTATGGTTGGTTGATAGTGATGAGAAATGCATCGCTCTTTTTCCAAATGAATTTGTGTGCCTACTCCTTGAAGAGAGGAGATGGATGAGGTTCAAATAGACCACTTTAGGAGACAATGAGATTCAAGAGGCTGGTCAATGAATACCAAAACTAACCAGAGCTCCTCTGGCCTGGGCTGAACAATAGAATGATTATGTGCCTAGATTTGCTTGAAACTCCCAATTACCCCTGCTTCCTTGTCTACTTGTCCCTGGTTACCACATTTCCCTCACCACTGCAGGTTTTTCTCTATAAGAATTCCTAGCTTCTCCTGGCTAGTGGGCGTCTCCCTCAAGGAGCCATCTCTCTGAAGTGTCTGTCTCCCTTGTGGGGTTCTCTGTCTTAAGGAGCAGCTGTCTTCCTTAAAGAGCTCTACCCCTTAAGCTGGGGTCTCCCTTAAGATGTAAGATTTAGCATCACCCCCATTAAGTTGAAAGTTTCCTAATGAACTTTGCCACACTCCTATTGGCATCACAATAAACTTTGCCACTGGACTGGAAGATGGTTCAAGCGTGTGAATTAATTCCAGGTGACACTGCCCTGTGTACTAACATTTTAGGGTTCCCAGCAGTCCTAAACCATGTCATGTGTTATGAGATAGAGGTTCCATCCTTAGAGATTCTAACAATGATGAAACAATAAATACAACCTCCCACCATTGTACACAAAAAAAGATATTTATCCATTTCCTTTAAATTTTCACTTTTGTGTCATATGGTTGATTATACTAGCTTTCACTTAGTTTGCTTTATTAATCAATAAGCATATTAAGAGAAAGAAAAAATGAAAGAACTGACACACTGCCTCTCTATATAAATATGAAACATGCAAACTAAAAAACAAAAAAAAAATAGAACCAAACCCAATTACATAAGTCTAGTTCTAGATCTTAAGGATTAGAGATGAAGGAAGGAAGAAAGAAAGAAATGAAGGAAGAAAAGGAGAGAGGTAGGAAGAGAAGGAAAGAGGGGAGAAGAAAAGAAAAGAAGAAACAAGGGAGTGCTATGTGCCAGACAATGTTCTAAGTGCTGGGGATGTGGAGTGAAAACTGAAACAGTCCTTCAAGAAAGTTACTCTTTATCGAAAGAAACAGCTTGCTCATGCATTAATAGATACAGAATACAGAAAAATTTATACAAAGTAATTTGTGGGAGCAGGTACTTGAAGCTGAAAAGATCAGTAATAGCTTTGTGTGGGAGATGACAATAACTGATCATTGAAAGAAAATGTTTGAACATGCCAAAGGGTGTGCTAAGTATTGTTGGTACTCTATATTTATTTATGAGATATTTATGCCCTTGCACAGGATCTGTTTTTTCTAAAGGTGACATGTACTACAGAAAACAAACAAAAACAACTGACATATTCTTTAAGGTTCCCATTGAATAATCTTGAAAGATATATCTTATTTCACTTTCTCAAGATTTTGGTCGGATCCAGGATTTTCCTCTTCTTAATCTATGCCAAGGTATATTTGTTACAGTCTAAGAGAGACATGCTTAAGATTCTTACTCCTACTGTTTCAATTTTTTTTTGCAATTTAATTATCTTTTAATTTATATATTTAGATGCTATGCCATTTACCATATATCTTTAATACCAGTATTTTGTTTCCTATAAACACATTTATTTCCCCCTTTTGACTCTCTTGAGAGAATCTATTTTTTTTTCTGTTGCTTTTCTGAAATCTTGACTGTAACTTTTGTTGAAAGGTCAATTGTTTTTTCCATGTAACTATGTGTTCAGCTTTGCAGGATAAATTTTTCTTGGGTGCAAATTAACCCCCACCCCTTTTTGTCACAGCATATGCTAGATTTTTGTCTCTTTTTTTTGTCATTGCTGAGTGTTTCTGGAATATTAGAAGTTACACTCTATGACAAGTGAATCACATCCCACTAGTAATTTACAAGATTCTTTCTTTTACCCTAAAGTTTTGGAGCTGGCAACTATATTTCTGGATAAATTAAATTTTTTTTTGCTTCCCTGATGGCTTCTCCTAGCTTGTATTGATGTACACTTTGATATCTGATTCAAATAATTATGGGTGATTTTGTTTAAGTTTTTAAAATATAGTATTCAGGTTCTGTGTTTCCTTGTGCTTTTCTTGGAGGAAGTTGATTCATAAGTTGTTGCGCTGAGCCTTATTTTTTTAAATCAGCTGCTTTAGAGGTATGTAGTCTTCCAGCATTACTTTGTTTTTGAAGTGAAAATATTTCTGAGAACAGCTTATTTTGGGATTCTTATTCAGTTCTTCTATTCTTCATTTTCTACTATTTTATTAAGCTTATTACTTTCTGTCCTATAGCATAAATGTTGTTTTTTTTTTAAATAAATATTTACAGCAGCTAGGTTGGAGTCAGGAAGACCTGAGTTCAGTTGCAGCCTCAGACTGTTTACTTACTAGATGTGTGACTTTGGGCAAGTCACTTAACCCATATGCCTCACCAAAAACCAAAATATTTTATGGACTATAATCTCCCTACTTAAAGCTTCTTTTAATTCTTTTGTTAACCTTCTCAAGCTCAGAGTTCTGTTTGCTACAATTATTTATTTATTTTTCCTGTAATTTCATTCTCATTCAGGTGTTTCTAATTGTTAATGTAGCCTTATCATTCCTTCTTTAGGGGATTTCTCTTTCTTTTTTTTTAACTCCTTATAGAATTTATTCATTTTATTAAGGGTACTTTTTTTTTTTGCTGACTCCTTTCTTTTATTCCTCTGTTTTACTTTAAGTGACTTTCTGGGTAGAAATTTCATTATTTTTTTTTGTTATTTTTTTCTTGCTGTTTTGAGGTGATAAGTAGTGCTCTAGCTTTTTATTTTTGAAAGGGGAGAGAGGTTGATCTACCAATTTATGGAACAACAATTTATGCAAGAAATGCAATGGGCGAGGTGTAGATAGCTGTCAGTCCATACTATAGCAAGAAGTAACTACATAAATGAAATCACATATCCGCTGATTATTAAAGTATTTACTTAAATATCATTTTTGATTGAGAACGATACATAATATGTCATGGTCTCCCTTTATAACTGCAAGTTCCAGAAACAATAATAAATAATAAAACACAGGACATGTATTTTTTGTGTATTTGTAAAAGCTTTCCTATAGCATATAGAAATGTACTAGGTTCTCAGTAGCCTCACAAAAATAAAAAAAACTCTAAAATTGTCATTGAATTTAGGTTAGAATTTTAGAAGTTTTAGACATTTCACCCATTTTTTTTTCAGGAAAAGATGTAAATTTGAGGAAAACTTGAAATAATATAATGCTTAATTTTTAATAACCTTTATAGTTTTAAAATATAAATTTGTTTGTATTGGTCTTACTAATAACATAATATTATAACTTCATATTAAATTTTGAAATACAATGTATTCAGACAATAAATATAAATTTAAATTAGATTTACTTTGAAATATTTGAATTTTATACTTACAAATGAAGTTACAAACTATGAATTTTAAAGAATCAAATTTTATATGCAAGTAAAAACTTGAAAACAATAGAACTCATCTATATTAGCATTAAAAATTTATTGCGCTTTCTGTATCCAATTCCTTCCACAAGATCAAACAAATTAAGAAAACATTCATTTTCAGAAAAGGAGCTAGTACAACAAAAAAGAACCCTTTCTGCAATTAACTTATTCAATATAATTTTTTTGTCTAATCAGTCTAATTTTCTGAGTTATCAGAATATTTTGCTGCTTGTATTTTTTCCATTCGTTGACCAGATATTTATTTTACATGTTCACATACTCACAACTTCTAAAAACTGGGAATTTGCCTGAATTCAAATAACCAAAAACCGTTTCTCTACTATTTTGTTTGGTAGTTTATTTTTTCACTTAATGCATTTCTAAATGAAATGATTTATTTTACGTGGTGCAGATATTTCTTCTTCCATGCTATGTCAATATTCAGAAAAGTGTTCTGAAGCAAGTGAATAGTAGAAAGAAACAAAGGTCATATTGGATGGAGGCCTTACCATCATGTTGCAAGAAGCATATATTTTAATAATATCCCAACCTGTGTGCCTAGGACCAAAAAGCTGGAGATATTCTTTATTCTGTAACCTTTGAAGTCAACTTTCCAACAATTCAAGTTGCAGTAGTGTTCATCTTATGACATAGTCAAATGAAAGTGCTAAAATAAAGAAAAGAAGGAGTTCTGAGTCAGTTCAAAATTCAGGAAACAATAGAAAACCCTAGAAGGAATCATGTACAAGTTGATTAGCTTTGGAAACTGCAGTCAAATTCTTTTAAAAAGAAAAGGAAGGGGGCAGCTAGGTGGTGAAGGAGATATAGCACTGGCCTTGGAGTCAGGAGGACCTGAATTCAAATGGGCGTCAGACACAAAACACTTACTAGCTGTGTGACTGTGGGCATGTCACTTAACCTGGATTGCCTTGAGCAAAAAAAAAAAAAAACTGCAAGTGATAGATATTCATAGTCTCATGCATAATCCTCTCTGTTGTCCTATGTATATGAAAGCAATTGTTTTTGTTGCTATTTGTTAAATTCAGAATTTTTTAAAAATGAAAAGCTAAAGCTCCCGAATTTTTCATCCAAGAGATTTGTAGTATTATAAGTCAATGGCCCAGTTCTTAACGTTTGTCAGCAAAATCTTCCACCCTTTTCGGTACTTGTAACTGGAAACGTGCATTCTCCAAAACAATTGGGAGGCATCATGGCAAAGTGGCAAGAATAATGGCTCTGTATTCAGAAGACCTGACTCCAAATCATGCCTTTTTAGCTGACTATCTGTGTAATCATGGGTAACTTCCTGAACCTCCATTTCTTACCCTATAAAATGAGATTTTCCTAAATGCATGGTTCTATTTTGTAATTGAGTTATTTGATTATGAATATGTGATATAAATAAATGATGTGGTTTTAGATCCAGTGATTGCCAGGCATGGTTATGTACAAAACTATTCCTATTGCTTAATGACTAAATTCAGAATTATAAAAATTAAAAAAAGCTAGTTCTACCCTTCAATCTAAATTTTGTGTTTAGAAATCATATTGGAAAACCAAAAGTTGTATAAGAATACAAAAATTATCATAAACTTTTTATTTACAATTCTACATATACTTTTCATCAATAATTTTTAATCACAAAGCAGAAGGAGCTAGGATGCATTTAAAAAATTATACACCCTCACATATCTCTTTCAGCCCTGAATTTTTGGAAAGGGTCAAAGTTGAAATCTTATGGTTTATTTTAAATATCTAGTCTACTTTGCTTGGTAATCTGAAAATCTACATACATAGACATTTGAAAACAAGGCTCTGTGAATGTGTTTTCTCTTATCTGTAGCTCACAATTGTTAACTCCAAAAATTGTTGTAAGAAAGAGACAAATGGATTAGGGTGTGTTTTATTTCTCTCAAGCTGGCTTGACATGCATTGCATGGGAGTTACAGTCCAGAACTAGGCCCCCCTAAGGGGACCAGTCTAGAACTGGCTCAATTTGGTATTTGGGGGTACAGTGTTATATGTCTTTCAAAGGATAGGTATTCCCAACGGTTCCCAATCAATTCTGATTGGTCAACACACTATGAGGTGGGTTATATTAAAATGAGGAGTCTTGAGGTCACTTAATCCTGGTACAATACCTTTTTGACAGGGCCCACCAACATTCTACC
This sequence comes from Phascolarctos cinereus, assembly GCF_003287225.1. Taxonomy (NCBI): domain Eukaryota; kingdom Metazoa; phylum Chordata; class Mammalia; order Diprotodontia; family Phascolarctidae; genus Phascolarctos; species Phascolarctos cinereus. The sequence goes on along the minus strand of NW_027555514.1, from coordinate 127,434,092 downwards.
TCTAGACCGAGGAAATATCTGTTCTATCAGACCCTCCCCTTACCCCCTCCCCCCATCCCATACCAGAGAAGAGTGTTTCCATCCAAACCTGAGCAGATTAAATCAATTCAGGCCAGGGTTGGAGTTTGACTAGGATAAGACTAGATGTAATCTCACTATCAGTAATGTCCTTCTGAAGAACTTTTCAGAAGGGGCCTGACTAGGGTCTCTGAGAATCATTTTTCACACAATCAAAGAAGGAAATCATAATACACACACACACACACACACACACACACACACACACACACCCCTTTACCTACTTTTTAACATTGTATAATGTTTAAGGATTATACTTTAAGATTTCAATGAATCTATGCAGGATTTGCTTCCACAATTATGTGGCTGTGCCTCTTCATTACATTCAAGAAACCTTTTATTATGTCAGAATGCAATTGATGAGAATTAGCTTCTCGCCTAGATTTAATTTGTGTATGGAGAGTGACAAAGTGACAGGGAGTAGAGAGTTGTTCAGGAAGACCTGGGTTCAAATTTTACTTCTTACATCTACCGACTATGTGACCCTGGGCAAGCTATAGCCTCTCTGCCTTAGAGAATTCTTTGAGACCATAAACCGCCTCACTGTATTGGTGGAGTTTTCCCACTCACAAGTTTCACCACTGAAATCAAAGTTGTAGTTTCCTGTTGCTATGGAGAATAATTCCACGCTAACTTTTCATACCGTGTAAGAAAATAAGATACTCCTTAGTTGTTTCTCCAGGCTACATAATGATATTCTTTAACTTTTCTTTAAGCATTTATCTGTTCGTCCCATATTCATTTTTGTTTTTCTTTGTTAGACTTTATCATTTACATTCTAAAAGTGAATGTTAAGTGAATACTGATTTTTCCTTGGAAATTCCCTGTTTCTTTAATTGCTTGTTAAAAGAGAAACTTAAAAAAGAGTAATAATGGACAAAATTCAGCTCTTGGTTCCCTATTGAGAAAGACAGGATAGTTGAATTATAAAGTTGGCAAGACACCAGCTGCTGTTAATAGCCCTGATCAGTGCTCCAGCTGCCCTGTGATACTGCCTGCATTTAGCACACAGAAGCTGGGGGAAGCATTGTATCTTTCCTGGTATTAAATACTGGTTTCATTATAACTCCATTGTAGAGCTGGCTAATCCATGAATATGTGGTGTATAGTTAGGTAACATCCCTTAGAGGAATATATGTGGCTGAAGGGGTTTGGTATTTCTGGGAAGCTTTCCTTTTTGCTCTGAATTTGTGTTCTTTTGTGTTCTGTGTGTTCTTGGGATGATTTTGTATAATGGGCTTGAAGTCCTTGACTTAGTCTTTGAGTTTGAGGTAAGCTGCCTGAGACCTTAGACACAGAGGACCTGGCAGGACTTGTCAGTAATGAATTTGTCACAAGGTCTTTGGCAGCTGTGTCCTTATCAGCATTTTTGTTTCTATTCCTTTTCTCTGATGGTATCCTCTTTCGGACATCACAGAACCCTTGCAGTCAGAAGTCAAGAGAACATGACACTCATTAGCAAGAAAACTATTTTCATGAATTCCTGTTGCAGGATTTAAGTCAAACAAAGTAGCATCTTCATTTAGTCCCCCTGGCAGGAACTTGTTTGTTTAAAAACATTCTGTGATATTGGCAATTGTAGAGACCTTTCGATTATGAGGCAAGGTCAACAATTTTTCTAGCTTGATACACATAATGATAATCACTCATTTATTTTAATTTTCTTTGAAATACCATCTGATATGAGCAATATAAAGCAGTTCTTTAAATATTCCCCAAGATCAAATACAACAAAAGACTAAAATGTTTTTTGGCCATTTCACCACTTTCTTCATTTAACTAAATCTGTGAATTCCCCTCCCACGTCCTAGTTTTGTTTCTTTCTCTTAACCAGTAGAAAAAACCTTTACAATCAATCAGATTGCCAGTGAACTAAGTTCTTAATAACCTAACAATGAAGATACCTCATCTTAATACCTAACAAATGACACTATTTTGTCTTTTCCAAATAGTGTAGGACCAGGGGCAGCTAGGTGGCACAGTGGATAGAGTGCTGGCCCTGAAGTGAGGAGGACCTGAGTTCAAATCCGGCCTTAGACCAAACACTTGACGCTTACTAGCTGTGTGACCCTGGGCAAGTCACTTAACCTCAAGTGCCTAAAAAAACAAAAAAACAAAAAAACCAAATAATGTAGAATCTCTTAGTAAAGGATGGGTCACAGGACAGGACTCATAAGTGCTTATTTGACTGACTATATCACAATTACATCACCTTATATGTGGTTTTTATACCTTAGGAGACATCCTATGAACTGCATTAATGTGCTAAGTCCATATGATAACAAGCTGAATGGTAATGGGTTCTGCTGCATTTTTTAAATGCATGTCTCCAGTCCAATTTCCCTTGCTGTAACTATGACAGTGCCCATGCCATGCTTTTAGGGATGCTTCTCTAGCAACTCTTTAGAGTCCTGGCCAATTTGGGCAGCCTACTATTTGCATGCCCTCAAGCTCAGCAAAACAAATTAATCACCACACATAGTATTCTGTTGTTTTCCCAGTCCTCTTATTCTTTTCCATAAAGAGCTTTCCAACATTGACTGTTTATGCCATTAAGAGAGAGCCTGAAGACAAAGTTAACATTCAGTTCTCTTGAACAATGTCTTGGGGATAGAAGAGTAGATTTCAAAGTCATTTTGAAATTCACCACCACCTTTAATTAGGCTGGTTTAACCTTGCCGGCTCAACAAATGAGCCAAGTTGGATCATCCAGTGAGTTTTCATTCCTGTTTTCAGTATGACCCTGGATATTAATTGAAGGGTTGTACACGGACTGAGTGCCAATGAGGCGCAGGAAGTGGGTGCGCTTGGGGCTCTGGGGAGCCATTCCTCCCTCTATGAAAACGTAAGAATGAATAAACATTATGGATGGAAATTTTGCTTGCTTCCTGTAGGAATGAAGTAGAGATTTGTTTGGACGTTTTCTTGGCTTAATAGGCAGTTCATGCTAGAGTGCTAAATTATTTGACGTAAGCAAAAGTTAAGACCTCATTAGAGGAAACATACACTATGAGGTTATGCCACTTTGCATTTGATTACCATGCTTAGTTTTCTCTGATTAAAAGTGATTCATGTGTTGAACTTGAATGGAAAAGGGAATCTTGTGCTGAGGACATAATATTCGGACAAATGGGAAAACTTCTGTTCCGTGGAAGGAGATTACTGTTGCTATGCAACAACTGGAAATATGCTGATTTATTGCTAGTTTTGCAAAGGCATCGGAAATGTTTAAAACATGCAAACTTAATCACATAATGTTAAGTATCTCTGTGTAGATGCTTACCAAAGTACTGCAGTGTCACATTTAGCAGGAATATTAAGGCACATTCAATATTCCTCTCCAGCAGGAACTACTTTGTAATGACACAGACCTTATTTCAGGCATTTCATCAAGGTCTGAAAAGTACATTACTTACAATGAAATTTTTAGCATCCCTGTGAAGAAAATGGTTAGAAAACATGGCAAAAATCTCATTAATTCAAACCTCAGTGATTAAGAGGTTGTGATAATTTGGTCAGAGAATAGGATCAAGTTTACTTTTGTATTGCCTATAAAAAAATGGATTGCTAAGGAAATAAATACTGTAAGACAGCTTAAACCTCTTAAGGATATAAGAATAAGACCTCTGATTTCATTGGTATAGGGAGTTCCTAGGTGAGAAAACTTCCTCTACAGATGCCAGTAGGTGCCTTCTTTTCAGTTTATACTCTTTGAGTGTTGCCTTATGCATAGAGCAGTTGTAACTTTCATAGAGATGCATAGCCAATATGGGTCAGAGATAGGATTTGAATCAAGATCTCCTTGGAGCTGGGGCTGACTCTCAATCTGATCCATCTTTCCCTTAAACTAAGGGTAACAAATTGTTTTTAAGAACATTAAAAGAGTGTGGAAATACAGGCAGGAAATACAACTCTTTATGGAGTTGTGAAGTGACCCAACCAAAGTAGAAGATAGTATGCTAAGAAATGTTTATTTTGCTAAAATGTACATCCATGTCGTTGAAGTCAGAGATCCCACTGCTAGGCATGTACCCCAAGGAAGCTAAAGACAGAAAGGATCCATATGTACTGTACTCTTTATAGCAATACTTTTTGTACTCGTAAAGAACTGGTGGAAAAAAGTCATGCCCATTGATTAATGAATGGTTAAACAAATTGGAGTACATGAATTTAGTGGACTAGTTTTGTGTTATAAGAAATGATGACTACAAAGACTATAGAGAAGAATGTGAAGACTACGAAATGATACAAAATGAATAAAAGCAAGGAAAACAATATACATAACAACTATGAAAATGTGAATGGAAGGAACAACAACAAGCAATAACAAAGCAAGTCCCTGAAAGGATACTGAAAGCATCTCATTTAGGGCCATAGAGGCATAGCATCTTGGTGGCTACAAAAAGATAGATATTTTCTACTTATTAAAGTAGAATCTCCTGAGAACCTCAGCTAAGCAGTGCCTTATTAACCTAATTGAATTACTGTAGATGTCTGAAGGGGTCACTGCATGTTGTAGTGGATAGAGTGCTGGACCTGGAATTAGGAAGACTCGTCTTCTTGAGTTCAGATCTGGCCTCAGACACTCACTAGTTGTGTGACCCTGTTTGCCTTAGTTCCTCATCTGTAAAAATGAATTGGAGAAGGTGATGGCAAATTGCTCCAATATCTTTGCTAAGAAAACCCCAAATGGGGTCACAAAGAGTTGGGTACAACTGAAATACCTGAGCAACAAGATATCTTAAAGTAATAAAATTATTTCTTTAAACAGTTAGAATGGTTTTTAAAAACCAAATAGCCTGTATTTCTCTCTAATTAGCCTTTTTTCCCTCCCCAATTACATTTTTTGCCTGTTATTTTTACCTTTCTTTCTTTCTTTCTTTCTTTCTTTCTTCTTTCTTCTTTCTTTCTTTCTTTCTTTCTTTCTTTCTTTCTTCCTTTCTTCCTTTCTTCCTTTCTTCTTCCTTTCTTTTTCGGTTGGTTGTTGTCCTTCATTATTGAAGAAGACCAAAATGGCATCACTATGTTAGAGCAAAGTTACAATGTGTGCGATTGTGGCTGATCAGACCAATATGAGCTTGGAATGCTCTACCACAGGTGGAGCACAAATAGTCCATGTCAGTTTTGGGGGTAAATTTTCTAAATTTGTGCATCTCCCATTTCTTTTGAGCTACTTAAATTCTGCTTTGCTCATAGAGCAAAACAACTTCTCTGATGATGGCATGCCAGGCGAGGCGGTCCTGTGCCAGTGTCTTCCATGTCACACAATCAATTCCAAAGTCCTTGGGAGACCTTGAGAGTGTCCTTATATCACTTTTTCTGACCACCATATGAGAGTTTGCCCTGTGCGAGCTCTCCATAAAATAGTCTTTTAGGCAAGTGTAGATTTAGCATTTAAACAGTGTGGCCAGCCCATCGTAGTTGTGCTCTCTGCAGTAGATCTTGAATGCTTGGCAGTTTAGTTTGAGAAAGAACCTCAGTGTCTAGTATCTTATCCTGCCAGGTGATCTTTAGAATCTTCCTAAGACAATTCAAATGGAAGGGATTCAATTTCTTCACATGGCCTTACCAGGTTTCATAGGCGTACAGTAATAATGTCAATGACTCTGTAGAGCTCCAGTTTGGTAGTCAGTCTAATACCTCTTCTTTCCCACACTTTTCTTCAGAAAGTATTGAGCTAGCTTTGGCAATGCATGTACAAGGAACCTTAAGCTTCATGATTAATAATAATATGATAACAATAATAGTGATAATACAGCACTTACTATGGTTCAGATACTATGCTGAGTGCTTTATAATCACTATCACATTTGATCCTCACAACAACTGGGGGAGGTAGGTGCTATTATTATCCCCATTTTACATATGAGGAAACTGAGGCAAATAGAAGTTAAGTGACTTGCCTAGGGCTATACAGTAAACATTTAAGACTGAATTTGAACTTGAGGCTTCTTGACTTCATGCCAGTGATCTGTCAGTGATCTAACCACCTAGTTACTCATGAGAAAGGAGCTTTTCTAACATATAAATTCAGTGCTTCACAGGCAAAGTTTGACAGACTTACTAGTTGTACTATGATCTAGTAGAAACATACCATAGTGTGGAAGTAGTGTTGAAGGGGCAAGAAAGACTTAAATCTAAATCCTGCCTTCAACTTTTCCGTGTGTACTTATACTTCCTGAGCCTCTGTTTTACTCTTCTTGAACATGGTGGTAATTTTACCTTTAGATCCTTCATAATAGAGTCATCTTGAGGACCAAATATGATAATTAATATAAAGTACTTTGTAAACCTTAAAGTTGTATGATAAATACCAGCTATAATCATAAGCAATGTGAATTCAGGGTAGGCTATCACAAATATTTTTAGACAGTTCTCTTGTATATATTTCCAACAAGTAAATTTCCACTGTCTTTCTTGGGATGCCATTCAAATAGTAATAAAACAGGAAATTAATATAAATAATTAAATTCAAACATTTATTAAGATACAATTGATTAACTAAGGTGAGAGTCAAACATGCATAGTTGCCAAACGTATTTGGCTTACCACCCCCTTTGCAAAAAAAAAAATACTCAGTGCCTCCCTGGAAATCTACTTTCTTTAATTCTTCAACTGTTTTTCTTTGAAATTTGTGTCATTTCAAAAAAATGTAAAATGTTTTTAAAATGAACATATCTTAAATTTAACAATTTATTGTAAATTTCTGTTTTTTTTCTGCATTGAAATTTTGATGATGCGATATTGAGTTATGTAACCCTGTAGTATCATATTGGAAAGAAGTCATTACACACAGGTATTCCTGCTGATGCATGCTGGACTTCCTGGCACGCTTGCCTGCCAACTCTTACTTGTTAAGACCTGTTAGCAGACTTGACCACTGATTGGTTATAACTTGCATTTTGTGTGTTTATTTGGAAAATAATGTAATCACTATGACTTTAACTCTGTTATACAACAAATTAAATACGTATGAATGTTTTTTTCAAAATTTTCTTCTCTTCTTTTTTTATGCTTCTACTGCCCCCTTATTTTTATTCAATGCCTCCCCATTGTACCCAGGGCTACTACTTCCCCCTTGGATCCTTCTAGTATCCCCTAAGGGGTGGTATTGTCCACTTTGGGAACCTCTGGACTGTAGTGGATAGAGTTAGGAATCAATTCTTGTCTCTGACACACATGGATAAAACAGATAACCTTTCAGTGTCCCAAACAACTTTCTAAGACTGTAAGTTAGAAATGTGTTTTAGGTCTGCATCTCTTCAAGGACATTCTACACTGAGTTCTCCACACTGACAAAATTTTATGTTTAAATTATTATCTCACTGTATTCCTCCCATGTGCCAGTATCTGTACTTGATGCTGGGGATACAAAGGAAAAAACAAAAAAAAATCTTGGTCCTTAGCTTATATTCTACTTTAGGAGAGGTTATACTGTGTACTGAAATAAATATAGTGCCACTTTGAGGAGAGAGAAAACAATAACAACTGGAAATAGGATCATTGAAAGTAGTTTTCATAGTGGAGGTGATTCCTGACTGAAGACAGAGATTCTAATAGACATGGGGAAGGAATCAATTCTGGGCATGGAACATTTTATGAATGAATTGAAGCTGGATGTGTAATGTCAGGTTCAGAGTACAGATAGCAGCAGCTCATCATGGTTGGACTTAAAGACAAAATCTTGTGACTGTCACAACAATCTTGTAAGGTGGACTTTTATTATCCTCATTTCACAAATGAGGAAACTGAGGTTAAGTGACTTTCCCAGCTTACTAGAGCTACTACAAGTCTGAGATAGGATTTGAACTCAGGTCTTCTTGGCTCCAAGCAAAGTACTCTATCCACTGTATCATCTAGCTGCCTCATGATAATTATATTCCAACATAATTAATTGGTTCCCTTTGTAGGCAAAGAAGGGACGTGGTTACTAGAGCTGTTTTTGGTTACTGGTGTTAGTTTTATTATGCTATAATTACTATGTGGCTTTTCAATGTGAAATGGAGAAGCAGTGTTGCTCCTGTTATTTTTAGTACTCTAGGATGATCATGGAAAGGGACTGAAGCTTTGACAAGATTTTGAAATGAGGAAGATCCACCTAATAATAAAGCTAGAGTTGGGCAGTTAGAATTAGGATCTGGGAGATGACATCCTCAATTGGGCTTCTGTGACTCACCATCTGCCCCTTCAACCAGTATTTTGAGATTTGTCATAATGGACAGCTAGAACCATTTATTACAGGTGTTCCTCCTAGGATAGCAGACTAGGGCTTGTGAATAATAGATAAAAAGTGAATATTGTACTTTTAAAAGCTTAAGCTATTTTGGGTCTGCATTTCATAATGTCTAATTATGTTGTTGATGTGTTCAGTGTCAATGCCATAAGGAAACTGCATTTCATTTTAGTTAAGTTGAGCTGCTGCCCTCTAAATAATTGATTTTCTAAAATGGGCAAAAAAATCCAGCCAGGGATTCAGCTGATGTTCAAAGGTTTTATTCTTCTGGCAGTCGGCTCCTAGTACCAAGTGTGTTGTTAGAAGCAGGCAGCCTGTCTTTCTCTATTGAGGATTGCTGGAGGTACTGTTTGCACTTGAGTGGCTTGAGTCGAGTATAATCTGTGAAACAAAAAGGGTTGAGACTTTCAGTGTAGAAAATTATAAGAAAGTCCTCACCACCTGATGGGCCTTATCTGGCGCCTCCATAATCAGGGCTTGAAACCTGCTTAGATAGGCATCTGAGGGAAGGATGTATTGTGTGTGTGTGTGGGGGGGGGCCAGGAAAGACAAACCTTCCATTCAAGGTTAGGTATGTAAGCTGATTTCTCCAGGTTCCTTTGGCTAATAAGAAACAAATGATTCTCTATAGTACAGCTAGCCTCCTTCTCTCAACTTGAATACTGATTCAGTAGCTAGTACAGAAATATTTCTCTGCTCATTAGAGCCAAGCATTGGGTTCAGATGGCTGATACAATTCCCTTTTATCTATTTGTGTGTTCCAGAAGCACCATCATTGCAGAAACAATTGATGCTGTTCTATACCATGATTTTGATTGTAATAGGAATATGTTTTATGAAGGAAACAGTATGATTGGTAACACTGATAGCAGGGATGTCACCTACATTATCTTTTTTTTTCTTGAAATGAGGTTTAAAAAAAAGCAGCGCAAGTCTAAAACTAGGTTGAGATGATGGCAGTGTGTGTGTGTGTGTGTGTGTGTGTGTGTGTGTGTGTGTGTGTGTGTGTGTGGTTTGGTCTAAGAAAAGGAAGGTCTTATGTTCCCAGTTTATCCCTGCAACCAATACCCTATCTGATTACAGGCAAGTCCCTTAACCTCATGAATCCCTAGTTTCTCCCTTTCTGAAATTTGCCTTTACTTTAATTTTATCCTTTTAATTTTATTTATTTTAAATGGATTATTGATATAAATTTTATTATTATACTGTCCAGAGTTTGCGTATGTCACTCCCTGTCCTTACTCTTAGAGAGCCATATCCCTTATAGAAAAAAAAAGAGGAGGTTGAAGAGTAGGAAAAAAATCAGCAAAACTGATCAACAAATAAAAAAAATCTAACACTATACGCAATATTACACATCCATGGACTCCCTACCTCCACAAAGGAGTGGGGAAGGTATCTTCTCATATCTCTTCTTTAGAGTCCAGTTTATAATTTAGCTATATTTCCTTTTTGATTTTTTTGGGGCTCTAATTTTTTCCATTTTGTTATTACAGTCATTGTATTTGTTATTTTCTTATCTCTGCTTACTTCACTTTTCAGCACTTCATGTAAGCATGTAAATACATGCTTTTCTATATTATATTTGTCACTTCTTGCAGCAGAGCAATAGTCAATTAGATTCATGTTCCATAATATCCCACAGTTTATGGGAATCTACCTTACTTCAAGTTCTTATGTAACACAAAAAATGTTTCCATAAGTATTTTGGGTGGATATGGAGCTTTTCTTTTTTTCAGTGACTTCCTTGTGGTATACGTCTAGTAGTAGTAGAATCACTGGGTACAAAAGTATGGACAATTGAACCACTTATTTGGCATAATTACAAATTCCCTTGTAGAATGGTTATACAAATTCATAGCTCCTCTAACAGTGCCTTACTGTGCCTACCTTTTTTTTTTTTTTTGGCAATTGGGTTTAAGTGACTTGCCTAGGGTCACAGAGCTAGTAAGTGTTAAGTGTTTGGTCTCAGGCCGGATTTGAACTCAGGTCTTCCTGACTTCAGGGCTGGTGCTCTATCTACTGTGGCACCTAGCTGCCCCCTAGTGTGCCTATCTTTCCACAAACCCTTCAGTGTTGACCATTCTGATTTTTTTGTCATCTTTGCCAATTTGCCATGTGTGAAATGAAATTTGTATTGCTTTGATTTACATTTCTCTTATTACCAATTTGGAATAATATTTCATGTGGTTGCTAATAGTTTGCAATTCTTTTCAGGCAGGTTTGTTCATATCCTTGAACTATTGATCTGTTGGGGAATGGTTTTTAGTTGCTTATGTTCTCATGCAAGTTTTTTCATGTATATTTGCCTTGTCTCCTCCCAAAAGATTGAAAGGTTATCAAGTATAAGGAACAGGGATATGTTTTCCGTTATTCTATTTTTAGGATGGAAAGAGTCAATTATCAAGAAAATATATTCATATAATTTAAAAATTAATTCATTTAATGCAACATTTAATATAACATAAGTTCCTCAAGAGCAAAGACTGCTTTGATTTTTGGTCTGTGTATTTCTTGCTTAGTACTGGAACATAATAGATACTAAATAAATGCTTGTTTAATGAATGAGCAAGCATTTGTTAAATGCCTACTGTATGCCAAGCACTATGCTAGGGATTGTGAATACAATGATAACATAAGGAAAAATGTCTCTAGTTTCGAGGACCATATAGTCTACTGCAGTCATAAAACACATATAAATATAAATACAAAATACATGCAAACCAATGATAGAATAGCATCTAGAATATGTCCTGCAATCTTTGAGGGTCTTTGCTATTTGGTTTTCTGCCTGGCAGGTGGGAGGAGGCTCTGAAGAAGGAGAGGTCTGTGGTCAGCTGCTGAACACAGAACATGCTCCTCCCTTCAAAGCAACTGGACCCATTGTTATTTCTGATAATGCTATCTTCATTGGTGAATCTCAGATCCAGCTAGAAAATGACACTATCAACAGACATGCGTATCACATCAAAAACCAAAGGAAACTCTTCTGTCAAAAAGGCCAAGACTGGTTGAGGTCCCTTCAAATAAAAAAAAAAATAGGTCTGCCCTTGGGTTGGAGCTTACCAAATAGCCTTCAGTTGCTTAAGAATAAAAGGTCCCAGATAGTTTTGGGGCCTGGCCTGAGCCCTGTATCAGTAAAACTCTCACATAGTTATCTAGAGTCTTGGGTTAGACCTGGATTATAAACTTTCTGACATTGAATTTCTGTCTTTTTTGACTGTTCTCTTTCTTTTGATCTAATTCTGTTGACCTTGGACTATCTGAACATTCTATATTTGAACCAAAATGTCCACTCTTGCCACAGTTGTCCTGTTTGATATAGAGCAATGTTAATACATCTTCAGGCAGCTTTCCTACAATGAAAATATTAAATAACAATGATGGGAAGTTATGAAAGTTTTTTTAAGGTCTTCTAAAGCCCAGAGTTATCAAATGAAAATTAAATTATATTTAGCAAACTAAGATTAAAAAGTATACTAATATATTTTGAATGATTAAAGTTGATTAAAACATTTGTTCAACAAATCAGATCTCCTCATTCTTGGGCTGTTCTGTTTCATCAATTTTGGAGATGGGAGCAAAAAATAAAAGTGAATATGCATATGATAATACTTGAATGTTTCACTGTGTTCTTTATGTCCTTTAGTTCTTTCTACACCATTCATTCAACAAACACTTATTAAAGAAGACAGCTTAATCTAATAAAAACAGCATATGATTTGGAGTTAAAAGACTTAATTTAAAAACCAAGTTTGTCACTTATGTCCTATATGATCTTTAGCTAATCATTTCTCTTTTTTGGGCCTCAGTTTCCTCATCTGTAAAATGAAAGCATTGGATTAGCTGACCTCTAAGTATCCTTCTAGTTCTAAATCTATAATCTTATTATTCTCTCAAGTAACTGTTATATGCAAGATAGTGAAGACGCATTTAGATAAATAAGATATAGCTCTTTCTTTATGGAAGGGGGAGGAAAAAAGAAAGAAAGAAGCCTTTATACAGCATCTACCATGTGCCAGGGCACTGTGCCAAGCACTCTACAAAAAGTGTCTCATTTGCTCCTCACAATAACCCTCTGAAGAAGGTGGTATACTTATCCCTATTTTATAGCTGAGAAAATTGAGGTAAGTTAATTGCCCTGCTCAAAGTCACACAGAAAATATTTGAGGCTGATTTTAACTCAAGTCTTCTCAATTTTATGTCTAATATGAGATAGTAATAATGGTATTGTTATTTATAATGTTTACATAGGGTTTTAAGGTTTGCAAAGTACTTTATATATCTTGTCTTATTTAATCCTCACAATAACCCTGTGAGGTAGATACTGCAGTATTATTAAGACTATTGTACAGATGGGAAAACCAAAACTTAGACAGGTCAAGTGATTTGTCTGTGGTCATGTAACTAGCAAAGTTTGGATTGAATTTAGAATTTAGAATCTGGAACTCTGCTAACTTCAAATCTAGCTCTTCCCTCCCTATATCATGTACCTTTCATGAATCAGAAGAATAGGGTAAGTGCATGAGAAAGGTACAAAGATAGGATGAGAACTGAGATATCATTTAGAGGTAGATAGGATGAGGATTGGGCAATACTGAAGAAGGTTTCATGGATGATAAGACATTTAAGTTGAATCTTCAAGAATGAGTAGGAATTTAATAGGTGAAGTTTGACTAGTAGATAGAAGTAAGTGGTGGAAAAAAGGAAATGATGGACACATTCATATAGATAAGCCGTCTTACTTTATTCAAATGTGCAGTATTTGAGGATGAATAGCTGTGAAAAATGAACTTAGAAAGGTAGTTTGGAATCAGGCTTTAGAATTTAAAATTTGGTTGATTATCCATTAGAGGGCTAGGATCATGCATGACTCCTAGAATAGCACCATATGGACTCAAAAACTTAATTAATGCTTAACTTAGATAAGTTGTTCCTGGCTTATGCATTGAAAACTCGGATGGGGCCATGAATTTATTGCAAGGGGTCTATATATCCACATATATTGCTATTTTGATACAACAAAATATAGCACAGTGGAAAACATTAAGCATATCTTCTGTTTTCACTGAGAAAATAACACACAGGCATATATATATATGTGTTTCTGCACATATATGTGTATATAGAGATATAAGACATACGCACACACACATGCATATGCCCTTATATTTGAAAAGATTATGTATGATGTTTTTTCATGTTCCTATATTTGAAAAGATTATGAATTCTGGGTAACAGCTGTATGTTTAAAGTGGCAGGATATTACTTGTCTTCTCAAAGTTAATGCAAAATTTAAGTACAAATTAAAGCCTGACGCCATAGTTTGAATTGTTGTTGTGCCAGTTACTAGTGTGTGCCCCTGGGCCTCTCTGAGTCTCAGTTTCTTAGTCTATAAAACAGGCCTATTCTTGCATGATCTACCTATAAGATTATTGTGAGGAAAATGCTTTGTAAACTATCATTACTCTATAAAGGTGATATGCTTTTTTATTTAAATATCAATGAAAACTTTCCAAATAAAGCAGTTGCCATTGCATAAATGGAGTCATTTTAGAATAACCAATATGAATTAGCCATTAGAATTGTGTAATAATTGGGTGAATGTCATATATTCATAGCGAGATGTTAAGTGTAGAGATTTTTTCTTTTTAATTTGGTCTTTTTGTGCATTGTCCTTTGGAGAGCTCCACTTTACCCACCAAAGTATTTCTTATCAGAGTAACACTAGAAAGGCATAATGGCAAATCTGTGTAAGAAACTGAGCTCTTACTGATTAATATTTTTAGCCATTTCAAACTGCTCGTGAAATGCATTTTTGATGCCTATGCTATTACATCTGGCTCTCCAACTCAAGGTTGCAAGTTTCTACAAAATTACCTGTTTTTAAGGAGATGCTATACAGGGTAAGGTTATTTCTAGTAATCTTAGTCTTTTAGCCAAATAAAAGGCTAACATATTTTATTTGAGACTTGGATGTATATGCTTGGCAAGTCAAGGATAAAAGACATTGGTTTTTCTAAATATGCTATCCCTATCTAAACTTAATCAGCTATTTAATGACTATTACCTATAGTCATGGTATTCTGTATCTGACAGTTTTCAAAGTAGGTTCCTATATATTCCCATTTGATCTTCAAGACAGCAGACATTATTGTTTTCACTTTACAGATAAGAAAAGTGAGACTCCAGAGGTTAAGTGACTTTCCCAAGGCCAGCCAATTAGTAACTGCTGAGGCAAAAATATAATCTTTGCACCTAGCATTGTGCGACTATTTCCTCATAGTAAAAGAGAAGTAGAGAACTTAATATATCCTATCAAAGAGCTTCCAATCTACTTAAGAAACCAGATTTTTAAGCATAAGAATCAGTTGCTGAACAACAATAACAAAAGTAATATAGTTTAGTTTAAAATTCTGTGGTGCAAACTATAAACACACTATGAATTGAGAGAATGGAGAAATCAGTAATAGGCTGATGAAGTCTGAGAATGCTTCAATAAAGAGTTGGATTTTAATTGAATCTTGAAGGAAAGTCTTGGAATGAGGTGCACTGAATAAAAAGATAGGATGTGCAAGGCATATTTGGGCCACAACTTTACTGGCTGGGATGAAGTGTAAGATATGGGTAAGACAGTAGGAGGAGATAAGACAAAAGATGAAATCTGTGTTTTAGGAAGATTGGCCTAGAAGTATGAGAGGCAGCATGTCATAGTGGAGAAAGAGCTGGTGGTAGAGTCAGAAGGATCTGAGTTCAAGTTATGTCTCTGACATTTACTTGTTGTGTCACCCTTAGCAAATCACTTAAGCTTTCAGTATCTCAGAAAGCTGTCAAAGATTGTAAGTTACAAAAATAAAAGGTGCTAAAATTCACCCATAACAAAGAAATTCCTTACTGACAGCTACCCTCACCAATGAAATTACAAGTTGTTTAAAAAGACTCTGGAAGTTACTTTTAGGGTAGCTTGGGGTTGAGTGAGGGGATGGAGAACATGAGGCAGCTCTTACAGAGTAACAAAGGCCTGAACTGGGAAAGTGACTATGATCACAAAGTATAGAAAGGACAAGTGATATTTTGAAGAAAAACAATGAACAGGTTGGTAACAGATCTGCATACATATTGGATGAATTTGAAAGAATGGAACCAAAGACAGATTCATTGTCTAATTCAACAACCATTTGTTAAGTGCATAGTAACAATGTATGAACAGAGGTGTTAGGAGAGATACAACAATGAATATAGCATTCCCGCCTTCATGAAACTTATACTCCAGGTGGGTGAGGGGAAATCTATGTCACATACGTGAACATATAATACCAACTGCAATAAAAAAGCATTAAAGTCACTTTTTGCAAAAAAAATACTTTTTCAAATTAAATTAAATTAATTTTTTTTTGGTTAGGCATTGGGGTTAAGTGACTTGCCTAGGGTCACACAGCTAGTGTTATATGTTTGAGGCTGGATTTGAACTCAGGTCCTCCTGACTCCAGGGCCAGTGCTTTATCCACTGGGCCATCTAGCTGCCCCCACTTTTTTTCAAAAATACATTTTTGTCCCCATCATTTTCTGTTGATTATACCACATTCACCTCAAATAATTCCTTTTTGAAAAATAAATAAATATAGTCAAGCAAAAAATAAGTATAGTCAAGTTGTCTATCTTTGAAAATTTGTGTGTAATCCATATCAGGTGGCTCAGGGGGCACAAGGGTAACAGCTGGAAATCATCCTTCCTCTAAGTAAGGAGACAGATCTGAGTATACCCACACAATTCACTCCTTATTCCTTTCTGCATTGGGCGATGCTTCACTAGCAGATTGCTCCTCATTACTTCACAAGAGCCTGAGTTTCTTTTCAAATTTGGGGTGCCAAAGGGCTGCTTTCAGGAAAAAAAGGGAAAAGAAAATGCCTAGTGTTTTTATTCCTTCACAGACTGGGATTGTTATCAACATACTTTTTAAATGAGGGATATTTAGGATTTAATTGCTTTTGCCAGACTTGTAACAGTATACTATTATTTTTATCTCCACTTTTGCCTATTGGCTCCACTGCAAGGTTCAGTATCAGCCAAATATCTCTAAAAACAAGTAGTCACTCCCATATTCTTTCTTTTACATAAACATATACCTTAACTAAAATTACCACAGATAGTTTGGGTTTGAGCCATTCAGTAATTTCATCACATTTAATGTCTTAAGAAATGAAGCAAACATAGGAAACAAAGGTTAATAGCTTTCTGAGATAAGCCCAAAGTTGATGACTCACGATATATTCACTTCCCTCTCTAGCGAGAGACAAGCAGAAAGGAGAGGAGCTTCACTATATCTGCTTGTTCCCTCCACTCTGGCCATCAGTATATAATTTTTGAAGATGTAAGTTCGTGATTGGATTTTGGAGTGACACCTCCCTAGCTGAGGATGTCATCATCTTATAACCATGGCTCGTGCTACCTAACTCTCACTATCCATTTTCCATGGCTCCATCCTCATGTGACTTGCTTGTGATGACCTCTACTTCCTGCTCTTTCTTGCTTGCCTTCTTTCCAGCTTCTCAAACACAATACCCTTCTCAAGATTGGGGTCAGTGGCATTGTGGGTAGTACTTCCCCATATAAAATCTAAGGTCCTTTGGAGCTTAGGGAAAGCAGGGGAAACATTCCCAGTAGCAGTCAGCTCCTCTCTATGTCATTTTAGATGGAGCTGAAAGGGTGAGTTGTATTTTCCTCATTCCTTGCTTATAGTCCTGCTGAGAGACAGATAAACTGGGGTGCAGGAAGGAGGGGCGATTTGACACCAAGTCCTCTGTAAAGCTAATTTACTTCTCACTGGGGGAAATCAAAGAAGGCTTCTTAGTTGAGGTAGCATTCAAATTGGATTTTGAAAAGTAGGTAGTATTAAAAAACAAAACAAAACAAAACAACCCAGCTATCAGGTAGAAAGAATGGATACCAACAAAGCTGTGGGAAATCTCTCTTTGTAGGAGATAAAATAGCTAGTCCAGTTTGGCCAAAGTACGATGGGAAGGGAGTAGTGTGAGATAAGGCTAAAGAGTTAGAAAAATGTCTTGCCATGGAAGACCTTGAATGAATGAAATTAGGGAGCTTAGACTTTATCCTGAAGGTAGCCACTGAAGGATTTTGAACAGAATTCTGATGTGATCATCAAGTCTAGAACAGGGACAATTTTAGAGAGATACTGTCCACATACTCTGACACAACTGTCATAGAATGAGGAAGAGGGGGATATATTTAATAAACTCTACACATAATGAAAACAAATGCCTTATCCCTCCCCCCTTCTTCCCTTGCAACCTGATAAGGGCTGATATACTCAAGGTCTTCCTTGACACTCACCAATACAATGCCTTGAAATTAAACTTCTTGGGGCAGCTAGGTGGCATAATTGATAGAGCAGCAACCCTGGAGTGAGGAGGACCTGAGTTCACATCTCACCTCAAATACTTGACATTTACTAGCCATTTGACCCTGGGCAAGTCACTCAATTCTAATTTCCTCACCAAAAAAAAAAACCCCAAACCAAACAATAACAAAAAAAAATGAAATGGAAGGAAAAAGAACCTAAGCTCCTCATTAAAGACACAGTTTCTTTAGATAAAGGAGAGATAATGAGATTTACCAGGTGTATAAAATATTAGAGAAATTTTGGCTCAACAATGAATTGACTTACTAAAGGAAATTTTTAATCAATATAAACACTAGATCATAGATTTAGAAGTGGAAAGTACTTTAGAGGTCTAGTCCAGCTCCCTAATTTTATAGATGAAAAAACCAGAGAAGTGAAAAAACTTCTCAAGGTCACACAGTATTATGTGGCAAAGCCAGAATGAAAATCCAGATCCTCTTATTCCAAATCTAGCTCTCTCTCCACCGTACCATGCAGAATTCTTACTAACAATTCTAAAAAAATCTAAGAAACATGATTTCTGAAAAGAGGATAGCAGTAGATTACCTCTTGGAACCACCTAGGATCTATTTTGAGGTGAGGCCATGCCAACTTGCCAACTTTTACCAAAAAGAGAGGAAAAAGAGAAAGTCCTCTTGTAAAAGTTATAAAGAGGTTAAAGGAGGAAATTGAACTTTTAACAGGCAAATTGAGAGCTTACAAATGGTTATCGTGTATTTCAGAGAAAACTATTAACTCTCAATGCTCATAAAACCAGTTATAAAACACTGCGGTACAAATATTTCTTCTATTAGAATGAGAATCTTCCAAAATAGGGTTTGCAATGGTGGCTTTTGTATACAAAAAGTAATAAATGGATCCAGTTCCCCATACATGATTTGTCCATCAATCAGACTTTTTTGTATAGGCATAAATTCATACATCAGTGACATCTTAAATTTTGAGGTTGTTTACAGCAGTCACACAAGGGTACAACCAAGAAAAAGGCCATCTCTCCCATCTCTTTTTAGTTAGCATCTACCCTTCTAATATCTTTCTCAGTTTTTGTTACTTCTCTAATAAATCTTCTTAATCCCTTGCTATTGCTATGTGACTAGCCTATGGACTTTTTCTGATTGTACTTTTCCTTGAAGATATTCATCATGCCATTTCTTATAGTCAGATTTTCATTGCTGTGTGTACTGCAACTTTTGCCTTTTATCTCAGCTGTACTTTTGTTTCTTCAGAGACTGTCATTTTATCTTAAAGTCTGGCAAAAAAAAATACAGATGTACGAGTTTGTTGAAGGTATTTACTTCTTTCATGGAGGATGTTTTGTTCAGAGTCAAAATGGAAGTAGATGTCTTCTCTATTGTGAGATTCTTCAGATTGTGGATAACACATTGTTGATTGAATCAAATACTAGAAGACTTCAAAACCTCCTTAATGAGACCTATGACCACCAAGAAGAGGTCAGCCACTTATAACCACCTTATGATTGGTGGTTTGTTGGGCAAACCGAAGTGTTTGTAGATCAGGTCCTGCAGATAAACAGGGAGCTGAGCCTGAAATTAAATGGAAGAATAGTCTGGATTGCTTTTGAGAATTTGCGTAATGTTTTAAATAACTTCAGATTTTTCCCTGTTGTAAAGTCCATCATTTTAATGCATTTTTTTTTGTGATGATATATGGCTAATATATAGATATAGCTAGCTAAATAGCTAGCTAGATAGACTGTTAATGCATACTAACTTCCACATCCAAAGATATGGCTGTGGATCAGCAGTACTGGAATCTATGGATGCAAGAATAACTGGAAAGATGGATGTTAGATCTAAAACACTTTTCATTTTAGTCTCTCCATATATATTTATACATACACACACACACAGATATTTACATATACATATCTATGTGTGCATATACACATACATATATGATGATGTGAAGCTGAGATATCTGATTCTGCTGATTCCCTCACATTCTTCATTATACCATTGCAGAAAATGAGAGTCCTCATATCCCATTGCTCAAAGTCGGGGATTTTCTGCACAATGTAAGAAAATAAGATATTCTTTGCACATGTTAAGTAAAGGGCCACTTGATTTTTATATAACAAGAAATATCGGCAAATGAGAACTTTATGAAATGAAATTCTATATATTGTTCAATGAGGTTCTTGGGGCATTTTTAACTTGTTTAGTCTTTATCTTGAGACACTTCATAATAATAATGTAATTAATGCATATTAAGGGCTTTGATATTAGTTACTTATGGATGCTGGTGAATTATAAACAACAACAGCAACAACTGTTCAGCCATCTTGGCATTCATCTGTAGTAGTAGGAAAGAACAAGACAGCTAATTGTAATGAAGCACTTCAGAGAGGTATTTCAAGAGTACATTTGTAACTAGCACTTTAAACAAGAGTCTTTGAATGATACTTGCCAGAAATGTAGGAAAATATGTGTGAAACACTCCTTCGTGGATAGATTTAATGGCTTCCCTTTGACTGTTGTTGCTTGTTTGAGCTGTGATGGGATGATTTTAATGGGTGTTAAGGGCCACCAGATGTCAGTATGACCTTCTGTAATGTGATATAATGTAATTAATGCACATTTAGTCAAGTACAACTGGGAGTAGTTTCAGTACACACAGTTGCCTAATATTTCAAGAAAATCCTTCACTTCCAATACCAAAAGCATGACATGGTATACTAATCGTTTTCTGTGATGTAACAAATATTTCTTCATTATTCTCAATTGTTAGAGAATTACTCCAAGCACTAGACAATTTGTAGAAAGATTCAAACAGATTAAATTTAGGAATTAGGTTAGTAAAAAAAGAGAACATTCTTCTGATATTTCAGACATGGGATATATGAATATTTTGTATCTCGTTTTAACGTTCCCTTTATTGGGAATAAGAAATCAATAAAATAAAATACTCCAAAATTAAAAACCATGACTTGAAGTAGATTTCTTTGGATGTTATAATGTCCTATTTATGTTCTTATGATATTATTCCATCCTTCTGTATATTATCTTCTGTGATTGATTCATATAGCCCTGATTCGACAAGGATGAAACAATTACAGAGTACTGAAATGAGACTTCTGAGTTTTAACATTGTTTAACATATGTGTGTGTATCCACACATACACACATACACACATCTACATGTATATCTATAACTTTGTGTAGTCTATAAACAATAACCATTCCCTAATTAAGTACTAAAAGAATATGAAGTTTTCGAATGAAGAAATTCAAGGTGTCAATAATATAAAATGCCCTAAATCATCATAGTAATAGAAGTACCAGTTAAAACACTTCTAAAGGCCCCCTTTCCTACAGATCAGATTAGCAGGGATAACAAGAGTGAAAAATAGTAGCTGGAGGCTGAATGAGAGTATAGACATACTAATGTACTTTTGGTGAAGCTGTGAATTGGTCCAAGAATTCTGGAAAACATTTTGGAACTATACTCTAAATGAATCCTTTAATATAGCAATGCCACTACTAGACATATATGCTTTAAAAAGTAAAAGATGGAGAATGCATTATATGTACAAAACTTTATAATGATACTTTTGTTATAGCAAATATTTGGAAACAAAATACATGCTCATCAGTTAAGGAATAGCTAAACAATTGTGCTGTATGAATATAATATTATCATATTCTAAGAAATGAAAAGATGAGTTCTGATAGACCTGGGTAAATTTATGTGACTTGATGCAAAGTGAAATGAGCAGTACCACGAGAACAATTACAAAGACTACAAAAATGTAAAGTAAAACAATTTTGAAAAGCTTCAGAATATGATCAAAGCACCAATCATGATTACCAAAGACTGATGTTGAAACCTGCTTGTGCCTTCTGTCAGAAAGCTGATGACTATGATATAGGATAAAATCTACATTTTCATACATACTCAATATTTTGATCTATTTGATTTGAGTATACTTATTTGTTATAAGAAAGGCTTCTAATGAAGGTGAGTAGAGCATTTTTTTTACTACTGACTTAAATTCTGAAAAAGATTGAAAAACGATATATACACATATATGTACATGTGTATATATATGTGTGTGTACATGCATACACACATGTATGCATATTTATGTATATACGTATATACATACATATGTATTTGTAATCCTTGTAGAATTATGGAGCATACCAAACAGGTTCACAGTCATATGCAATACTCTTTCCTCCCATTTGTCACATGTTGGGATATTTTTTTTGTTCATGTAAATTTATAATGTAGCGATTCTCTTGCCACTCTCTTTCTTAGGGATACTTCCTGATCTGCCACCATAATGACAGGTTAGGGTTTCCCCAGAGAAATGGCAGCTGCTGTAAGTCATTGGTCATTGCTCTCAGGTAACTTATGGGTAACCATTGGAGTGATTAGTTTTATTAACTCCATAGCTGCTGACCCTACACCAATGCATTTCACACTGACAAGTCAGCAACTAACACCCAAGCAACCTTAACCAAAACATTTGCTGAAAATGCAAAACAAATATATACATTTACATATTCCTTATCTTATGGTTAGTAACCAATTTTTTTTTTTTTACCAATAAACCTGGACCATTCACTCTTGCCAATGCACATAATGTTAATGGGGAAAGAGTACACACACTTAAAATCCCAGGGTCATAAAGTACATAAGGTCATAAGGCTTGTGGACAGGGCAACCCTTAATTAAGAAACTGTTGATTTCACTATCCTCTTTTTGTCTCAGGAACTGTATATAAAAATTCCTGTTGAGTAGAGCTTCTGTGTGAACAAATACTTACAGAACTGTCTCATGCTGTGTTGGAGTGACACCACACTAAGCATAGTTTCTTACCTGGAAAATTCGATCCACTGGGATCTTTTCTGGTGCTGTACTTCTACGCTTTTTTCTGTTTATTTCAATATTGAGCTCAATTGAGCTTACTCCCTGACAGCAACTATAGTATCAATTACTTCTAGCTTTAAGCCTAGCAGATACATTCAGTTGAAGTAGCGCTATGATTTTTTTTAGGAAAAGACAACTGCCTTTACACTAAGTTGGAAAAAAGCCTCTACCAGCCTCTGTTCCTTTGGCAGAATTCTTATTCTTTTCTTTCCTCTCAGTAACAACAGGTGGCAATGCAGAGAAGCATCCTATTCCCTTTCTTTTCTCTTCTACTTTTCTTCTTCAGAATCAGATGTTGGAAGGCAGTAACATGTATCCTCTCTCTTCTTCCTCTTTTTCTTTCTTCTCCTGTGTAGCATATGATCGTGTAGAGACATATAAAGTTATACTCCACCTTTGACGTAACTCTGAAATTGTTTTTTTTTACTTCTCCATCATTCTCGTTTATCAGTTGGTTTTACTCTGTGAAAGACCTTTCCTTAACATAAGTTTAATAACCAAATTCTCATCTTCTTACTAAACCATAACCCAGTAAAGCACATTTATTCCATAATCATGAAATACTTCTGCTATTGAGATTTTGATATTATTAACTTCAAAGTTCACTAATTTTCATATGCAAACAAACCTTGAAGCACAGAACAATGACTTTGCATTATATTTACCTCTAAATGCGTTAGCTAATAATAGGCAAGTAAGCTATTTCAGAAGACTCAGACATAGGCCCTTGAAAAGTGCCTTGTCAAGGGTTATCCCCCCTTAAAATAATATATAAAAAAAGATTTTTTAAAAGACAGTAATATTACAATAGCGGATGGAGTAGTAAGGAATGGTGGTAGGGGCAGTAAAGAATAAGAAAGGAGACACTTACAATGTTTGTAGGTAGATACATTTCCAATTATTTTACCAGCATGTATTTGTATAATAAGAATTATCTATTAATTCTAGTGGGAAATTTAAACATAATAGTTAGCTCAAATTTTCATTTGTAATAAAAGATATTATAATTACATTTTTAAAAAAAGTCAACATGCACTTATTAAGCCCTTACTATGTTCCAGGCACTGAGCTAAGTGCTGAGAATACAAATATAAGGCAAAAGAAAGATAGGCCTTGTAATCAAGCGCCTTAGAAGACAAAACATAAAAGAAAACTAAAGTGGAGGAGGGGAGAGGAATCATAGGAAAGTTTGGTGCAGAATGTACAGATGGTCAGAATAGAGGCCTGGAGAAGAAAGAAGACATGCCCAGCCTGTACACTTACCTTGAAATTAGAGGTTCTGGGTAGCACTGATCAATGAGAAGCTAGGGCCACACATGAGGAGTGCACTTCCAGTGTGAGGAGGCTACTGCATTTTGGTGGAGAAATTCTAGGGACTCAGGAGTGGTATCTAGAGAGGAATGAATCATCTGTAATTCTAACTTCTCACAAATTTAACTTTCCTATCTCACGTTTAGTCTGAAATAATTCTTATTGTACTTCCTGCCTGTTTAATTCAACAAATTTCAAGGAAAGTTGAAGAACATGATTCTGATTACCCAACTACATACTAAAAACATATTCTTAGTGGTCCACAAAGTGATCCTGTCTTGAGTACTTTCCAGTATAGCACAAGTTTCAGATAGTTTGCTTATTTTCCTGACTGTGTCTCTGTTATCTAATCCATCACACTTTTGCCCTAGTCATGATTCGCTAGTCATGATCTCCTAACCCACTACAAAATGTATGGATAAAAGACATGGTCCAGATATCAAGTGCATTTCATGATCACAGCTTTCCTGTAGTATATAGCTAATTATGATGTCTCCATTTTGCCAGCCATTATCAACCTTAAAACAGATGCTACTTCTGAGCCTCGGATCAGTATCTGGCCCTCCCTATTCTGTCTGTTCCACTCTGTAAATTTTGTCCCCCAATGGAACATGTGATACCATAATTCAAATATGAGACTCTTGTCAGTTATTAGGTAAATATACATAATTTTATCACTTCATTTAATGAGTACTGGGTCCTCAAACTTTTTTGTATATTTATTATGCTTCCATTACATTTGTAAGTAATATGATTTCGTATTTTCTGAATCTGTTTTTTTTTAACTTTTAATCTTTGTTATATACTAAAATAAAAATAAAGCTGCATTGGCTGGTTTTTTAAAATATTTTAATCTTAAAATATTAATTAAAATGTAGAAACCTTATAAATAAATGAATAAGCTTATTTTTCAAAAAATATAAATAGATTTTAAGAAATGTTGCAAACTATAAAGAAAAGTGCTTGAAGTCTTGGTATGTAAGAGCCCTAGGTGGTTGTAATTCTTTTCTTGCATGGTGTAACATTTACATTATATCTTAATCCCTGGGGAAGAGATATTCCTAAAACACAAAGTGATATTTTTCTCAGTTGTTAACAATACAATTTTGGAATTATTACACTTATGTTAAGAAGTTTTAGAAGACATGATTGGACCTGTGTCAATCCTATTCAAATGTTGTGAAAATAGACTGCCTCCAAGTAATGCCTAAGCTTATTTGTCTTATGACTTAGAAGATATATTAGTTTGGATGAACATAAACTTTGTTTGGATTCTGTTTTAAGGTAGCTTGGGGTTATATATAAATAGTTTATAAAAGGTTTTGATTTTATTTCTCCTCTAAACATGGTCACAGTGAGATCTGAATATAAATGATGTTCATGGTTTTGAGCACTGCTTATGTAAATTCTTTGGGAAAAAAAAGAAATAAATACTTTTGTTTGAATCCTTAATAGTTCTGAACAGTAAGTTCTGGTGATCAGGTCAGGAGTTACCAAGATATAAACAATGAGGGAGAAAATTAATATGACAACTCAGAATGGTGCCATATTTGAGGATTTTCTTCTCTGTTATTACTTTGAATCAGATTATCTTAGCCTCTAAATATCTTTATAATTTATTAATTATTATTTAGTTAGAATATGTGAAACAGTTTATGGTAATTTTTCATGTATGCAATCATAGGTCATGAATAAGTTTGAATGCTTTCAGAGTAGGTCAGTCAGAATGATGAGAAGGCTGGAGATCATTCTGTAATAGGTCTGGTCAGAGAAACTGGGGATATGTAGCCTGGAGAAGACTTAAGGGAGATATGATGGCTATCTTCAAATATCTGAAGGATTGTCATGTAAAGTAGAGGTCAGACTTGTTTTCCTGGGCCCCAGAGAACAGAACCATGAGTAATGAATAGAAGTTGTAGAGAAGCAGTATTCAGTAAAGAAAGAAAGCTTTTCTAATAATTAGTGATCTTGAAATGAAATGGGCTTTTTATTTGTTTGCTTGAAATTTTCAAGCAGCTAGGTGGCACTGTGACTAGAGCACTGGATCTACATTCAGGAAGACTTAAATTCAAATTTGACCACAGACACTCACTAACTACTTGACCCTGAGCCATCCACTTAGCCTGTGGGTGTAATAAAGTACCTATCTCCCAGGGTTGTTGTGAGGATCAAATGAGATAATATTTATAAAGCACTTTGCAAAGCTTAAAGCACTATAGAAATATTAGCTTATTGTTATTATTATGCATAAGCTTGATAACCACTTATAACGATAGTTTAGAGAAGATTCCTATTTAAGCAAAGGATGAACTAGATATACTCTAAAGCTCCAATATTCTATTTATGTGATCAGGGAGAGCCTTAAGTGGGTCATATTTATCAGAGGATCCTTGCATATCTCCGGCACTGGGGAATCAAAAGTTCAATTCCTCTAGATCTTCCTTGAGGGAAAAAATTCAAGACTTTTTTGATGTTTATTAACATCATTGATCTCTATCTTCTTGTAAACTACCACATAGGAGTTGTAAGTGCTTTGACTGTCCAAGTCTTAAGCTGTGACTTGCTGCCTTCAGTTCTCTTAGTAATTTGAAATGGCTGGAGCAGGTGTCAATAAATCGGTTAAATATCTTTTCTTTTCTTTTTTTTTAGATATATATGAGATGCCAGGCACTGGAGATACAAAGGAAAAAATGAAACATTCCTTGCCCTCAAGGAATCTATGTTCTGTTGGGGAAAACAAAATGTACACATACAAGTCTAAGTGAATAAATAGTCATTTCGGAGGGAGGGTAGATAGTACTAACAGTTGGGGGAGAGCTGACAAGTCAGTGCTGATACTCCAGTGATGATTCTTGGATTTGTACATACCAGGGCCAGAGGGTTCACTTTACTGTTGATCCATAACTTCTCTAGGTAATTCTAATCTCTCTCTCTCATATAACTCAAATGGGATAATCTTCATATAGTCCACTGCATTCTTGCTCCTGAATCAACTGTCAAATGCACACTTGAAGTGTCCTTCATATTCCAGTATTCGTTGTCGAATATATCAGGATGCTGAATCTTTAACCTTCACAGTCACTCTTGCACATGTTCCAATGAGTTCAGATCGAAAGGATGCAGGAAACATTGTTGAGGCAAGGATTTGGTTCTTTGGGTCTTGGTGTATCCTCTGACTCTATTGATGCTGGTCCATTGACTTTCTGCTTCTAATCAATCAGTGCTAGTTCTTTTCATGAGAGCACCCAGAATAGATGTGCTTGTCTTGACCACTGTTGAAGGAAAATAAAACTCCTAAGACTTCTTTCCCTTTTTGGAAGGTGTGATTCATTGTCCAGCAGGTTTGTTGCAGACATTATCTGTGGGATCTGTCTGATTTGAGTTGGCCTTAGTGGCTCTGAACTGAATGATAGAATGAGAGAATACTGGGTTTTGCTAGTTTCTGTTCTCTCTCTGTCTCTCTTTTCTCTCTTTCCTCCCTTTCTGTCCCCTCACCCTCATCCTGGCCACCATCTTTGATTTTATTTTCTTCACTAAGAAGCTGCCCTCATTGTTTTCTCACTCACACATGTGCCCATAAGGATTTATCACATACCACCCCCACCTCCTTTTCTTAGTCTTGATATCATCCATTACTCCCATAGGCATTATTTGATTGCCACTTTTTCCAATGTAACACAAAGTCAGAAGATTTTACTCTTTCATTTTGAATTGTATTATGGAACTGAACATGCATGTCTTTTGTACTCCCTGAACCACTAAATTATCTATCTAACCTCTGCAAGCATTCAAGTGCCATGACCCAAAACACTACATTTTTCAGGGAACATATAAAGTCAGAAACAGATGTCCAACAACTTTGCAGTAATTACTATATATCTTCCTACATCAGTCTTGAAATATTTATGAAGCATTTCCTAGCTAGTACTTGAAGGAAATTACTCCTTGGCAGGCAGGAAAGCCTTCCTCCCTGCTTTAGCTTTTTATATTGAGTACCATATACTATTGCTGGTAGTTTGACAGTCTATTCTTTGCGATCAGTTGCTACTATAGGTCATTGCTTTTGTATGAAGAAGGTGTGAATACTGGCTCTGTGACTTCTGAAGATGGTACATGAGCAGCTAAGAAAAGGATTGCCACTGAATTAAAATACACAGGCTGGGTGTTTGTGATAATATCTCCTTATCGCCATCTCCTAGCACATAGACAGTAAGTGTTTTATGTGGTCCTCAGTCTCAATTATTACCAGAAAAGCTTTAAATATTCTCACTGGCACCAGATCAGCAGAAGTGAGGTGGGAAAGGGGTTAATAATTTGTTTTCAAACAATTTTATTAATAATTCCTCTTTGGGAATGCTGGAATGTACTATTTCAGTTTACACGATGTTCCCCTCATTCAAAGTATTCACAGGAAGGTATACAATCCTTAAACGATCATTAAATCACAGAAAAGTGCTGACCTCC
The DNA here is from genome assembly GCF_003287225.1 of Phascolarctos cinereus. Lineage (NCBI taxonomy): Eukaryota > Metazoa > Chordata > Mammalia > Diprotodontia > Phascolarctidae > Phascolarctos > Phascolarctos cinereus. Next base: position 127,405,689 of record NW_027555514.1, on the reverse strand, counting down.
AAACCATCAATCCTTAATGAATGTAAAGCCATTCCTGAGTGCCAGGATTCTAATATTTGAATCTAAGTACTCAAAATATGCAAAGTATGATAAAAATTTCAAGATGTTACTCCAGCAACAACAAAATTTCAATGAAACTTTCATATGGTTTTCATAAAGTTTCATACAGTTTTCAATGAAATTATTCTTACAATTTTCATTGGAAAACTTTTTTTTTCCAAATTGCAGTCTAAAACAAAACGTAAACTCTTCAATAAATTCTTGAAATGCTGAAGTAGATGCCCTGGTACCCTTGGTTCAACGTGATACCTAAAGTAGCCTTAGTAAATTCAAACAAAAAAAGAAATCACTGATAAGCCTCCATATATAGTTGAACTAGGATGAGTGAAAAAGGATTCCTTTATTCCTGTCAGCATGAATACTGCTGGAGCTTGGACGTTACATACAAATTAACAGCAAAATATCAGTGTTAAAATAATTTTAATGTATGAAAAATATTTTTGGCTCACTGCCTGTACAAAAACTGGCCTGCCCCTTAGGCTGTAGTTTGCGCACCTCTAAATTAAAGGTCTCTGTGCTCTTTTCCTATAGTAAGATTCTTCGATTTGAGGAGTTTTTTTTGCTGGGGATATATTTCTCACATGCTTCTTTCAAAACTACATCTTTGGAGTATATGTCTGTGTATGTGAAAAAGAGCAAAAGGAAATCCCAGTTTTCTTATTCTACATTTTAGACATTGATGTGTAAGTTTATGTTCATAAATATAATTCTGTATTGATGAAAATATATTTACTTCATAGTTCCACTATACATTTTGCAGACTTTTTTTTGCAAGGTTACTGGGAAGCTAATGAAATTGTCAAAAAAAAGGCTCTTAATGTTGAAAGGGTTAAATCTCCTGTGAAGGGTTAAAATTCATGTAAAATTCATAACATAGGTATAAACCTTCTAAGAAAGTACCATCAGAAATTTATTAATTTTCAGATCTTTAGGCCTTTTGAAAGTGTGTTTTATATTCAGTTGCAAAAAATTCAATGTTCTTCCTTAATATCAAGTATTTTCTTTTCATCCAAATCAAGTTATTTCATCTAAGATAAAGTATGACCAGCCTACAACAGTGTATCTCATAATGAATTAAAACTTTTAAATGAAGAGAAATCCAATAGAGAGCAAGAAAAGTCAAATAGCATTCTATATTGAGTGAGCATTGGGACTTTAATCCATAGCCATTAATGAATTGTCATGTTTCTCTCCAGGACAGTGGTTCTTTAGTGGTGGTTGAAGTAATTCCTTGTGCTCTTCTCACAGTCTGTTCCAATTTAAATCTCTCCAGGATCCTTAAGAATGAAAAGCAATCTTTAAATTCAAGACCATGAAGCCATCACTATAAACTCAGTTATCTTTAGTCTAACAATCTTGAGCTTCATTTATATATCTATATTAGAAATGATTTTCAGACCATGAAAATGTCTTATTTATCAATTGTTTTAAATAATTGATAAATGAGACCACACTTTAACTCAAAATTAATGGAATAAGGTATTTTCCGTATTCACTGGATTTTTCCATGTCAGTGAATTATCACATGTAATTATGTTATACAATGTGATAATTTTCTGAACCTCATATTTAAAAGAATTTTTTTTCTTAGTGGGAAGAATTTCAATGTGCAAAAACTCTCTCAGCTATTGCAGGCACGCTATTCATTTACAATTTATTGTGTCAGAAATTTGCTTGGATTTAATGAGAATTTAAATTTGCCCACTTTCACATAGCTAGAGTGAGGCTTTGGAAGAATTTGAACCCATGTCCTCTAGACTCCACGGCTTTTTCTCTATTGACTAAGCAATGTTGCTTCCCTTTAACATGGACATCATTATTCTAAATCATTTGTGATCTTTGCCTCATTTGGGAATTATATGTAAGTAATATGTTCAGCTGGTGGCATCTTGAACACCTTCTAGAAAGAACATGTAGTGAAGTTTACATTTATGAGAAGTAGTTTTGTCTGTATAACTCTGCTTCCTTATAGCACCCAAGAGACCTATGGGTGATTCAGTTTTTCTGAGCATGCCTGTTTTGGACTCTGGGAAATGCAGTCACCCATAGTGGATATTCAAAGGAGAAGTACACTGTTACAGGGTATCTTTTGGATTCTGCTGATTATACATATTGTATGTTATAGGTACTTAATAAATGTTAAGTAACTTTATCTCTTTTCTCTTGTGGCAACTGAATACATGGAATAAAATAATTAAGAATTATGAGCTTTCAAAGTATAGTCAAGAAGTCTGCTTTATTGTCCATTTTGAAATACAAATATGTTTGTATTTGGATAGTTTGTATTTTCTCTCTTATTATCTATTTAAAGAGAGACAACAGTCAGACACAGAGTCAGGAAGACCTGAGTTCAAGACATTTGAAACATACCGGCCATGTGACTTTGGGTAAGTGATTTAATATTTTAGTGCCCCAGGCAGCTCTTTAAGTTGGAAAGTTACAGAATAATTGCCTTGGTACATAGTCAGTCTGTATCATCTCCACCACTTGGGAGGGAGGAGATCAAAATGAAATTTTCCATACTAATTAAATCATAGGTTCAGATTATAAAAAAAGGAATATTCTGCTTAAAAACGTGCAGACTGCAGACTCACTGGAGGAATGTTTTTACTGTTTTTGTTAGAATTTGGTGCCTAGTAAGGATGTGCCACAAAGATTATAGCTGTTGTTTAGTCATTCAGTTGTGTCTGACTCTTTGTGACCCTGTATGGAGTTTTCTTGGCAGAGATACTGGAGGGCTTTGATGTTACCTTTTCTAGCTGATTAAGGTAAATGGAGGTTAAGTGACTTGCCCGGAGTCACACAGCTAGTAAGTGTCTGAGGCCAGTACTTGGGTCTTCCTGACTCCAGCCCCAACACACTATCCACTGCATCATCTAGCTGCCTCAAAGACTAGAGGTGCTAGTATAATAGTTTTCCAGTTAGCGTTTTTACATGTTGGCAACTCTCCCCAAGCCCATCCCTGTGGTTGAACTTGTTCATGGGCTGTGACTAAGCTTTAAATGGTGATGTTTCTAGCCTTTACAATTTGGGGAAGCATAGCTATGGCCTACCTAGTAGGATTTTTTGCAGATAAAGTCCAGAATCATCATGTGAAACAAACTGAGATCAGTAACAGCATATGACAACATGTGAAAAAGAATGTCTGGAATAGAAATGGTGTCAAAACTAGACAATATAGCATAATATAATATAATATAATATAATATAATATAATATAATATAATATAATATAATATAATATAATATAATATAATATAATATAATATAATATAATATAATATAATATAATATAATATGATATAATATGATATAATATGATATAATATGATATAATATGATATGATATGATATGATATGATATGATATGATATGATGTGATATGATGTGATATGATATGATATGATATGATATGATATGATATGATATGATATAATATGATATAATATGATATAATATGATATAATATGATATAGTATGATATGATATGATATAATGTAATGTAATGTAATATAACATAATGTAATATAACATAATATAATATAATATAATATAATATAATATAATATAATATAATATAATATAATATAATATAATATAATATAATATAATATAATATAATATAATATAATATAATATAATATAATATAATATAACACAATATAATATAACATAATATAACATAATATAATATAATATAATATAATATAATATAATATAATATAATATAATATAATATAATATAATATAATATAATATAATATAATATAATATAATATAATATAACACAATATAATATAATATATAGTATTATATATGCATACATATATATACATACACACATATAATAGCTAGGCAGAAGTCATGTTAATATTTGGTCACATCATGGAAGTTAAATTCTGACATAGACAACAAGGACTTCATCTTGTTGGAAAGCTTTCTTATTTTGCCACACTCAACATTCTGTGAGGTTATATGTGTTTTTGTTCCTAGCCTTATCCTCCAGATACATCTAAATGTGTATTAGCTTAGGTAATAGAGTTTCCATTATGGTAGCCCTCATTGTCCTCCACAGCAACTGCCTTTTTAAAATGGTGGTGGGCTGTGTATTAGTGTCCTCAGCAGATTATATTTCTGATTTCAGGGAGAAGAGATTAACGAAGACCAGAGACATTAAGTCTTTATTTATCAAAATTTGAGAATAAAATTAGTAAATATTTAGATATTAAAGACTGAGAATTATATGTTATTAGGAAGTCAACCTGAGTAAAGGAGAGTGGGGAGCAAATAAATGCACAATTTGCATTTTCCTTACCTTTTTTCCATCTTTAACATTTGATAAAAAAAAAAACTTAAGCTTTACACTATTATCTGTATCATTTATCATTTAAATGTAAGAGCTATAAGCACTCACCTACAGCTATCCTGTAATGGTCTAGATAGTCCAGGATGAATAGTTATGTGGGAAATCATCTGCTATTTTCTCATAAGTGAAACACTGCTTTAGTGTTTGTCTTTTTTGTTTCAGAGGATAAAGAGGAGAAACTCATGCTATACACCCTTCACCCCCTCCAAAAAGCTGTTATGTGATTATTTTCTGGGAGGAAAGACCTTGCCCCCTGAGCCCCTAGACAAAACACAAGCAAAATCCCAAACCAATTACACTTAATGATTTGCTAAGGTTTTATTGCTACTTCCTATTTGTAATGTTATTTAAGCACTTAAGCCCTTGAAAGACCTTGAGCAGCCCAAACAATATTATAAAAGGCTTATGGTTGAGCTCATTCCTATTGCTCACTTAATATTTACTTTAATGCCAGTATATTCCAAGGGATTTCATTGGGATGAAGTACTTGCTGTTTGGCCCCTTTTTCTAATACGTGAACTAATATGGTTCTCAATTGTGTTACCTCTAATGACATATCAAGTTCTGTAAAGCAAGTACAGGTTTCCTATCTGTTCCTTTCAGAAGCATTCTTTTCATCAGTTCTTTCTTTTCCAAACTATGCCAGCTGGAAAAAAAAAAACATTTTATGATAAAGACAAGATAATACAATGCAGAGATACTTGCTGTGTGACCCTGGACAAGTCATTTAAACTCTCACTGTCCCATGTAACTCTCTGAGATGATAATTTATGAAAAAGTTACCTTGGTAAGCCACTAGTATAAAAATACAGGGCTATATTTTGTGTGTAGAGGAGTCTAGCTTAATGGGACAAGTCTCATCAAATTACCATGGATCATTGGTTTCTGTGAAATTTTCAATACCTCTAAAGTCATGGGATCATGGAGTGAGTCAGAAATGAAAGAGACATCTAATCCATCCTCTGTCTGTTTTTGTTGTTTGTTTTTGTCTGGCTTTTTGTGACTCTGTTTATGGTTTTCTTGACAAAGACCCTGGAGTGATTTGCCATTTCCTTCTTCAGCTCATTTTACAGAAGAGGAAACTGAGGCAAAGAGGGTCAAGGGACTTGTCCAGGCTTACACAGCTAGGAAGTGTCTGAGGTCAGATTTGAACTCAGGAAGGTAAGTTTTCCTGACTCAACGCCCTGCACTCTATCCACTGCACCACCTGGCTTCTATCTGTACTTTACAGATGAGGAAATCAGAGGCCAGAGAAATTAATGATTTGCTCAGTGTCACGTAGCTCATAGTTATCAAAAGTGAGATTTGAACTTCTGTTTTCTTGAGTCCAGGTCTAGCATTCTATCTATTACAAAGTAGATAGAAATGGGTCATTGATAGATGAAATAGCGCATTTTAGAGGGAGTTCTTTCACCTTGAGTTGTGGGTCTAGACTACTCCAACTCCCGAAAAAAAGAAACAAAGAAAATAAAAGATACCATGTTGAAAAGCTTTCCTATCCAGGAACCAATGGTTTCCATTTTACACCAAATTTTGATGAGACAAAAGTAGCAGTTGAATTTATTCTTGTCCTGATCTTCCCTTATCCAGTTAAGAATCCATTTATCATGTTTTCTTCCCTTTGCTGCCAAAGCAATTACCAGATACCTTCTTGTCCCCAAATACCAGAGAAGGTATCTTACACAAGGTAGTTATGTGAGACCATGGATAGAGTGGTAGACTTGAAGTCAGGAAGATCTGAGTTCTAATCTTGTCTCAAACATTTATCTGTTTTTAACCCTAGACAAGTCACTTAACCACTCAGTGCGTCAGTTTCCTTACTGTAAAATGAGGGTATTAATAACACTACTTCACAGAATTATTGTGAGGCTCAAATGAGTTAACATATGTAAAGCATTTTGCAAATCCTAAAGTGCTACAAGTGCTATTGTAAGTCCTGAACATTTAAAGATAAATCTTCTCAACTTATCTTTGGCTGGTTTATTTCTCTGATAAAAAAAAAAATTGGCATTCCCCTTTGTGAGGGGGCACTATGCCATCCAAACAGATGGACATGAATGTAGGTAGCTGAGAGACCATGTTTGTTTGTCAAATGTGTTTGCTGAGGGCAGCATCGCTAGCCAGGAATGCAGAAATGCTGCCCATCCTGAGCTTTAACAACCTTGGTGAAGACTGTTCTTGTCACTGTTATATTCACTTTCAAAATTAAAACCTAACTTTTATGGCCATATAGATGATTTTTTTTTAATACAGTAGAGTCACATAATGAATTCTTCAATGAATCTTTATCTTTACCATTGTAAAAAAAAAGTCAAGGGTGGCACTGTAATATTTGAATATCTAAAATTAAGCAAGAGGATAACTTGTCTTGGAAATAATGTCTTGACACAATGTGCTAGTTACTAAACTGTGCAATATATTTACATTCTACTATTTTGTATATTAAAAAGAAACTACCTGGGAATTGTAGCAGAATAATTTGCAGGGCTAAATTTAGTGGATGTAGGCATCCTAGTTTAATGGGACAGCTCTCACTAAATTTACATTCGTCATTGGTTTCCATCAGATTTTCATCATCTCTCCAGTCAGGAATGAGTCACCAAAATTAAGTGAATGGTTCCTGTTAGACTGAATGTTTAGTGCTAATATTGATTCTTTTCTGCATGTTCTGTTTTAATTGGAATGACTGATTCCAGTATACAACCTGGTGGGATGATATTCTCCTTCAAGGTATTTGTAACCAAGGAATTCTCCAAGAAAGAGGAGTTGATCAACAGAGAAAGGATTGGTTTGCTGTCCCATACTTCAACATTTTTCCCTCTCTGGAGTTAACGAGATAGTATGGTGCAGTGGAAAGAACACTGGCTCTCAGTTCAGAGAACCTGAGTTCAAATTCCATTTCTGATGCTTATTACAGGATCACAGATTTAAAACTAGAAAGGATTGTAGAAGGTACCAAGTCCCACCCCTTCATTTTACAGGTAATAGTCATAATAATAGCTAACGTCTGTATAGCACTTACTATATGTCAGGTTCTACACTAAGTGCTTTATAATTATTATTTCATTCGATACAACAACCAAGGGAAGTAGTTGCTATTATTATTCTCATTTGACAGATGAGAAAACCAAGGCAAACAGAGGTTAAATAACTTGCCCAGGGTCACACAGCTAGTCAGTGTCTGAGGCTAGATTTGAACTCAGGTCTTCCTGATTTCAGGCTCAGCATTGTGCTATCTGATGAGGAAATTAATGCCAGAAGGGGAAAATGACTTGCTTAGGGTCACACAAGCAGCAAATGGAAGAGAGTTTGAATTTGGATTCAGGTATTCTGACTCCAAATATTGAGACTTTTCTGCCATACCACCTTAAGGAAGTTACTTCACTTCCTCCTTTTCATCACCTCTCAAGTAATAAGAATTGAAATGAGTATTCTCTGAGGTCCCTTCATGTTCCAGAGCTGTGGCCCTATAGTCCTATGGAGTATGATTACAACAATATGGGCATATTACATTTCATAGGTAAGTATCCATCTTTAGATTCCCAAATCAAATGGGAGACTGAGGGTTGGTGCCTATGGAAATATGTCTGGCTCTGTGGAAGTTCTTGAATTGTTTAGGATAAGCCTCTAACTTCCAAATGGTGCTGGTAAGCAAAGAAGTAAGATTTTTTTTTATCCTTACCATTTAGCATCGGTTAAATGGCTTTATGAGAAGCAGAGTATGTAATTGAATATAAGGCCATTCTTGCTATTAGTAGACATGGATTGAAGTTTTGCCTCAGACCCAGACTAGCTGTGTGCCCAGGGATAAGGCATTTAACTTTTTAGTTCCCTTAAGGTGTAGACTAACAGTTTCAGGACAGGTGACAATATGCTTTAGTGGGGGGAATTTCCATACCAGGATTTCCCCTGTTGATGAAATCTTTTGTTTTGACACCAAAAAAATGTACTATTTATTACATGCTTCGTATGACAGTAAACATGATCTTTGGCCTTTGTGTATAAAATAATTGAAATTAGAGAAGTCACATGAGAGAGGGCAGATGAAACCAATGTTACCAAAGGGTGGGAAAGTCACATTGCAGAGTGTTTGAGAAAAAGGATTCTGTCTGTGAATATTTAAGAGTTACCGCTATCTCTGTCCCCAGCACCCTTAGTAATTCATTGCATGGATATGGTAGTTACATCAGATAGGTACTAAGAAGACTAAATTTAAATGGAGATGGTTTTGCAATATGAAAACTTTTTAGTTGGGGTAGACTACTTCTGTTTGTGTAAGGCTGAAAATAGGCCCCTTCTATTTTGGGGATTTATTTTTTTTCCAATTATTTAACAGCAGCCTGCTGATTGCTCATTAAAGGGCTTGGTTTCTAAAAATGTAATCCTCTGTCACAGTAAGAAAGCAAAATTGTCTAGGGCTATAAGAAGGGTAATTGGCAAAAAAGAAGACAAAGGGTGATAGTTTCTAACTTTAACTGCATCATTAACTCACTTTAAGAATTGCACAAGTCATTTGGTTTTCCCTTGCCTCGATCAGCTCAGGTGTAAAATTGGGTAAAAACCTGAACTTGGTGGTCCACATGACTGATCCGATTAAAGATAGTGAAACAAATAAAGTACTGCTGCATCTGAAACTACATATGAAGCTGAAGTTAACTCAAACTGAATGTTCCATCAGATTTCACAAAGTGTTGTTTTATGGTTATTGTTATATAGCTTAAAATGTTTACTAACCCCTTTAAGGGGTTTGGAATGTTTGGCAGTATCTACAAGGAAGACGAGCCCTTGAATTCTGAAATAATAGGCAGTCCTATTTCCAAGAAAGAAATGCATGGATGAGCTCTCCCAGAAAGGCTCAGGTTACCTAGACCTTATCATTATATTGATTTTATTGATAAATCTATTCTAATTTTACATTCATCATTGACTTTAGGGATGATCTGTGAACAGACACATCACTTGCCTTGTGTCCTTCTCTAGTATGTCACTGTAAGGTTTAGACTATTTTAAAGCAATCCAACTGGATGCTTTTGCCTTTCAGGTGAGGAGCCTGAGGACAGTGAAACTTAGGATTTTATGCAGTGATTTGGTAGTTGGAAAAAAATAATAATCAATAATAATAACTAGCATTTATATGGTGCCTACTACATACTAGTGCTCAATACTGTGCTAAGTACTCTACTGATATCTCATTTGATCATCGCAACTCTGGGAGGCAGGTGCTATTATTATCTACATTTTCCATTTGAGGAAATTGAGGAAAACAGAGGTCAAGTGACCTACCCAAATCATTTACTTACATCTAGTGTCTGAGGTTGAATTGGAACTCAGATCTTCCTGACTCCAAACCTAGCACCATATCCATTGTACCACCTAGTTGCCTAAGCAAAATGACATAATCCTAAAGCACATTTAAAATTAAAAAAAAAATGATGATGTCTTGGACCTAGGAGGAATTTTTAACCTTAAGCCACTGCATTAAATGAATGACTCTATAGTAACTGACTTCAAATAGATGACATAAAGAATAAAAAATGATGATTGAGTATTTTGAAAGCATAATAACATGGTCAACATAAGACAGGCAGAACACTGAGGAGCAGTGGCAAAAATGAACTAACAATGTGGTAAAATTTAAAAGATAGACCATAATAAGGTAAGGTTATAAGTTGTACTTTTTCAACAAAAAATCTGAAGAACGATCCTATTTACATCTAGAAGGGATTTGTATATAAATATTTCTACTTGGTATAGTTATCTGAATGAAAATTCCATGCCATTTTTCAGTTCCTTTGATCATCTGAGTTGAGGTCCTGATAAAGCCAATCTTACCCAGTGCAAGAGAGAAGCTAAGATCAATTTCCGAAGCTCAATTTGTAGAGTGTGTATTTCTTCCTCTCCCTTGCCTTTATGAGTTCACCAAATTATTAAATCATATTTAGCATTAACATTTCCTCACTATCCTGCCATTTGAAAAGTTTAAGTGGTTTTTACGCTGATTACCTTGAAAGTCACATAGTAATTAAAAATAACAGAAATGTTCAAGGCAGACTGTGCTTCAGTGAATATTTTTCATGTAGTTTCCCTGGATATTTCTGGAAATTATTCCTGATAAACTTTTTGTGCTATATGAAACATCCATGAAACACATGGATGTTCATTGATAGAAATATGATCCCCACCCCACACCATTTCCAACTGATTTGAAGTAGGATCAGAAAAATAAGTGGAGTGAAGATCCCCAGGTGTTACCTATCTAACTGCCCACTGAAGGGAGAGGTGTGTCTTTTGTCATTGAAAGTGTCCCAGTTACTTTATATTAAGAGAATTCCAAGTATTAGCCTTTGCGATGTCCTCAGGGATGGCTAGATTATTAGAAACATATTTCTAGGCTCTGTCATCAGACAAGTAACAAAAGAACGATGAGAAGCATTGTAAGTAAGGTGGATTTTGTTATTCTTTTTAGATAGCAATTCCCAGTATCCATGGCCAAAACAATTTCTACTTCCCAGGTTTCTGGCTTGTAAACAGTTTCTATTGCAACTGTGCAGAGAGATATAAGGATGACATAATACAATATTTACTATGCTTGCGCTGTACTAAGTCATGGTGATATTGCTAAAGTTAACCTGTAAGCTTATTGTTGGCAAATTGCCTTCTTTGTGTGGTTCTCTATAAATCAAGAGAGTGCTGGTCAGTGAGTGGGGATGTGGGGATTTGTGAATGTGCTTGTCTCAACTGGCCCCCATTGAGGCTTAGTGGGGATTGCACTAGCTGGAATGCTGTGTGTGCCTTGATCTTACAGGGAACCTGTAGGAGTTGTCCTCCCAAATTCTCCCCCACCCCTGCGAGAAGGGTGATTAGGGGATCTTGTAGAATTTGGTGCTCCCATTATCAGGAAGCCACAGAGACAGAGAATAGTAAGAATAAATTATTTTTTAATCCTTCTGAAGCTGCCTTCCTGTCCTTCTGGCTGCACAGATCAAGAATTAACCTGTTAGAGGCTGGAGTCCAAAACCTCGCGTGATGTTTCCTGTGTTACAAAGCATAAAGTAGGTGTTTCATTTGAAAGCTTCCCTCTAATGGTGGGTGTTCTTGTACCCCTTTCCCCCTTTTAAATTAATGTTCTAGATATATGAATTCATTGATGGAAGGAGGTACCAGGGTGAAAATTCCTTCGCTCAATGCAGATTGGTGATTTATGTTCTAGGTGGTTGTTTGGCAACAATAAGAGGTTGGTTGTGTCTTCTCTATGGCCACACCACCAATTATTGTGAGAGGCACAACTTAAACCTGATCTTTCTGACTCCAGATTGGCCTGCTACTTCCTCATCTATACTACTTCTCATTATTTGGCATAGTTTTTTTTTTTCTGTAATCCTGACAATTATAAATTCAGAGCATTGCAAGTTTTATCTGATTGGAAATGTTAGCTATTAAGTGATATTACATTTTACTTAATATCTTTGCTTGGCTTCTGCTTCTAAGATAACAAGATTTCCCTTTCCTCTCTTCCACTTTTTCTCCTTCCCTTCACTCTCTTTCCCACTTTTCCCTATGAGGTAACTAACTGTTACAAACAGGGTTCTAACCCAACCTTTCCTCAAAATGACATTGTTGTTCAGTTGTGTCCAACTCTTTGTGACCCTGTGGACTGTAGCATGCCAATGCTTTCCATGGGGTTTTCTGGGCAAAGATACTAGAATGGCTTGCCATTTCCTTCTGTAGTGGATCAAGACAAGCAGAGGTTAAGTGACTTGCCTTCAGTCATATAACCAGTAAGTGTCTGCCAGGTTTGAATTCAGGTCTTCCTGTCTCCAGGTCCCGTGCTCTATCCACTGAGTCACCCAGCTACCACCTAAAATAGTCATTAGTTTTCTCTAAAAGTCCATAAACTATCCCTTGGACCTGATTGGCCCCAAACTCCTTTAATATAGCTTCCTGGTCACCTTGGGGAATTAAAAAGTCCTGTGCTCATGGAGTTGGGGCCCCCTACAAGTCTTTATACCCTTCCTTGCTGACCAGATAGATGAGTTTCCATATGGAGATGAGAGGAGCCTCATCTATAGAAATTAAGTTCCATTGTATCTTTGTTGCTTGCTTGCTGTATCAAGGCAAAGTAAATCCTCTTTTGTTAACTATTTAATGATTTATAAGTGTCTCATTATATCTCAAAATTGAACTGATTAAACAGGATTTTGGAGTTAGTCCTGTCTCTAATGTTCATCCAAAGTAACTTGTTCTGGTTTTGTCTTTTCAACTTGCAAAAATGATCATGTTTGTCCAAATTTGGGTGGAAAGTTAGAAGTCTTACACAGGAAAAACTGAAACTGCTCTTCAGAAAGGCTTTAAAAAAACAAACTAACAAGCAATACAGCCTTGAAAAATCATACCTCAGCAGTCAAAATCTTTCAAATATGATAGTCAGGTCCTGGACATCTAAAAATATGTAATTCCTATATCATGATGAACTGTTTATTTTTAAAGGAAAAAAAGAAAAGCTGGTACTCAGTTGAGTAGATTTCAGATGGGGGGGGTGAGGATTAGCATTTTCACTAACCTTTTAATTAGCTAGTTCCCAGTTTTTCACTGAGCCTCTCTTATGGGACCATCTCTCTATGTACTCATCAAGCATCTTTTCAACCCTTTTTTAAGTACAAGCCTCCCTGTGGCAAAGGCTAATAAAGCTTCAACATATTTTCCCTTTATTTCACTAGTAACTATTATCTTCTCTTTGCTTCATGTTTTCAAATAAACATTTACATTAGGCTAAATGAACTGAAGCATTTGGTCTACAGTGTTCTTCTGAAAGCATTTAGAATGCTTTTTGGCTAACTTTATTTTAAAATGGAAACCAGAGCAAATGTCCATAATAGAATCCAAGTACTCCCTTACCATTTCCCCTCTTTCCTCTCTTCTGTTTCTTTCTTTAATGGAACTCACAACCATCTAAAATGTACTTATTGTGTATTCATCTAAAAGAAAGATCATCAGAGACATCTAAAACTCCCCTACTCTGAGCCCCCCAGACTTGTAATTGCCTTTAATTATGTTAATTAATAAAGCACTTCATTGTGATACTATTTCCTCCACAAATATTCAGATTTTCGAATACATAAGGTTATACACAACAAAACTCAAAAAATATGTATTGTTCTTTAAAGATATACAATATGGAAAGCTTGTCTTTCTTATAATAAGCATGTCCAAAGAATTACGATAAAATTTTTCATAGTATCATAGATTCAGACCTGAAAGGGATCTCAGGTGGTAATGTCCTCCCACTCAAAAACTTCCTTGTATTCATCTATGTGTGTGTGTATATATACATACGTACATACACATACATATACATATCTATCTATCTATCTATCTATAGATAGATAGATAGATATATGTATACACACGTAAACGGGGTGTATGGGGTGTTCAGGGAGGACTAACACCTCTGGTGTGAGGGCTTACCAAGTCCTTTTCAGAGCTGATCATCCATTTTCACCTAACTCTCATGTGTGACTCTAAAAAGTGTAGTATGTGCAGTGGCCACACCCCAGTTGAAATAGCCTAAACTAAATTAAAGTCTGGGTGAGAAAGAACAGTAAGTTCAGTTTGTTCCAATGGCCATGAAGGTGGCTGGAGTAGGCACTGTGGAGTGTTTAAAGCTTGGTCACACATGGAAGATGCACTGGCATCCAGGGCTGTCTGTAGTTATCTTGACTTTTGTCCTGCCACTGGACTTTGATGACTCTGGAAGAGAGAGTGAGGTGAGGATTTTATGTAATTCTGCCTCACTTAAATCCAATTCTTGTGAAAGTCAAGATATCACCTGTGATGTTTTTGGTCCTCTTCAGAAATGAAGGATGAACAATAACAACAATACATAGGAATACATTATATATATATATATATAATATATATATATATATATATATATATATATATGTATATATATACATATATATTTACATATAAAACACACATGTATTTTATATGTATATATTATATATTTACATATAAAATACACATTATATTGTATACATTGCATATATATATATGCAATGCATAGACGTGCATAGTCCACACCCACATAAAGGGTGTTCCAAAAGTCTTAGTTCATTTTAAAGGTTTAAGAAATTAAAGCTGCTCTAAGACTTTTGGGATACCTTGTATGAATGTATAAGTATATAGATATCCATATATATATATATACACATATATATATATATACACATATATATGTGTGTGTGTGTGTGTGTGTGTGTGTGTGTGTGTGTGTGTGTAAGTCTATATGCTCAAGGTTCTAGGGGTGATTCTTTAATCCTATTGTCTTGTTCCTTTGCTCCCCCCTACTCCTCATGATTAGTTGAGAATTATTTAAGCAGTCAACCTCAAGCAGCTTTTCATAAAGTGATATTTACTAAGTGGTACATTAAGGACAGTGCTTAGGAAATTCTCTTACCCCCAAATTCCATAATACTGTTCCACAAGTACTTATGGAATCCAAAGGAAAGTGAGTTCAAGTTTGGCTAGAAAGGGCTAATTCACATCTTTTCTCTCATTATGGGGATGCTCCAGAAATTTCCCTTAAACATGCTGAATCTCTGAATAGTATGTTCTTGATTCCTGCTGAAGATAAGGGAGAAGGAGCAAAATTAGAATGCTTATAAGAATATGGGAAGTCCAAAATTCTTTCGACCCTTTAAGCTTTGCAAGCCCCTATCCTCCCAACTCTGGTCAATGCATGGGGGGAGAGGAGGGACAGTAGATGGAAAAGGAGACAAGCTGAAGCCAGAGACAAGATCTCTTCTTTCCACCTTGTTCCTCAAAGTGATTTCTTTTTAGGGAATTTTGCTGATAGCCACACTTGCTTCAACTTTTCTGTTTAATGGAACTTCCCAATTCTAATTAATTAGCTTTCTTTTAAAACAAAGAAAAGAAAAAAGGACCCAGTGAGGTAGATGAAATCTCACAATCAATTTGAACAGACTTTCTCTCTGGCATCATTTCACTGAATCAAATGGCTTTCAAAGATTTTTCACATTTAGTCTATGATATACAATTGGTATTGACTTGGCATTTTATCACTTATGGTACACATATATGTATATGTCTCCCATTAGAATGTAAGTTCCTTGAGGCCAGGGACTTCACTTTTGTCTTTTAGCCAAAGCGCAGCACCTGGCATATAGTAAATACTTAATAGATTCTTGCTGATTGATTAATCTAGTCCAACCATTTCTTTTAACCAATGAGCAAACTGAATCTTCATGACTTGCCCAAGGCAGGACAAATGGTAAATAGTTGCATCAAAATTCAAACTAAGGTTTTCAGATTCCCAGGCTAGTCTGTCTTGAGATAAGTTACACTGGCTGCCTGATCCACAAGGCCAGTGTGTGTGTGTGTGTGTGTGTGTGTGTGTGACACACGCACACACACACACACATACATATATATATATACATATATATTTACTAATTATAGTGTTATGAAAATTTCATAAAGATCAAACAAGTAAAATATCTAAATAATAATAAGTAGCTGGCACTTTAGTAGTTTGCAAAATGCTTTGCATATGTTGTCTCAATTGATCCCCAGAAAGACTTTCAAGTGGGTGCTATTACTACACTCATTATTCAGATGAGGTAACTGAGACAGAGAGGTTAAGTGACTTAACCAGGTTCACACAGTTAGTGTCTAAGACAAGATTTGAAATCAGTTCTTACTCATTACAATTATTTCCCTCTCCATATCTCTCCCTCTTATTCCCTCCATTCATATTTCTCTCTCTTCTCTCTTTCACTTTCCCTCTCACTTCTGTCTCAGATACACATTTTGCAAAGAGAGTAAGATGTTTGTTTTTCATTCTTTTTTTAATATAAATTTATTTATTTTTAGTTTTCAACATTCACTTCCACAAGTTTTTGAGTTCCAAATTTTCACTCCATCTCACCCCTCCCCCCACCCCAAGATGGCATGCATTCTGAATATCCCTTCCCCTAGTCTGTCCTCTCTTCCATCTTACCCCCTTCTCTTATCCCTTTCCCCTTCTATTTTCCTGCAGGGCAGGATAGACTTCTGTACCCCATTTCCTGTATTTCTTATTTCCCAGTAGCACGTGAAAACATTTTTTAAAAATATATGTTTTTAAAACTTTAGGTTTCAAATTTTGTCTCTTCCTCCCTCCCCACCCACCCTCATTGAAAAGGCAAGCAACTCAATATAGGTTGCACATGTGCAGTTATGCAAAACACTTCCACAGTAGACATATTGTGAAAAACTAACTCTATTTCCCTTAATCCTATCCCACCCTCCCATTTATTCTGTTCTTTCTTTTGACCCTGTTCCTCCTCAGAAATATTTACTTCTGATTACCTCCTTTCCCAATGTGCCCTCCTTTCTATCATCCCCTTGCTCTCTTGTCCCCTTCTCCCCCTATATTCCTGTAGGGTAAGACAGATTTCCATACCCAATTGAATGTGTATGTTATTCCCTCCTTAAGCCAAATCCTATGAGAATATGATTCACTCGTTCCCTCTCACCTTCCCCCGTTTCCTCTCCACTGTAAGAGATTTTTCTTTTTTGTTTTTACTTTTGTGAGATAATTTACCCCATTCTATCTCTCCCTTTCTTCTCTGAGTATAATCCTCTCTCATCCCTTAATTTTATTCTCCAGATATGACCCCTTAATCTTCAACTCACCCTATGCCCTCTATCCATCTATCTATCTATCTATCTATCTATCTATCTATCTATCTATCTATCTATACATAAATATAATTTTTTCCCTCCAACTACCCTAATACTGACAAAGGTCTCATGAGTTATAAATATCATATTTCCATTCAGGAATGTAAACAGTTCAATCTTAGTAAGTTTTGTTTTTCATTCTTGAAAAGGATCATGGCATTAGGAAGGTGATGCCATGACTTGCAAGTGAATTAAATTTAAATGAGGGAGGGCGGTGAAAAGCCACAAGCCTCATTTTCACCTCCAGAGTCATCTGGGCCCAGTGGCAAGATAAAGATCAGGATGACTGGAGATGGCCCTGGATGTACTGGTAAACCTTGGCCTTTTTAAGCTAAGGTCTTTCACAAGTCTCAGTTTAAGTAAGGCAATGCCCATTCAGTGATTAAGGCTAGGTAAGATATGAGCAAAGAATTGCCTCTTTTACCTAGACCAAAAAAAAAAAAAGAATCTGAGAGAAGACCCTCAGGATTTCTGGTCAAAAACAGAAACAGTTGCTATATACATTCATGTTGAGCCATCAGGGACAAACAACGACTAAGTGGGCCTTGTCCTAGGACCTATTGTTGGCCAATCAATGAAAGGTTGAGTGATTTGTATTTAAGGCATAGTTTTTAAGAAAGTAATCTAGCCCATAAACCCCAAGACAGCTTTAGAGGTTTCAGTGATCGAAATACACATTCCTTTGGGCAAAGCAACAGCAGGTAAAGGTTTATATCCCATATGGACAGAGGGAGAGGAAGGAGTATGGAAGGAGAGAGAAGAGGAGAGGAGCCGTGTTGCCTAACCGGTTGGATATTTGAGGTATTTTTAAAGTATATTGTGAAGCACATTGCCTGGTAGATAATAGATTCTTGTTCTCTTTCTTTTGTTTTATCTTACCTGGAACTATAGAGACCAGTAAATATGAAAATGAGGTATGGCATATAAGCATTGTTCATTTTGTGTTAGCAATATTTTTTTCACAATTTCTTTGGATAGCACTTGGAAGTCCATCATTTCCCCATTGTTTCTTCAAGGGCTTTCTGACCCTGAGATGTTTGAGTATTTTATTTGTAGTATGTTTTGCTTTAGGAGAGTCCATGGTTCTTCCTGTTTTGACTATAGCAGACTTTTGGAACCTCTTAGAAAAAGGCATTTTTAAAGCCCTTCTATGTTTTAGTGAGTTCTTGGAAATGGACAGTGCTTACTGTTATTTTGTTGTTGTTGTTGTTGTTAGAGAAGTAGCCCAACACATTTATTTGACTGTTGAGTGCTGCTCTTGGAGAACTACTTTCAGGAAAAGCTCTGGTGCTTATTGATGGTGCTGGCCTCAGTGACTGGAGTAGTTTTCTGGTAATTGTGGTTTCGTGGCTTTTGATTCAGGGCTAGGGAAAACTAATTGATCAAATAGGGACTGAAAAAGTGGGGGAGACACTTTAAGTCTTTCCTCTCCTTTCCTTTCTCTTTCTCTCCCTTGTTCCCTCCCTCCTTTATGCCTTACTTCTCTTCTTCCCTCCCTCCCTCCTTTTTTTTTTCTAGTTCTGTCTCACTCTCTTAGTCTTATTTGTTTATTTATTTAGGCAGTTGGGGTTAAGTGACCTGCCCAGGGTCACACAGCTAGTAAGTGTCAAGTGTTTTGTCAGAGGCAAAATTTGAACTCAGGTCATCCTGACTTCAGGACCAGTGCTTTATCCACTGCACCACCTAGATGCCCCTCTCTTAGTCTCTTAAACTAAAAAATGTATGGCTTGCATTAGCTTATCCTAAATAAGCTCTTAATAGTAATGTAATGCTTTCTTTCTTTCCTTTTTATTATGACTTCCACTGAAAGCTTTAATTATAAATTATCTCTCTCCAATGACATACCTCTTCCTTATACTCCTATAACATTTGCTGTGTATATTTTCTCTCCCCAAACAGATTGTAAGCTCTAAGAGGAAAGTGGTCATATATATATTAGACCAAGTGAGTCTAGTACCAATTCATATTCTTTAACCCCTGCTGGTTCCTTACTACTGCTCTCTACTCCTCTTTAGGATCCTGGGATCAAAGTACTTAGGACTGGAATGGATAGAATTGTCATTGGGGTTGGGGGACATGAATGAGGAGATTCTGGGGAGCCACCAGAAAAGGGAATAGAGTGGGGAGGAACATACATGGGATGCAGAAAAACTTTGGAATCCCTCCTCCAGGGTGAACAGGCTTTCATTTTTCCCCTAATGGGTGACTTTCTTCTGAGCTTCTCATAGTTGGGTCTAGTCATAACTGGATAGGGGGAGCTTGTGCCCCAGGGAGTCTGGGCCCCATAACTTATAATACAATTGATGAAGCTCAAGGACCCTTGTTCCCCAGCTAACCAAACAAAGTGCAGAGGAAAATGTGTAGTGGAGGAGAAAGTATGATTGCCATCTCCCTCAAACTTGAAATATATCATAGACACAATGAATAGCAGTTCACTAGCCTTGAGAGAAAGAAGTGGCTATTTGGGATACTGGTTGGGCCCAGTTAAGACTGAAAGGACTGCTGCTTCAGATGGAGGTTTGGTCATATTAGGGAGGTGTAAGCACAGTACAGACAGCCTAAGTGCCTTAATTTGTGCCCCAAGTTCTCAGTCCTCTTAGATGCTCTACCTTGATGTTCAGACTCTTTTGACCCTCTGGGTTGCTATTGTAACTCTTGTCTATAAAATTTCTTGAACAGATTTGCTAGAATATTGGGACATAGAAGGAAGAGGATTCCACCCCTCTCCATGCCAGCTCCCCAAAAGAATTCTGTGCCTCACTTCAAAACTGTAAAGAAAAAAAATCTTTTAAAGTTAATGCTTTTCTCATATCAGATGGCTCCTCTCCAAGAGTAGCTGATAAGGTGATTGAAGTTGGTTGTACAATTGGGAACAGAATAGCTATTGTAACTTAAGTTAGAATTTTGCTGTAAGGATTGTGGGTAATGCTTATTGAAGAAAAAAAACAAAGTAAAACAAAATAACAGAACAGAGTTTTGTGGAAAATCACATTAAAGATGTTCAGAGCATAAATTAGGGCCAAGCAAGAAGTCCTGTTAAAACAAGTAGTTTGAGAAATAGGAACAGAATGCTCTTGTTGATCTGGGTATTTTTTTACATATGCTTCCTGTAGTTAAATTATCTATGAATACTAATTGTGGGACAGAAATGATATTCTAAATTTCGTGACTTGGGACACAATCACACTTTTCTTACTTTGTTAAAGTTCTGGGAATGAACCTTGACTGTCATCTCAAGCAATATTGTTAAGGTAAACAGAGGTCAAATGATTCACTTAAGACCTCCCTTCTGCCTCCCACCAATTTAGTAATAGATTCAGAATTTGAATTCTTGTTATCTGACTCCAAATTTAGTACCCTTTCCACTGCAGTACTCACTTATTTTCTGTTACTCTTCTCATTCTTCACAGTGACTGTACCAAACCATTTTTATTCTCTTTAAACTTCCAGCCAAATGAGATAATATATGTAAAACACTTACTATAAAGAATTAAATACATGTCAGCTATTATCATTATCATTTATTATCCTTACTTGACTTCTACTTTAATGAAAAGATTGGAACCATCTGGTGAAATCTCCTTAAATTCTGCTCTTCCATACCGCTCTTGTCCCAGATGATGAGATAGCCCTCTTATTATTAAATAAGACTTACCCCTCCACCTGTGCCCTTCTGTTTTCTTATATTTGCTCCATCAATTATTTTTTCCTCCACTCTGCCTCTTCAATCTTTTCCCACTGTTTCCCTTCTGTCTACCTCATATAAGTGAACAATCCCTTCTCTTTGACCTACTACTCCTTTGAGTAATCATCCCATCTCTCTCCTTCCATTTACTATGCCATATTTCTTGAAAGAATAATCTTCACCCATTGCCTTACAGGATTACCACCTATTAATTGCTCTACTCCTGGAAACTAAGATCCACCTTCTGTTTTCCAGTAAAACTATTTACTCAAAGATCAACAATGACCTCCTACCTTTTACATCTAATAGAATTTCCTCAGTTCTCTCATCTTTGTCTTTTTTCTACCTTGACACTGTTGATCCCTTTGTTCCTTCTTCTTAATATTTTCATCTTCCTTGGCTTCTATGATCAAGAATTCTCCTGGCTACCTTCCTACCTCTTCAACCATTCTTGTTACCATTGCATATTGTGTATATATAATAGCATACACACATATAACATATATATATATATATACATATTCATACATATGTACATATATAATGCGTATACACATATACTCATATGTATATATAAGCACCTATACACACACATATATGCATATATACATACGTATATATGCACAAATGCTCACACACATACATGTTTAGCATTTTAAGAAATACAAAATGTTATTCGTATAACAATATTGTGAGACATACCGTGTAAGTATGATTATTCCCAATTTATATGCAAGAGAACTCAGGTTGAGGGAAATTAGATTACTTTCCTGTAGTCACATAACTACTAAATTGTGTGCTGAGGTTAAAATGCAAGTTTCCTGACAACAAGGCCACCTTTCCACTCTATCCCGCTGCCTCTCTTTTGCTGATTCCTCTTCCTTGTTTGTATAGGCTAAAAATAAGATTCTAAGAATTGCATATTTTCATCGGTCTTTTTAAAGAAATTTCCCTTTTGAAAACTATAATGGACAAAAGAAGTCAGAAAGTAATAGCCTCTTTAAGAAAATCATTTGTGATGAGCCCATTTTAAAATCTGGTTTCCCTTTGATGAATCTGTTCATTCTCATATTCAATTTCTGGCCATTTTTGCTAATGTAACATAATGTGTGTCAGAGTGATTTTTACATATGCTATGTTGTAGCTGCTGCAATTTGGATTTTGGTTCACATTTCTTTTTCCTTTCAGAGATAACGTCATTGGGGTTAAAACAACATTTGAGTTAAAGATGTGCGTAACATTTTTGAAGTGAGAAATATATGTACGAAATTGTTTTTTTCCCCTTTCCCGTCTAAATATTTAAGTTTCTTTCACTTGCTTCACATAAATTTATATTTGATTATCTGAATCATGATATTTGAAAGAAATAATGTCTATTCTGCAATATTTCAAAAGGTCCATAATTTACTCTTGCATTCTCTTTATCAATATAGATTATAACCTTTCCATGCCTTAGTAGATGGTTTCATAAGATTATGCCACCCAAAAGGTCATTATAAGGAGGCTAACCTTTTGGCTACGTGTTTTTCTGAACTTAGCAATGGTGATTCTCAAATGACAGAAGCAGTTGGTCACTCAATGGCCTTTCCATTTTAGAAGAAAGCAGCAGAGCTTGTGTTGTACTGATGGAGTCTTAGAGAAACAAAAGTCCTTTCTACACTATGATCAGCAATCAGAATAGAACTAACTTCAGTGGAGCAAAAGATGTAAATATACACATTTGATTTTTATCTGCAGAGTTGGCCTTTCACAGATTTTCCAAAGCATTTTTCTTTGACTAAATTCTTTACATAACTTAGATAGTGTTTGGATGAAGTTCTGGTGATGACTGATGTTACTCCTTGTTTGAAAAGGTATTATAAAAATTCACAAAACCTGAGAAATGTAATTCTGTTCTATCATTTCATTTGGATGAGGACACCATAGAATTTAAAGCCTTAAGGGATTTTTAATATAATCTACTAAATTTACAGACTAGGAAATAGGCCCCGAGAGGATAAATTATTTGACTAAGTTCACACAGTTACCAAGTAGCAGAGATAGCTCTTTTTCTTTTAAATCTAGGGCTCCTTGCTATTCTCATGCTGCCTCTCAATGTTATGTGCAATCTCCTTTGCAAAGTGAATTAATTTCCATTGTAGCATGAAGTAAAAGAACTCTTTTAATTTTGTTTCTTTTTTCAGTACCAGGTATTGCCAACTCACATACAGGAACATTAACTTAGGAATTTTTTTGGTGGGTTCATTTTACTTTCTGTCCTACCATTCTCATCTCCATGAGTATGTGTACATGTCATTGTTTGACTCCTTTTAACTAATACACATTAATCTCATGGGGACAACGGAACTTTTTTTTCAAAGTAATAAGAGATCAAATGGCGTTTATACCTTATTTTTCTCCTTCAGACTATAGATTGGTAAGTCCATTTGATTGTCATCATTTCTATGTATACTTATACTAGTTACTTTTCAGCCATCTTCTTTATGTAAAAATCATTGCCTATATGGAACAGTCACGAGGGCCTCCTTTATGAAAGTCTCATATAGGAGGAATCTTTGAAGCACTAAAACAGATTATTTGAACCTCAAAGGAAATTATGTCTGCCAAGTTATAGGCTCCCCAACAGGGTGAATGCTCAGAAAGTTGCATTTTATTACTGAATAAAGCATATTGGAACAGAAAAAAATCATTTTAGACAGCACAATTGACTGTAGTATGGTAGACAAAGATTTTTTCATAGCCCCATAATAAAGCAGTGCTATTTAGGATTTAATTTAATAAATATCGAGTTCCCTGTTTTCTCCTGCCAGCTCACTTTATTTTTTTATACGTTGTATTATTATAAAGAGAGAATTACCTGTGCTTAATAGAACAATACAGTGCCATACCTTTGTATGGTAGAGGAGGAGGATATTCATTCTACATAGTGAACAACGTTTTCCATAAACATTAACTATTGATCAATTAATTGAATCATGAATACAACTGGATTGCATATTTGTTTACCAAAAATACCATGCTCTCTACAGATTAGAAAAAGCACAATTTCTTATATTAGGGTCATACAAGATGAGTAAGTTGAAGCTCATTATCTTTAAGAGCCAATAAGAGAAAAGTCTTTATATCTGTCACTTGAATCATCAGGAAATAAGAAAGATGCAAACTTCCTGAGCTGGTGGCAAGAAGAGCATGTAGCAGGTATGGGAGAAATATAGTGAAGGGGGAATCTTGGCAAATGATACCACTAAGTGTGGGGGAGGGCATCTGTCTCTTCAGCTAATATAAGCAGAAATAAACAGAATTTCTCTCCACAGGCCAATGGGCAGAACAGTGCAAGCTTGGCTAGAAAATGATCAACAATATAAATGCACTTGGCTATAGAGCAAGAAATCTATGTGACAGCACAGAGATCTCAAAGTGAGCTTATAGTTATCATTATTTTAATTAGAGTGAGACCAGTGGGCTTGACATTGATCCCTGGAAAAATTATAGAATGAATTATTAAAGTGATAGTTCATTAATGCTTCTAAAAGGAAGTGGTGATAATTAGGAACTAGGACACATTCACTAAAAATAAAGAAGGCATGCCAAGCTAACCTTATTTCCTGTTTTGATAGAACAACTAGAATGGCATCCCAGGAAATATAGACATATTATATCTGTTTCATCAAGTCATTTGACAAAGTCTTTGTAGATAAGATAGCTAGTTGAGTGACCATTCCACAAAAAAATACTTTGTATATAGTAAGAATTTATAAATGTTAAATTGATCAAATGCTGTATTGTCTAATACGTAAATGCCATGATGTGACATAGAGCACTTTCTGCAGCCCTGGCCTATTCAAAATCATTGCTAGTGATGACATATTAAGGTGCTATGACCACTGATCAACAGATGTAATTTAAGACCTTACTGAAGATAATAAGAGTACTTGGAAGTATTGTTATGAAAGCTGAAAACTGAAAGGTCACATTGAGCTTTAAAATGGAGAGCCAGAGGCAAGGGGAGAAAAAAAGGAAAGGGATCATAGACTCAATAACCTAAAACAATGGCTGTATATTTGTCCCAGAAGATGAGGAATCGGTGTCCAACGGAAATCTAGAACAGCATGGAAACACAGACTGACAGGGAGGTATAGACACAGGAGAGGAGTTGTAGATGGGTCATTACCTAAGGCAGAAACCCACAAGAGAGGAGAGAGAATTCCTTTAATGTTGATAAGTTCAGATGCAAGTACTTGGTGTTTCTGTAAGTCCTCTAGCTGCTGTTTTATAAATAAAAGTTTTGTTAATCTGTGTACTTCCTTGGGGACTGAGGTCTTTGTAAACATCAGCCTAATTCCAATATTTCTAGGGTGGCTGCTTAGATGGGAGGAAAAAACTAGGCAAAAAAATTGTGTGAGTCCAAACCTAATTTATATGAGTTCAGAGTCATGGTTCTGGATTATAAGTTGCAGCGGTGGTGATAGTTGTCCAGAACATCTTAAGTTCTTGGCACCAAATTTCAACAGAGACATTAACGAGCTAGTGTATATAGAGAAAAGCAAAATGGTGGTTAGGGGCTTCAAAATTCTCTTCATACTGAGGGGTGTTTAAAGGAGGTGGCATGTTTATCCTGGAAAAGATCTATAGGAGATATGCCAGATGACTTAAAACCCTAAAGGACTATGCCATGAAAGAAAGGGCAGATATATGCATTGTTCCTATCCACATAGCTCCACATAGCAGAACCAAACCCAGTGGGTGAAGGTGATGGAGAGTCGGATTCTGATTCAATATGAAGGAGAGGCTAACCATTAAAGCTCCTTGAGAATGAAGTGAATATCCCTTTTATTGTAAGCATCCAAGCAATTCAGCACAACAGGCGGTTATTAAGTGCTTACAACATGCAGAACATTGTGCTAATATTTGGGGGGAAGGGTTATGCAAATAATAAATATCCCCTGGTCTCTGCCTTCATAAAGGTATCATAATCTGGATGATTTCCTGCCAGAGAAACTGTAAAGAGTTTCCTGAATGAGCTAAGAGATTGAATTAAGTGATCTCAAAGATACTTTCTAAATACAGCATCCCATGATTCTGTACATTAAATACAGGGCTTAGTTAGTACAGTCTTTCATAGCCTAGAGCCTAGAAAGTAGCCACCAGGAATCTACCTATTAAAAATGGAAAGAGAACACTTTTATCAGTGCAGGGAGCTCCCCACTGAGGAACCTCTCTTATCTCTTGCCTAGACTATTGCAATAGCCTTTTAATTAATGTCTTTGCTTCAAGTCTCTCCCCATTCCAATCTACCCACTACTCAGCTGCTAAAGGGATTTTTTTTAAAGCTGGGTTCTAACCATGCCAACTACTATTCAATAAACTGCAGGAGCCTCCTCTTACCTGCAGGATCAAATACAAAATCCTTTGCTTGAGATTTAAAACTCTTCATTTAAAACCTTTTGCAGTCTTTTATGACTTAACTCCCCTCCATGATCTCTGATCCAGCTATACTGCCCTACGTCCTGTTCCTCATACAGGAATCCATCTCCTTCCTCCATGAGTCTGTTCTGGCTTTTCCTCATGCCTAGAATGCTCTCTTCTCCTATTTCCTTGACTTTTCCCTCAAGACTTAACTCAAATCCCACCTTATACAGCAAGGTTTTTTTCCTTCTTCTCCCATCCCATATCCATCCTTTCCCTCTTATTTTACCTTTCATTTGTAGTTTGTATGTGCATAATTACTTGCATGGTATCTCCCCCATTCAAATGGGAGCTTTTTCTGGGTTTTCTTTGAATCCCAGTTGTTTAACTTAGTAGTGTAGTGCCCGGAAAGTGATTAATAAATGCTTATGGATTGATTGATTGTGCCAATCCTGTGAGATCCCATTTTGCAACTTACAATTTGAAAAAGTTGTCTAGGGGAAGTGAAGGTAAAGTAATTTGCCTAGGATCAGGGCACAGGGATAGGTAAGATTTGAACCCAGGTCTTCCTGATTTCCAGGCTAGGTCTCTGTTGACTTTGCCATGCTGTCTCTCCAATTTACTTATTTTGAAAAAAAAATGTTATTTATTCTTTTTTTTAAATTTAAAATTCTATTACTTCCCAATAACTCTTCCCCTACAAATACAATTCTCTCTTGTCACAAAGAAGTACAAACTTGCCCAATGACAAAGTGTGATGGTATATGTCTCATTCCACATCTGTAGTCTGACACCTCTACTCAGAGGACAGAGAGCTGTCTTTCATTATCATCAGTCCTCTGGAGTCAAGATAGGTCATTATATTGGTCTTCATTTGAATGTCTTTCAGTGCTATTTCATTTACATTATTGTTGACCTGCATATGGTGTCTGTGGCTCTGTTGCTATGGCTTGCAAGTGTGTATAAGAAATCATTAAACAAAAATGCTACTGCTATACAAAAATGCTTCCAACTGCTCACAGCACAGCTGGTTGGAGACCTCAGACTGCTCAGACTGTTTACAGGGTTATCTATACATAGTTACTTAATTTGGAAATATTGTCTTAACTTGTTCTAGAAGCCGATGAGACAAGAAATGGGAATATGAGACTCTGTTGAGAATCAGAAGCAAAACCAATATGAGGAACTAATTCAGTCTGCTGGACTTGGGCCCTTACTTATGTGGAACTCTGTGCCCTGAACATTCTAAGTACACAGGTAACCTTTTAGTCCAGAAGGGTTTCCCAACACAGATTTGCAAAGTACACGTAAGTGACTCTCTGCCTTAACATGTGTCTTTCAATCTACTTACCTGTGAACTTTAAACCAATCTTAAGAAAAGGAGAGGAAAAAAAATTCTCTGTGGTATGATGTTAAAATCTGTTTCCTCCTACATTCTTCTCTGGAATAAATTTATATTTAAAAGCCTAATTTCTGACAACATGGGATATGATGTCCACTTTCTTGAAGTGAAAAGTAAGGTATATTTCAGAACCCGGATTGGAATAGTTTAGATCAGAGGAAGTTGGCTTGGCAGGAGATGTGGGGTTTACATGTCAAGGGGTAAAAAGTATAGCTAAAAGCAAAGAGGGGATGGGGGAGCACTATTGCTAGCTTCTTTCCATAAAGCCTCTAATTCATAAAACTGACTTTGCCTCCATAGCTCAGGGAATGATTTCCAAGAAGTTTGATAGTTTGGGGCATTTGGGAGTCCGAGTATGCCCCACTCCCTTCGTCAGTCTCTTCCCTTTGCTAAGATTCCATGAATTCTCAAGTCCCTGGTCAGGTATGGAAAGGAGGGGTATTAAAAAAAGGGGAAAGGAGGTCTGTCAGAAGAATCAAGAAGCTTGAAGGAGAAGTACTTCAGGAGGGCTGCTAGCAGCCCTCCTAAACTTAGGTACCAGAGTTATGTAAATTTCTCACAGGCCTGATGCAGGTTTAAAGATTAACTTAAGGGTATCGCCATCAAACACAGGGCCAAGAAATGACTTGATATTCCTTGTCCTAGCTCTTCCTGACGCCTCTCGCTTGGGTCTTCTCTCCACCCACACAGCCCGCTTCCTTAGCTCAGCCACAGGTACATCATCTTGCATATGGACTATCGCACTAACCTTCTAATTGGTCTCTCTGCTTCAAATCTCTCCCCACTCCAACACATCCTCTCTTCAGCTGCCAAAGGGATTTTCCTTAAGCTCAGGTCTGACCACGTCATCCATCTGGCTCAATAAAATCCATTGGATCCATTTACTTCAGAATCCATCATAGAATGTGTTTAGCATTCACAATCTGGTCAGTTCCTGTCTTCCCAATCTTCACATATTCTCTTCCTTTCCATGCACTTTTTGATCCAGATACAATGACCTATTCAAGAGATGTTACTCTCACAGGACATTCCAGATCAGTCTGTCTCTTTGCACTGGCTATTCCCAATGTCTGCAATGCTCTCCCTTCCAACCTCTGATTCTTAGAATCTCTATTTTCCTTTAAGACTCAGCTCAAGTTCCATATCCTACAGAAAACCTTTCCTAATATATGGAGGCAGAGCTGTCGCTCATGTGTGACAAACGGGACTTTCCCCCAGGATACAAAAATCCAGGGGCCATGGTTTTTTCATGCTATGGCTGCTTTCCTCAGGTCAATTCTAGCATTCCTCTTCAATATATGTTACAATATGTGGCACAACCTCCAGATTACCATCCAAATGGTCACCTTTCCTACAAAATCTAACAGGAATGAAAGCTGGACTTTGCCTTAGAGCTGCTCCTTCTGTGGTCAGGATGTTCATTGGTATGGTAGCCTTCCACATCACCAACTGTTCTCTACAACATACCCTCCCACCCTAATAGTCTTTGGTGCCATCAATGCCAAGCCCTCCTCTTTATCAGAATATCCACTGCCTAGCCACCCCCTATTCTAAATCAAATGACCAACTTCACCATGCTACCGCCTTCCCTGAGAGCTGTTTTTATTCCAGGAGACAATTCCTAGCTATGGCTATGTCCACATGACAGAAGTAGGTTTGAGGACAAGGAAGAAAAAAAATTTAGGAAGAATAACAAAAACCACTACTGCCACCTCCACCACCATGCCAACAACAAAATGTCATTACTTGAGAATATTCTAGGTTTAAAAAGCCATGGGTATTGCTCAAGGCAGACATATACTATTTGGCTTCCTCAGTGGGAGTAATTTGTATTTATTTTTAAAAGAAAAAAATAAATTACACAACCTGGAGCATTTGTCAGGGTAATATGTATGTTATCTCTGTCATTCCCAACCTTACATCAGCCTTATTGTAGCCTGCACAGCTGCTAAATCATTATTCTCTGCATGAGTAATTGTTGCAGATGCTCTTACTGATTAACTTTGGGTATGGGTATATTTATGGTGAGCCTCTGTGTGGCAGCTGGGATCACAAAATTGCCGAGAAATCATAGTGCGCACCTAGTGATGTTATTGGATAAAGGGCATGGAAAAGAAAAAAAAATTAAGGCTACAGTAGCATGGTAAAATCAAGGTTTAGAGAATTTGGAGCCAGTTTGTTGATACTCTCTCTTTGGGTAGCCCTTCTTCTGAGAGCATAGCTTAATTTTCCTGTCCCCCACTCCCACCCCTTCAGCATTAGTTTTCTCATTTTTCATTTGGACACTCTATACATTTCTGATACCTTTTGTCCTTTCTGTTTTCAGCCCAGAAGCATCAGCAAAATCCCCATTATTCCTTGTTTTTCATCCTTCTGTGCAGTGACCCTCTTGCCAATTTGGTCTTGGCATTTTCTCATGTTTGGGGATTGATTATGCTGGGAACATTATTTCCAACTGTGGTCACAGATAAAAAAAAATTAGCAGTGTCAATCCACTTTCTCAAAAGAAGGGAAGACCAGTAAGAGAGCGGGAAAGTGTGTGAAAAGGCAGAGGTAGGGAAGCATGAGGCCCACTGGAGAGAAAGTGAGTATAATGGTCTAGCTTGACAAGAGAGTTTCTGTTTGGAATCCAGGGTGAGGAGCTTGGATTTGATCCTGTAGGCAATGATAGCCAAAAAGAGTTTTGGAGTTGGTCAGAGAAATGTGTCAATCTTAGGAGTTTTAGAAGGCCCAGAGATTAGAAACAGAGATACTAATGCTTGGCATAACTAAATAACACTGCATTAGAACCCATGTTCTACTACTATTAGCTTTATGACCTTAGGAAACTTGTTGAAATTTTCTGTTCTTCAGTTTTTTCAGATCTATAACATGAAAGGGCTAGACAAGAAAATTTTAAAAGTTGGTTTTAGGTCTAAAAGTCTCTGTCACCAAGTTGGATATGCCACTGCAATATAATTAAGGACTGACTAATGAAGACACATTCTTTAGAGCATGGGCAAATATTCCCTGTGCACTTCCAATTAATGTACAATCTTGGTGACCCTGCTTTGAGACACCTTTAATGCAACTCCTCCACTCCTCCAGCAACTTTTGAGCATGTTCAAGTATCTCTATTTCCTGTTGGCTTACTGCCAAGTCTAGCACTCTATTTCTTATACCATACTCCCTAAGTCCCTTTTATGAAACATCAGGAGAGGAATGCTATCACTCCCGAACTCCAAACCTTTTGGTAAAAGGTTATGGTTTAAAGTAATTGATTTCATGTAGCTCATGGGATCATAATTTAGAACTGTAAGAGATCTTTGGAGTTACCTAGTTCAACCCCCTCATTTTATTGATAAGAAAACTGAGGTCCTCACATTGGATTAAATGTCTTGCCAATGTCACACAAGAATTAAAGTGACAGCAGGATTCAAACTCAGGTTCTCTAAGGTCAGATTCAGTGTTCTTTCCATTGTGTGGTGATAGGAATGTTTTACACATTAGCTCTTGGGTCATTAGTATTCTGCTAAGAATTCTAGATTCAGGGATATCATAACAAACCTATCTTCTGCCTTCCTGCTTCAACCATGGCATACCCTTGTACTGCCTTCCCACCACTCAAATTGCTGCTTTTTTTCTTCTACTCCACAGTCACTTCTGCATATGTTCTTACCTTGGAATCCTCTTTTATAATAAAGAAAAAAAACATTTAAGTAGAGCCAACTAAAAAAAAACTAATTCTAGGAGGATAGACAATATTCTGTGTTGATAACCCCATCCTTCCTATTGTATAGAAAGCATGGAAGTATGTTATCATCTGTTCTCTTGGTCCAATTTTGGTCATTACAATTAATTTTAGTTTTCCTTACTTCTAGTGTTATTTTCATTTATATTGTTATAGCCCTCATCTATTTGTTCTCCTGTTTCTCCTTTTTGTTTCACTCTGAATCAGTTTATATCTTCTCATCTTTCTCTAAATTCTT
Organism: Phascolarctos cinereus; assembly: GCF_003287225.1. Taxonomy (NCBI): domain Eukaryota; kingdom Metazoa; phylum Chordata; class Mammalia; order Diprotodontia; family Phascolarctidae; genus Phascolarctos; species Phascolarctos cinereus. Next base: position 127,374,055 of record NW_027555514.1, on the reverse strand, counting down.
TATATTCATCATTTAGACACAATGATATTTGAATTTATCACAATTTATTTAGCTATCTCCCAATCAATTGTAACCTGCATTTTTTCTCCTATGAAAGTACTGCCATTAATATTTCAGTATTTTATGGAACCTTTCTTTTTGTATTTTGGTTTCCTTATTGTATCCTGAAGTTGGATTCCTTGAATCAAAGGGACTAGTCACATTTATCAAAAGAATTCCCCATTATTGTCCAGATAGATTGGTGCAATCCAAAGCTTCTGCAATAGTATTTTAGTATGTTCGTCTTGTTATAGCTAACTCCAACACTTCCTATTTCAATTTTTTTATTTTTACAATCATCTTTGTCAATTTGATGTAGACCTGATTTTTTTCTGATTTCCCCTTCCATGTGCTTCTCCATTTTTTATCTTCCTTTGCCAAATTTGCACTGCCTGATTTAACTCCCATGGCATCAAAAGCCTTCCAGAATTCTGACATCTCAGTGCTTGCCTTGCAGTAAACAGCAGCTTCCTTGACTCAGAAATGTGAGCACTTGGTATCATGTTGGAGACCTTCCATTAAGGGCAGCCTATCCCTATTATATCTACTTAGGTTTTCTTCAAAAATATTTGACACATGAAACATGTGGAGAAATTATCAAACACCAAAGTGCCACCAAAATGCTAAGCAGGCATAGATTGGAGAAGGGATCAGGACTGTGATGTTCAGTGGTAAGTCAAAGGATAGAGCTGAATTCAGCCTGTGTGCACTTGGCAGCCTGGCTTATAGAAGAAGCAGCAGCTGCTCTAGTCTGTGGGACTCCCTCTGGGCACTGGGATTTCAGTTTGTATCCCAGTGAGCTCTTCCAACCCTGTGGGTTAATCATTTAATTCAGGCCCAATCCTCAGAAACTGGCCCACTGCCTCTGTTCAAGCAGCCATCCTTTCGCAGACATGCTTTGCCTGTGTTGCCCATTGGGCAACCTTCCTGTGTTATTTACGTTCTATGTCATGGGCCTGGTTTGTTGGCATACTCTTCTCTCGACATAATCTCCAGCTTTGATGTCCTTGCCTCATGTGAGGAGTCTCATAAATTTGGCTGATGGCATTTTCAGTTTAGAGATTAAGAACCTATGAAAGAGGAGGAGACAGGTAATTGTCATCACTGGGTAGCAAGTGAATGCCATTATGGAGAGCTAACAGTTCCTTTGGCACCATCTAAGTGAACTGAGAAAAGCTTGCCAGGTAATAACGCAAGTGACTGCACCTGAGCAGTTAAAAAGTCTATAGCTTGTGAAATGCACTATATTTCATTATGTTGCAAAGAGTCTAGTTTGGGGCTGCAGATACTGCTTGTATCTTTCTATACATTAACCAAGGAAAGAAACAGCTAATATGGTTGAAGTGATGTCTGAAGGTATTAGTGAGTGCTTTAGGTAATTGAGACCTTGAAAGATAAAGGTGAACACCAAGAATAAAAATAGAGATTACTCTTTAGATATAGGAAAATGTATCTTTTGTGATATCTATATTAATAATTGGCATTGACACAATGAATCTATATTATAGTGTACAGTATTCTAATATTTTTTGGCATCTTAGATAGATCAGCAAATGATTTTATTCTAAAGATAGAAAAAAAGTGTTTCTCAAATAATAACCTAAATCTTGGCTCAGGAAACCTTTGAAAACCCAAGAACTTTTGCTCACAGTTTGAGAGCTGGAAAGGACCCTCAGATAATCAAAATCTTAAAATTATTTTAAATAGAGGAGGAAATTGAGGCCCAGAAAGTGTGAATAATGTCACCCAAATCACATAGGTAATACATGGCATAGCAAGATTCCAGCCAAGGTCTTTTGACTCTAATACAGTTCACTTTTCACTGTAGTATGTTGCTTCTCCCTTCCCTTTTTCTCCCCTCTCCTCTCATCCTCTTCAATCAGTACTGCTTCCTTTCTTTCATCACCCTACTTTCCTCCTCAAATCCAAATACTGGTCACCAACTCCAGCCAACCTGGCCCAGAAGACCCACCCATCTGCCAAGCCTCAGAATACTGGAGGCAGGCTGCCAGCCACTGTTTGCTTTGTCTTTTTTAGCCTTAGAAATAGGAAGGGCTCATGGAGAACAGATGGGTCTTCTCCTTTATGTCACTGACCATGGCCTTAAGCAGGCCTGCCTTGCTAATAGTGAGGAAATAAACAACCTTCTGACCATCTTCTTCCCAGACTCATGAATCATAATTATGTAGCTTGAACAACTCATAAAGAACTTTGTGGCTGAACAGTTTGGGTGTTTTGATGCAACAAGATTCAGTCCCAAACTCCTATTAATAGTTGGTTCTTTGGACTCATATACCTTGATAAACACTGTGCCTTTTCTCCTGGGATGCCACTATTACTGAATTGCTTCAGCAGTGTTTTGTCTTCTGTTCTAACTTGAAAAAGATTTAGTTTCAGTTGTTTCTAGTCCAGTTTAATGGAAACATAAATCCTAGTTGGAGAAATAGGAAATAAAATTAAATTTCGGCAACAAAACTTGCTGGAGCAGAACTTTCTATAAAATGTTGATTTTCTCATTTTTTTAAACAAACAACATACTGCCTTCATAATTTGACACATGCAATTTTGTTTTCAACATTTATATATTGTCTTTTGTGGGGATAGGTAACAGCCGGTTTATTTAAAAACAACAAGAACAGCAACTATTGATAGTATTTTTTATAACATAATAATGACATACAGAAGAAACAAGCACATTGTGTTAATTAATCAGTATTGTCTGACACTTTCCTGCTGCTTTTTCAGAACACATTTGAAAGTGTTTGTGGGATCCATTTCAGCTAAAAAAAATCAGCTTTGAAAAAAGGTTATTTCATTTTCTTTTTCTTTTTATCTATTAATAATTTCAACCAGACCCTCCTATTTACTATTGTGATTCAATTGATAATATAGCACCAATATAATTGGAGAACCAACCTTAGTGTCATAGGCTGCATTTTAAGTTTTTATTCTAATTTTGATAGCTAACCATACTCTGATTTCCCTTCATCTGGACTACTACCTTTCAGGCCCAGTAATATTACTCCATGTTAATGCATTCTCCCTCCCCTCCACCAGCTGCTTTCTGATTCTTACAACCTGTTTATGTTCAACCTTGATTCAAATTATTTTTTTCCAGCCCCTGTCTGAAATTCTTTCCACAACAAGCTAATATTAAATATAAGGCAGACACCATAGGTTTGCAGAAAAGAAAAAAAAACCTTAAAACAGAAATGAGGAATAAAGTATCAAGAAAGTACATTAAATAGCAAATGCTCTTAAAGCCCATTTTCCAAGACAATGAAATTCCCAAGCTCTGTCTTTCAACTCTAGTCCTTTAATGTTGTATAATTGGGGAAAAAAACCCAAAAAACAAAACAAACAAACAAATAAACAAAAATTGGCCTTGAATCAGAGCACTTGGGTTTTCTTGCCCCTTTTCAAGGGTTTCCCCCTTTTTCATTTCATAAATACCTTTGACAGCGTGATGAAGCCTATGAAAGCCTCAGAAGAATGTTTTTAAATGCATAAAACATGCAGAATTATTAAAGAAACCAATTATATTGAAATACAATGATGTAAGTACATACACACATACACACTCACATATATTTAAAACCAAGTTCATGGTTACAGATCAAGAACCCATAACTTTAGTTCCAGAATTCTCCTGAGATCTGAAAGGTTAGACTTCAGGCACACTTACCTGGGACCAACTCATACTTCAGGGCTAGATGATCAGAGTATGGCATTGGAGATTCAGATCATGACCAACTATGTGTCATCAGCCTACCATTGTCAAATGGGCCCTGGCTACATAGGTTCAGCCCTCTCTTGCCTGTCCATTGGTATCCCTCCAATTCTTGATACTTAGCTCGCTCCTCTCTTTCAGTCTGGTATTTAGGTAAATGAACATGTTCATCAGAGTGATAAGGATGACTGGAGTGGTATTTTTGATAACTGGCTATCATGTTCCCCATGTAGTTCTTTCTGAATAATTTTATGAAAATAACCTCCTTCTCTGCTTTATGCCTATCATTGCTAGGGCAGCATCAGAATTTTTGCAAAGATAATCCTATATAATCTGAGAGTACCAATAATCCCTTGGCAAAGAGCTACACCCCCCAATTAGGTATAATCCCTACCAATTTCCCAATGATGACAATCACTTGTGCCAGACAAATTAGGAGTTTGACAAATAAATGCACGACAGAATATCAAAGAGTGCCCAGTGCTGTTCAAGGAAAGCTAGCATTTGTTGTCCTGAGAAAATGGATGACTCTACAATCATGGACTCCAAGGGCAGTAGAGCTATTGCTGGGGAGGGCATGGGAGGTACTGTTTGAATAAACTGCACGGCATCCTGTGGAGCTATGATTTTCATCATTGCCCATAATTGTTGTACTCTTTTCTCCAGGGAGACTCCAGCATGCTGTGAGACCTGGCACCTGAATTCTTTTTCACCCATACTTCCTGTGTGCAGCAACTTGGTCTGCAATTCTCCGTAATAATGGGATTTTTCACCCTCACAGCAGCTCTGTGGGTATCAGTACAATGGGAAGAATAAGCAATAAACCCTGAAATAATAAAAGTCTAAATTTCCATGTTGAGATAAAGAACTGGATTTATTGCTTTTTAAAAGGATTGAATTTTTATTAATGTTACACATCTTCTCTGTCAAACCTGCCTCACCTTTTTATATTAAAAATATATTTTTTTCAATTAATAAATAAAATTTCCCTCCCACCCCACTCTTGCTGGTAAAAACAAAGAAAAGCAAAACCCTCATAACAGATATTTACAGCCAAGCAAAATAAATTCACACATTAGTACTATTCAAAAATGTATGTATTCTACATGTTGAGTCCATTACCTCTCTGTTAGGTGATGGGTAGCATGCTTTTATGGAGACATCAAATGTAGAGATTATTGCTGCTGTCAATACTCCAAAGCCAAGATAGCAGATTAAAATGCAATTGGGAAATATTTAACAAAATACATAAAAATGCAACATTGTAACATTACATTTTACAACTAAGTCAATATGCAGTCTACAGGAATCTTTATATATTGATCAGTGCCCCCTGTTTCTATTTGAGTTTGACACTATTGTCTTAGGAGGTGGGTAACATTCCTTCTCACCAGTCCTTTAGAATCATGGTTGGTCATTGCACTGATAAGAGTTCTAAAGTCTATCTACTTTGTTCATTTTTACAATGTTTTGGTATTCTTTAAGTTTTTTTCCTGGTTCTGTTCACTTCACTCTGTATCCATTTATACAAGGGAGAGTCAGAATTGATAATCATTTATTGAACGCCTATTATATCACAGGCACTATGCAAAGTACTGGGGATAGAAAGACAGTTATAAGACAGCCTGTGCCCTCAAGAATCTCAGAATCTAATGGGGGAGACAGGTATATAAAGAATTTGAAGGTGGAGGGGGAAGGAAGAGAAGGTAGGGAATGATCTGAGGATGTGGGAGTTTCTGAGTTTATTTCATCTTGCAGAATGATGAGTTTCTAGAGATGATGATATCCAAGAAAGCATCTGGATAGGAAATGATGAGGAGAATTCCTTAGGTGCCACCCTTAAATAGTGGAGCATTTTGGGTATCACTTTCCTCATCTATTAAATTTTGTTGTTGTTGTTGAGTGGTGTTTGGCAAGTCATGACCCCATTTGGGGTTTTCTTGGCAAAGATACCAGAGTTGTTTGCCATTTCCTTCTCCAGCTCATTTAACAGATGAGGAAACTGAGTCAAACAGAATTAAATGATTTGCCTGGGGTCACACAGTGTCTGAGGCCAGATTTGAACTCATGAACATTAGTCTTCTTGATTCCAAGCGCAGTGCTCTATCTGCTGCTCTGCCTAATTGCCCATATCTATTAAATGAAGGGGTTCAATTAGATGATCTCTAAGGTCCCTTTTAACTCTGATTTTTAGGATCCTATTAACTCTAGGAAGTCTACGGTAGGAGCTTAGTTCTTTTCTGCAGTAACACCATTCTCTATTCCTTTTTTGTTCCAGTTTCTCTCTTTCTTTCTCTGTCTAAAATGTAGGTCTTCAGGCTTGCCAACATTCCTTGGTATAGCGTACACTTATACTTCAGTAATCAGCCAGTATATTCTTGCTGAACAACCATGTGCAAGGTATGGCTTAGTGAGCTGAGTTGGCCTCAGAGTCTAGAAGGTTTAGGTTCCAATCCTACTTCTGATATGATTGGCTTTGTGACATTGTATAAGTCATTTAATTTTCTGTCACCCACTCTATCCTCTAAAACTGTAAATCGTAGAACAAGTGCTGATCCCTATTGGTAGAGGGAATTTCTTCACTAGAATATCCCCATGTAAATGAAATCATGAGTTTTGTCTAAAAAAAATACAGTATTAAACCTAATAAAATAGTTTGTGCAAGGTAACTCTGAAGGGCACAAAGAATGACAAGACACTTCACTCAGAGCTTTCAATCAAGTTGGAAATAAGATATATATACATATGAAAATGTAACTGGCAATACAAAAATAATGATATGTGCCAAGTGAGTCATATAGATGATAAATACTATGACTTTCGAAGGAGGAATAGATCCCCATGTGCTGTAGCAGTTAGAGCTGGGCTTTATAGAAGAAGTAGAATTTGAGGCAGGCCCATAGTCGAACCATCCTAAGGCAAGCCGCACAGTTGGTGTGACATATAAAAGGTCCAAGAACCAGAGTTTCTGAGTAATTAATCATTTTATTAATCATGCTAGTGGATAATTAATAAAAGGGGTCAGTAGCACTCTCGAATGCCAAAAATCCCTCCTGGAACCCAATCAATGTTTATATGCCCTTGGAAGAGTAGGTGTTCCTGAGGGTGGTGGTCAACTCTGATTGGTTAACAATTAATGAGAAGAATGAATATTATAAAGAGAGGTAGAACTATTCTAATGAAGGGCTGGTGACTTGGATCACCCAGATCTGTAGGACTACAACACAGTGGACTAGATTTCACCTAGATTAGATTAAATTCTTTGTAAGGTCCTCTAGTTGGGAGGGGTCTCCCACCAAGGATCAAAAGGTGTGTACCTCTGGGATTTGGGCAATTCCATCTATCAACAATGTCCTTCAGAGACAGAAAAACCTACAGGTTTTTGAAAAAAATTCCTGGTCTTAATTAATAATTGTTTATTAATATAAGGGAGAAATAAGCATTTCTGTCATTGGGTAGGTGCTATAGTGCTTGCTTTCCATCCTTAGCCACTAGGAAGGCTATCTGTTGTATTCAACCATTTTCTTTCTACACTGACATCTTCAGTTTACACAATTCTGGCTATGAGAGCTCAATATGGGAAAGATGTTAAACCCTGAAGATCATTGCAAATCATGGAAGACCTATCTTCCACTAAGAGTATTATTCTTCTTACCCTGTGTCTGCTACTCTATTCCCATTGTTTTACATTCTCTTGACTGTTGGCAATCAGAGGGTAGAAATTAATTTCAATTCAAGGAACGTTAAATACCTGCTAACTGGGAAGGCTCTGTTTCAGGTACTCCAAAGTCCAAAAATAATTTTAAAATCTCTACCTTCAGGGTACTTAACATTCTACTCTAATATGAGATACAACACTTAAATGTACACATAAATGCTTTTTAATTTGAGGCAAGAAAGCTTAATAAGTGGGGAATCCAGGAAGTCTTTATGTTGGAGGTGGTACTGGAAATGAGTTTTGAAGAAATCTATCTGAATGAATGAGTGAATGAGTAAAGCATTTATTAAGCATTTCCTGTGTGCAAAGCACTATGCTAGGCCCTGGGGATACAAATAGAAAATTAAATCAATCCCTACTGTCAAGGAGTTCATATTCTAATGGGGGAGACAACATATTTAAATAGTTTGGCTGTAATTCATGTGGAAATATTTTATGGTCCTTAGGTACAGTGGCAAAGAAGAGAGTAATACCCCTTCTTGAATGCTATTTCCACTAATAAATCATGTCAGTTTCCTGTGTTGAACCATTTGACAGTGCTGAAGACTTTGGTGGTGAGAACTTTGTTTTCTGGGCCTTTGGTAGCTGTGGCTGGAGCACCTACAGGAACACTTATCAGGCTACATCTTCATAGATGTTTCTTCTCAGGATGAGAGCTAAGGGCTCCTGGTTGTAAAGAGTGCCACTTCCAAGTATCTTGTGTTCAGGGTCCTGGGGTATCTCCATTAGGATCAGAAGACAAATGGTGGCCAAGGTGGTTTGACTTGCCTAGTATATGCAGCCTCCAGTTTTTCCTTCAAGGTGCCTGGATGCTTGAGCTAGCTGCCTTGTCTGGCCTTGTCTGTGGCCAACAATTCAGCAGTTGGTAATGATGACTGGCTCTTTCTGCATAGGAATTACTTCCCAGATGATGGCTGTGAGGGCTGGGTTGGAAGCTGGACAAGATGTAGAATATGTGACAGGAGTAATGTGAAGGAAATTTGGAAAGGTAAGCTGGAGTTAGACTATGAGCACCTTTAACTGTCAACCTAAAGAGTTAGTATTATGTTCTATAGGCCATTGAAGAATACAGAGCAATGGGATGACATTGTCAGAAGTGTGCCTTAGAAAGATAATTTTAGACACTGTAAAGAGAAGTGGAGAGCTGAAAGAGTAGAAACAAGAAGTTAAATTAGGAGACTGTTGAAATTGTTCATATGAGAAGTGTTGCGGCTTGATCAGCAACAATGTATTTGGAGAGAAGGAAAGGGATGAAAGAATCAACAGGACTTGCAAAGTGATTGGATTTGGGTAGTGTGTGAGATTGAAGAGCTGTGGAAGATTCTGAAGTTGTAAGACGGAAGAAAGGTGTTGCCCTTGACAGAAATGGGAGAGGTAAAAAATGGGTAGGTTTTGGGTGAAAGTCAATGATTTCAGTTTTGAACATGTGCTTGAGGTGCCTATCGGGCATCTAGGTAAGAGACATATAGCAGGCACTTTTTTAAAGGCAGGAATAGAGCTCAGAAGAGAGATGAAGTCTGGATATATAGGTTGTTAGAGTTATTTAACATAATAATGGAACCCAGGGGAGTGGATAATAGTATCAAGAGGGAAGGTACAGAGCGTCAAGAGAGGATTCTAGGATACATAGGGCCTAAAGCATGAAGGAAGATTCAGTACAGACAACACGGAAGGAATGATTGAAAAGGTCGGAGAGAAACCAAGAGAAAGTAGTGTCATGAAAACATAAAGAAGGTAAAACATCCAGGAAGAGGGGCTGTTGGCCAGTGTCAAGCACTACAGAGAGGTCAAGAAGGATGAATATTGAGAAATGATCTTAGAATTTAGCAATTAAGAAGTCATTAATATGCTCTGTAGGGATACTTTCAGTGAAGTGGTGAGAAGTCATGTAAGGGGTTGAGAAGGTCAGGAGATGGAGGCATTAAATGCAGTAGATAAAATGTTCTATTTGGTAATGAAAGGAGAAAGTGATATATGAAGATAGCTTGAGGGGCTGGCAGGGTCAGAGAAAGCTTTTGTTTTTGTTTTGTTTTATAGGATAGGTGAGATCCACATATTTGTCACAGGAAAAGAACCTCAGTGGATGGGGGAAGGCATGGCAGAGGAGAGGGCAGGAAGAAAAAGAATTTGGGATTGACAATAATAAAATTGAATTAAAAAAATAAAAAATGAGGAACCAGTGGAGAAAGAGGTGATAAAAGGGACATGTACTGTAGGAGATGGGAGGGTCTAAAACTAAGATAAATAGAGGGGTCACTTTATCAAGGAGGCCCATCAACTCTTCAGCTGAGGCTAGGGAAAAGGCAGACAATAGAAATGATTTTTATGTCTGTTTATAGCAGTCCAGGGAACTCTGGATGAGGAACCTTTTTCTACAAAAGAAGAAGGCAACTGTTCAGCAAATAATTGTCTTTGAATGTTAGCTGGGTACAATGAGAGGCTGAATGACTTGCCCACAGCCACACAGCCAGAATGTATCAGCAGCAGGCCCTCAACACATTGTCCTTATTCCCAGACTGCTCCTTTAACCATTAGTCCATGTCATTTCTTTTCAAGAATTATTATTCCTATTTTACATAGGGAAACTGGATCAGAAAGTTAAATGACTTGCCCAAGAAAGCATAGTTAATAAATGGTAAAGCTGGGATTTGAATACAGGCCTTCTAATGATCAAGTCCAGGCTTTTTAGTAGATTACACCAAATGAATTTTTCTGTGATTTCTGCAATTTTGTAAAAAGTTTAGGTCCAAAAGGATACTTGAGAGACATGTATATGCATGTGAATACCTTCCAAAGTTTAATTTTTGTATCTAATTAAGTAGAAAACAGAGAAGAGGATTCTCAACAGATTAATTCATAGCACATGATATTATAGAAAAATAAAGACAAAATGTAGGTTAGAGAAGAAAGCTAAAAAATGAAACAGAGACTTAACTGGCTCTTTCTGCCTTCTTAAAGTCTCCAGCACCCAATTAATCAGGAGCTCTGAAGAAGAGTGGTATTCTAGACCAAAGAAAGCTTTCCTGAAGGTAGAAGGAAAGCCGTTTTGGCCATCAGGGTAACATGAGGCTCATCTTTTCTTCAGTCTTCTATTTCATGTAGCATAATTTTTCTCAATTTGTCAGTGATGTTGTTCCTGCATTCCTTCCAACTATCAAACTCAAAACTAATTTGTATTTCCAAAAACCCCCAGTATGATGAGTTTGCCCCTGATAGATTGCAGCACAACTGCTATTTTATTGAGTTAAATTTATGAGTCTTGCCAGACAATCTCAGACAAAAACACCTGGATACTCTGTATCTTCTCAGTTATGACTATGTTTACAAGCTTCTTTATTTAATCCCAAATGTCAGTCAATGGGCATGATTATAATCTTCCTAACTACCTTCCTTACTCTTATATGTAGATAGTCAATCTATCTTCTTCCTGTCTTTTAGTTTCTGGAATATGGGCAGCATTGCTGGAAAATAAACTTTCTTTCTCTGCAGTAAGGTGGTATTATGTAGTATTATATAGAACTGAAATGGAGAATTCTATTTCCTGGGCAAGATTTTGACAAATGGAATGGGATAGAATAGGATAGGGGTGTGAAAGATTTCAGAAGACTAGAGAAAGACTATGAAGTCATTGCCAGGGTTAAAAGAGTGAGGGATGTAGGGTTAGTTAAGATGGGATCAAGCTAGGGAGGTATTCACCTAGATCACGGGAAGGCCTGCACCTTGTAACTAGATGACATAAATTTCTTGTGAGGCATGGGCATATTGCCTGCACTGAGTGGGGTTTGGGAGGGAAGATAACATGTTAATTCCTCAGATAATTTAGACTTCAAACTTACAGCAGCCCTGGCTTCACTGATGTGGTAAGATTCATTCTTGCCTTGGCCAATCATCCCATAGCCCTCCTAGCATCCACTCTGGCCTCAATACTTGTCTCTCTGACAAGTGGGTAAACACAGCCCCTTTTCCAGCTACATACTACCACCTGTAGTCCTATGATATCTCTACCCTGAGGATGATGCAATAACCACTGAGTCCCTGCCTGGAACCTCAATATTATAAGATACCCCAGCTGTACAATCAGCCTGCCCTACTTTCACACTTGGCCTCCTCATATTCTCCCACCCTATTGTACCTTCCCCATAGTAGTGATTCTGAACCTCAGACTGCTATTGTTGTTATATCCCCCATTACCTACTCTATCTTAAACCTAACCACCCTCAATGTTCCGCTCTAAAACTACTCACTCTTTCCACTGTGCTCTCTGGAAAACTTGATTTTACTTTACATTACTTTAAACATTTCCTTTTATTACTCCTTCCATCTTGCACTCATTGAGACCTGGCTTCCTTGTAAGGAAATAGATTCTCTGGTCATCTCTTCCTCACTTGTTGCACTTTTTACTTATGCCCTTATCCCCACGTGTCATGGGGGGGGTATGTTGAAATACCCTTTGGCACAATTGTTATTTTAGAATCCCTCCTCCCCTCCCCAATCACTCAGTAACTTCTCATTTTTGAGTTTCACTCAATCTGTATTTATCGCCCAATCAAGATTCTAGTTGCTGTTATCTAGTGAACCTGAGGATGCTCTACTTTCTTCCTCAGTTAGTTCAGTTCCTTGGTTCACGTTTTTTTTCTTTTCTCAAATCCTGCCCTTACACTAGGGGATTTCAACACCCACACACACCCATACCCACCCACACACACACACACTTTCTCTCTTCAAGGTTACACACACACACACACACACACACACACACACACACACACACTCACCACTCCCTTAAACACCCTCACTTCCAATCTCCTCAATTTACTCATTTCCCACAACCTACTCCTTCTAACCTCAACTGCACATGGATATGGTAGTACCCTTGATCTTGCCATCACCCACAAGTGTTCTACTTCCTTGTTTATAAATTCCAAAATTCCCTCATCTGAGCACAGTCTCTTGGTATTCCACCTTCCACTCTGCCTTGAAAACTCTATCCCTGCCCTTACTCCCACCTTGACTTCCAATCCTTCTGCTCCTCAATTTCTTCCAAAGACATTATACCCCTTCACCAGCTATGCTCTCCTCCCATCATTTCAAACTTCTCCTCCCTTTCATAACAAGCTTCTTAACTCCATTTCTTTCTTTTCCCACTCTCCTTAATTCTGCTGTATGGCTTCCTACCTCATTATCCAACAGAACTTTTTCTCTCCAAGGTTACAAGCCATCTCTTAATTGCTAAATCTGATGGTTTTTTCTTAATTCTCACCTTTCTTGATCTCTCTGGAGCCTTTGTCACTGCTGATCATCTTCTTGATGTTCTCTTCTTTCTAGGTTTTTTTCTCCTAGCTGTCTTCTTATTTGTCTGACCACGCCTCAGTCTACTTTGGTAAATATTCCATCAAGTCATGCCTGCAAATTGTGGTTGTTCCCTAGCTCTCTATTCTGGGTCATCTCTTGTCTATATACACTATTTCACTTGGTAGTTTCATAAGAAACCATAGTTTCAATTATCATCTCTGCACAGTTGATTCTCTGATCAATTTATCTAGCCCTATGCTGTCTTCTGTCTTCCATTCTCTCATCTCCAACCGCCTGGCATCTCTCACTGGATGTCTTATAGACATCTTAGACTCAACACATGAAAAGCTAAGTTCATTATCTTTCCCCCCAAACCATTCCCTCTTCCAGACTTCCTTATTATTGTTGAGAGTATCACTATCCTCCCATTCACCCAAGCTCTCCGCCTAGTGCCCCCTCAATTCCTCACTCTCTCGCACCTCCTAGCCCCCACATCTAAATAGTTTCCAAACATTGTTTTGTTTCTATCTTCAAAACATATCTTATATGCCTCCTTCTCTGACACTGCCATCACCCTGTGCAGGTCCTTATCATTTCATTGTGGACTATTACAGTAGCCTACCATTTGGATTTCTTGGATAGTTTCTCCCCACTCTAGTTCTTCTACCACTCTGTTCTAAAATTGGTGTCCATTAAGTTCAAGTGTTAATATTTCACTACCCAACCCATTCAGTTAATCTGAGTGGCTCCCCATTACCTCCAGGGTCAAATATAAAATTCTCTGTTGACTTTTAAAGCCCTCTCTTACCTGGTCCCTTCCTACTTTTCCAGTCTTCTTATGCCTTACTCTGCTCTACTTACTGTGTAATCCAGTGATTCTGGTCCTGCTGTTTTTCCCACATTTCCCATCTTGGTGCATTTTTTTTTTCTGATCATCCCTTATACTTGGAATTCACTTCTGCACAGTTCTGCCTCTAGCTTCCCTAGCTTTCTTCAAGTCTAAGCTAAAATCCTGTTATCTATAAGAAACCTTTCCTGGTTCTCCTTAATGCTAGAATCTCCTTTATGAGATTATATTAGACTTTTCCTGTATATGTCTTATTTGCCCATACTTTCTTGCATGGCGTCTCCACCATTAGACTGAGAATTTGCTGAGAGCAGGGACTATTTTTACCACTCTTTGTATTCCAAGAATTTATTATAAGGCCTGGTCCACAGCAAGTCAGTAGGTGTTTAATAAAATGTTGTACTGACTTGATTTGAGAACAGTGCAGGGATTGTGGTATAGAAAAGTAGAGGACAGCTAGGGGAGCAAAGGGCTTTTTTAAATTTTGGATTCTTGAGGGGGGATCCCTTAGTCCTCTTCCTGCTGCCCTCAGATTTCCTGTTCTACTAGGACTATATTAAATGCTGACTTTCATATTCAGGTGACCATTGGCTAGAATTAAGATCATAATAAAAAAGTCACCAATCTTTTTTTTTTTGGGGGGAAGGGTAACAAAAAAAAATCACTCTTTCTTAGTAACCCTGTGTAAGAACCTGATTCTTACAATTTATGCATGGTCAATGGGTGCATGCATCTTTTGAGAAAGCATGTATAAGTAACACTATACCTAAACTTGTTTTCAGTCATTCTGCATAGAAATGGATTTAAAACCAACTGTTCCATCCTCAGGTTTGAGTATTTAAGGGCTGCTAGGGAAGAAGAAGGAAAAGGAGAAGAGGGTCAAATGAAGCTAAATTAAGCTTTTCAGAAAACACGAATTATAGCAACATGTCATAATAACTCAGTTGTGGGGCTGAAACAGCAGATGATGAGCATGTGTCACAGTATTTCCAGAGACCACAATAATGATAGCACCACTGAGAAGTGGAAGAGCCAGCTATTGTTCTGTTCCTGTACATTTCAAATGTAAATCTACAAATTTAAGTACTGCTGTCCAAAGCCTTCCCTCCCCGATTCCTTTCCAGCTTGTTGTCTCTTCCGGTTTCTGTTGCCTACATCAATATTTTAAGGTAACTAAGTGGCACACTGGTGCACAGGCGCTGGTGCCTGGAGTCACAAAGACTCATCTCCCTGAGTTTAAATCTGACCTCAAATACTTACTAGCTGTGTGACTCTGGGCAATTTACTTAACCCTGTTTGCCTCAGTTTCCTCATCTGTAAAATGAACTGGAGAAGAAAATGGCAAACCACTCCAGTATTTTTGCCAGGAGAACCTCAAATAAGGTCATGAAGAATTGGACACAACTGAAACAAATCATCAAATCGATATTTTGAAAGCACCTCTTACCTTTTGGAACTATTCTAAGTGTACCGTTTAGCTTAGATTCTAATTTAGACTTTTGTTTATTCCTTAGTGAATGATAAAGAAGAATTTATGTAAAGGTTTTTTTTGGTTGTTCTTATAAAGGATTTTTTTTTCATCAAAAGTTTTTTATTTTATTTTTAGAAAATTGCCTGAAATATGAAGAATTCACCTTTAATAGTCCAAAGAAGTCAAGTATGTGACTGCTTCAGACAATCTGGTAGTTCTCATCCTCTAGAATTTTGAGAGAAGATAGGCTTAGCCTGAATATATTATGTTAAAAAAGACTAGCAAAGAATGACTGTGATCTAGCTTTGAAGGATTTAGGAGATAATCCTCACTCTGCTTTATAGGTTATGTTCATGTGAAAAAAATTGATTCAGTTTTCCTGTACATTAAACATTTCCATATTAGCAAATACTTAGAAACCCAAATGAAACAGTTTAATTTGTACAAAAAGCTTGTTTTTCTCACATAGGCATATATCAAGGTTTAAAAATAAAAACCCCTTACAGGGAAAGGGACCAACTTCATGCTAAGTGGGTTTTATTCTCTCACATTAGGCTTCAGAAAGTAAAACAAACACATCACTGATTTTATGTCATTCTCTCCAAGACGAGAAAGAAATGCACAATTAACACTGCAAGTAGCTTTAAAAGCTTCTTTTCTAACAAGAAAAACAAGCCATAAAATGAGCAGCTTCATTTCTTATGAACTAATGCATTTCTAGTCTTTCACATAGTTTTCTTGCATAATTTAAAATAATTATGAGAATTTGAAACCCTCCCTTATCCATTAGCAATTCTAAAGCCTTATGATATTGTAGCTTCTCTGAATAAAAATCTTCAATATACGAACAATTTAAAACACTTTATGAATTTTTACCCTCTTAGCTTTATATGTTCTCTTTAATATGGCAAAAACTATTTTCAAGTGAAAGTTTTTGCTTGTATAATGTATAGTGGTTACATGCTTCCTGCTCATTTTTGTAGTAGGGTTGTTTTATATAAAGCTTTTGTTTTGGGTAATTCTATTTTAGTGGATGCTCTTTGACCAGAAAGATTTTTAAAATGCTATTAAGGAAATGAATTCTATAAAGTATTTGTTGTTAGTAAAATAATTGCTGTGTTTAGTGAAAACTATGAGTTTGTGAAAGAAAATAGGGCAGCTAACAAATTTTGCTTAAAGGTTCTAAGCAATACAAAAATGTAAAGAAAAAGTAGCTTCAATCAAAAACAATGATCTGGATATTTACACCCCCAGCCCCTTTTATTTTTTTGCTCTTTGTATCATCTTATAAATATCCAAATTGCTATAATGTTTTGAAGCAGTGAATTACTTTCACAAAGATGACATGCTAAAATTTTCCATATAAAGGCAGCATGTTGTAGTAGGTAGGGGCTTAGCCTTGAGATCAGAAAAGCATGGCTTAAACCCTGCCTTTAATATGTACTGGATGTGGAACTATTCACAAGCTACTCAACCTTTTCCAGGGCCTCCAGTCACCTCTATGTTATAGAAAAAGTGGCAATCTGTATCACTGGAGTGAGTTTCTACTTTGGTAGTTCCATACATCAATGAAATCATAGGTCTAGACAAAAAAAAAATAAAGTTTTTCATAGTAAAGACTGTGATTGGATGGGATGAAGTATTGGAAAGGAAAGTATAATGGTTAGAGTAGAACAGTATCTTTATTAAGTTTTTACATGTAGATGGTGTTCTGTTAAGACACTATCCGAAAATGTTAGGGTTCTTTTCAGTTAATGTAAGTATGTATCCATCAAATGAAAGGGTTTCTCTGCCCTACCACCTTCCCTGACTGATTTTAGAGGCAGAGTATTTTCTAGTTGTTGTACTGATTTCTGTTATGTGGATAAAGAGCATATGTATGTCAGAGGAAAATGCAAGAGATCAGCAGGAGGAAATTCAAGAGACTGGGAATGAGCCCTTCATTAGAATTTTGGGGGGTTCACTAGAATTCTCAATCATCATGAAATAAAAGCAGGGCAATAGGCTGGTTGGAACTAGAACCAGAGTAAGTGGATTGTGGCATATGAGTTCTTTTATTTGGTCTGGTATTGCTTTTAGCTCTGTGAGGAGAACCAAAGCAACCTGCCCATGTATTACCCCATAGTGACAATATATGTGTGTGTGTGTGTGTAGGTGTGTATAGACACACACACACACACACATACAGACACACATATATATGTATCTATCTTCACATATATTTATGTATATTTGTATATTATATATATAATATATATTATATTTATATATTTATTATATATAATACATAAAATGATTGTAATTAATCATATAATCTTAAGTGAAAAACTTTTAAAACACAGCTCACACATATTCAAAGGAACACACTCTAAATTCTTCAATTATCATCCTTTAAAAAAAATTAATGGGGAGAGAGTCTGGGCCTATGATTTCATCATTGTGAGAAAGTCCAAGTGTGGAAATTCTCTCCACTTATGCAAACACAGGTCAGTCACTTGTCTGTAGCATACAGTTTTAAAAAGTGACCTCTGAGAACCGAGGGGTTAAGCAATTTGCTGGTGGTCACCTAGCTAGTATGTCTTAAACCCAGGTGTCACTGACTGCAAGTTCCCTTATCCATAAGGTTGTGCTTGTCTCTTATTCATAGTTAGAGTTTTTATTCCATATAAATATAGCCAAGGAGGATGTGGCTATGTGTCTTAGTGTTTGGTTAAAAAAAAAAAAAAGCAAGCAGCTTCTGGGAACCAAGATGGCATAGTAAAAAGGTAATCACTCTCGCCCTCCCCTATCAACCTTTGAAAACCCAGAAAATATCACCCCAGGAAAACAAAACAAAACAAAACCTGGAACAGCTGAACTAGATGAAAGATGGGGAACAGCAGTGCAGCAATCCAGCAAACTGGTCTCCCAGTGCCTCAGCAAAAATAAGGGAACCAGCACTACAAAGGGCCCCAGGCAGATAAGCACCCTGCAGCATTTATCTGAAAGGAGCTGAAGAAAGCAACCTAGAGTATTCCTAAAGTCCCAGCCTTGCTGATTCCAACCCAACACCAGGGAAGCTGTCAGAGCCATACAGCCTCCAACTGTTAACCAAGAGGAGATCCTGAAGCCCAGGTGGTAGAGCAGGCAAACACCAACACCTGGACCTACCAGTGCCTCAGTGAGAGTGGGGGAACTGGTGGAAACCAGCTCAGAAAACCACCAGGACAGCACTCTGCTGCAAAGGAATCTCCCAGTGCATTAGCAGAAACAAGGGAGGCAGCATTGCAAAGGGCCCCAGGCAGATAAACACCCTGCAGCACCCATCTAAAAGGAGTTGAAGAAAGCTAAAGGAAAGGAAAAGCAGACAACATAGAATTGCCTGAAAGTTTCAGCCTTGCTGAGTCCAGCCCAACACCAGGTAAGCTGTCAATACCCTATAGCCTCCAATTGCCAACATAAGAGGCCCCAGCATGCAAAGCCAATGAACAAGACCTAGGCTCCCAACACAAGAAGCTTGGGTCAGTGCCCTCTGTTCCCCAGCAGGAGACCTCAAACTTTTTAAAGGCAAGGAAATAAAGAAACCATGAGTAAAAAGAAATACCACAGATTCATATTATGAGAAGAGTGAAGATCAAGACAGAAATTCTGAAGAGAACAACATTGTCAACAAACCCACATCTGCAACATCAAAAGGGAATATGAACTGGTCTGAAGCCCAAAAAGCCTTTTTAGAAGAGCTCAAGAAGGATTTTAAAAGTCTAATGAGAGAGATAGAAAAGTCCTTAAAAATACAATTGGCCAATTGGAGAAGGAAGTACAAAAACTAACAGAAGAAAACAATCTGTTAAAAACTAGAATTGGACAAATGGAAACTAATGACACTATGAGAGAGCAAGGATCAGTTAAACAGAAACAAAAAAAAAAATGAAAAAAAAATACCTCATGGGGAAAAGAACTGACCTGGAAAATCAATCCAGGAGAGACAATTAAAAATTATTGGACTCCCTGAAAATCATGATGAACAAAAGAGCCTGGACAGTATCTTTCAGGAAATAAGGAAAATTGCCCTGAAGTCCTAGAACCTGTAGGTAAAATAAACATAGAAAGAATACACCACTCACCACTTGAAAGAGATCCCAAATTGACAACACCAAGGAATATAATAGCAAAATTCCAAAATTACCAGATGCAAGAGAAGGTGCTGCAAGTAGCCAAAAAGAAACAATTTAAATATCATGGAACCACAGTCAGGATTACACAAGATCTTGCAGCTTCTACATTAAAAGACTGCAGGGCATGGAGCATGATATTCTATAAGGCAAAGGAGCTTGGATTGCAGCCAAGGATCAGATATCCTGCAAAAATGAGCATGATTTTTCAAGGGAGGAAATGGATATTCAGTGAAATAGGGGACTTCCAAACCTTCCTGATAAAAAGACCAGAGCTCAACCAAAAATTTGATCTTCAAGTACAAGATTCAAGAAAGACATAATAAGGTAAACGGGACAGAAAGATACAAAATATTGTTAATAAGGGCAGACTGTTTACATCCCTACAAGGGAGGATGACACTTGCAGCTTTTGAGAACTGTATTGTTATCACACCATGTTAAAGGAGTATACATAAAGGAGTGGATATTAGTTAACTTTGATGTAATGATAAAAAAAAATCTAATCAAGTGGGTTAAATGGATCCAAGTAAGTGGATTAGCCTGATCTTAGAAAATGTACTGAGAAAGGAGGAGGCAGACAAGGGTAAACTACATTACAGGAAAAGACAAAAAATCCTATTACAGCAGAGGGAAAGAAGAGAGGGAGGTGAGCATTGTTTGAACCTTACTCTCATCAGATTTGGATCAAGAAGGGAATAACATAATCAGTTTGGTATAGAAATCTAACTTGCCTTATAGGCAGTAGGAGCGAAAAGGGGAAAGAAAAGGGAGGGGGGATGGAAGGGAGGAAAGAATCAGTAAGGGCAAAGGGGAAGGAATAATAGAAGGGAGGAGAGACTGAAGGAGGTGGTGGTCAAAAGCAAAACACTAGTGAGGGGGGGGAAAGGAGAAAGGAGAAAGAGAAGCATAAACAGAGGAAAAAAAGGTTGGAAAGAAAGACAAAGATAGCAATCATAACTGTGAATGTGAATGGGATGAACTATCTCATAAAAGAAAAGCAGATAGCAGAGTGGATTAAAAACCATAATCCTACAATATGTTGTTATCTATTATTTGATAAACCCAAAGATACCTGCTTCTGGGATAAGAACCCACTCTTGGTTCTAAGACATCTCCAGAGACCTAGTGATGGAAAATGCTATCTACATCCAAAGAAAGAACTATGGAAGTTGACTCGCTATCTTTTTTTTTCTCTTCTGTTAAGTTTTGTTTCCTCTTTCTGATGGTTCCTCCTATTGGTTTTAATTTTCACTTGCAACAGCACTAATGTGAAAATATGTTTAATAGGAATGTAAATGTGTAGCCTATATCAGAGTGTGCGCTGTCTTGGGGAGGGTGGTGGGGGGCAAGGGGGAGAAAAATTCTAAACGCAAAAGCATATGGAAGTGATTGTTGATAAATCAAAATAAATTAATAAAATAAATTAAAAAAATAAAATAAAATAGGGTATATAATTTTTTTAAAAAAGCAAGCAAGTGAGTAACAAGAAAGAAAGAATAATGGAAGGAAGAAAGAAAAAAATGCTGGAATCACAATTTAGGATCATTCTATGACTCCTACCCTGTAGATAAATTAAGAAACCCCAAAGCATGAGTAGATCTTGTAATGGAATATATTACTGTAT
The DNA here is from genome assembly GCF_003287225.1 of Phascolarctos cinereus. NCBI lineage: Eukaryota > Metazoa > Chordata > Mammalia > Diprotodontia > Phascolarctidae > Phascolarctos > Phascolarctos cinereus. The sequence continues at coordinate 127,353,181 of NW_027555514.1, read as the reverse complement.
GAATATTCTGAGTGAATTGATTTACTGTGGAAAAGCAAGTATGCATCTCATTGAATATCTACATGCTTTTTCTCTACCAAACTTTCCATTCAAAAATACATAGCTTCAGGCTGAGTAGAGTTTGTGAAAGAATTCAAACAAGACTTTCAAACCTCAATATATGTGAATTTATGCTGGAGAGAGAGGACAAAACATAAACAATGACATGAACTAGCTGAGACTTTGCTATTTGAAAATCAGAATTTTAGAGCTGGTAGGGGTTTCACACATCATCTAATCTAGGGTGTCAACTTGAGGTTTGGAAATTTGGTTTTTTAAAGAAATCACAACTGTTTTTCTGTAATACTTGCATATTTGTGTCCTTTGTAATCTCATTTTTATTATTCATTTAAAAACATTATTCTACATGGGGGTCCATCAGCTTCACCAGAATGAGAAAGGAGTCCATGACAGAAAAGAAAAAAAAATGTAAAGAATATTTGATCTAGTCCAATATTGCTTATTTTTTTTTAATAGCTGAGAAAACTAAGGTCAAGTGGTTAAATAATGTGCACCAAAACATCAAATATTTTATGATAGAACTAGGACTAGCACAAGGATCTGACAATTTTCTAGTTTACTTTTTGTCACTCTTATGTATGTTTTTGATAATGCGTATATCTATATCTGTATCTATATCTGTATTATTGTAACTATATCATCTATAGCCATTAGAGAGGAAATGGGGGATAGTGGCTAGAGAGCTGACCTTAAAGCTCATGTTTGCCTATAAATCTATACACATGTGTGTGTATACACATACATATATACATATAGGTATATGTAAACATATACATATGAGTAAATGCATACAAACATATAGTTATATGCACACACATATGTATATACACATCCAGAGTAAAGATGTTTGAGCACATAGTAAGTTTAAGTATTGGAAAAAAATATTAGATTCATATACCTTGAGAGATGTGTTAGAGTTGGGATGGAGGAAGGGTGGTTGACTTTATGTTAACATAGGATTAGGGGGTGTTTAGGTTCTAATTGATTATATGTCATATTCAATGTAGATTATATCAAAAGGCAATACATTCACAATATATTCTGTCTTGAGGCAGTCAGTTGGCATAGTAGGTAGAATGCCAGACTTGGAATCAAGAAGATCTGAGCTTGAATTCTGACTCAGAGTCTCTGTGTGATGCTAAGCAAGTCATTAAGCATCCTGTACCTCAGTTTCTTTATATGTAAAATGGGGCTAACTCTAGTACCAACCTCATAGGATTGTTTTGAGGATCAAAGAAGATAATATATGTAAAGGGCTTTGCAAAACTTAAGATGTATTATTATTATTATTATTATCATTATCATCATCATCATCATCATCATCATCACCATCATCGTCATCATGATTATTGTCAGTCATGTCAATCTTTGTGACCCCATTTGGGGTTATCTTGGCAAAAATACTAGTGTAATTTGCCATTTCCTTTTCCAGTTCATTTAACAAATGATGAAGCTGAAGTAAACAGGGTTAAGTGACTTGCCCAAAGTCATGCAGTTAGCTAGTAAGTGTCTAAAGCTGGTTTTGATCTCAGATCTTCCTGACTCTAGGCCTGACACTCTATCCACTGTGCCACGTAGCTGCCTATCATTATTAGTCACTGTCTATTTATAGGAAAGCTTAATATGAAGGATAATACTTTATCCCCCCCAAAAAAGTATTTGACCAATAATATAAGTGATAAGGCAACAGGTTGGAAAGAAAGTAGAACAGATAAGGAAGTATCCGCATATGCTTGGAGATGATGTTCAAAGTTATCAAGATCCTTGCAAGCATAAACAAAGTTGGGTTGGTTTCCCAACCTTTCTTATCCCTTTGTGAGCTGGAAGAGGAGTGACAAATAGCAGTCATGCCAGATCCTAATGTCCTAACATCAAGATATATCCAAGCATCCTAATGGAACTATGGCCCCTAAAGTAGAAGGCATGGGGCAGGAAGCAATCATAAAATTAGCAAAGATATTAATATGATATTCTTCCAACTAAACTATTTTTGCATCGTGGCAAGGAAATATAAAAGTAGATAAAGTAATCTACTGGCTAAAGTATAAATTAAAGTGTTTGAATGTCTCTCCCCTTCATACATTCCATTCCTTCTTACATTTCAGATTTAATCAGAATTTAGATCTTAAAGATTTTGTGTTTTTTTCTTTCCTTTTTTATTTTTTGAATTCTGATGTCTGTGAAATCTTTGTAGCAAGATGCTCAGCCATAGATTCTATTTGCACATGCTTCACAGAAGCTGTTATTATAACAAGGAAAATACTCTATGGGATGTTTTAAAGGAAATTTACATCTTGTTTCCCCAGTTTCTGAAGCAATGTACCTCTACCAGATATGATTCATATTGTCCATATATTTTAACACCTATCTATCTAGTGTAGGCTTTCTCTTGGACCTTTTTGTCGAGTTCTATTTTCTTTCTCTTTGTATTCTTTAATAGTTTACCTCAAATATTTGAAAAGATGTACTTTACTTAAAAATATTGATATCATGCTATAGAGATAGAGAACTCTATTATTTAAGATTCAAAATTTAAATACAATAGAGATAAATATTTAAATCACCATATTATTCTTTACCTTACCCAATTATTTTGTTTTTCCTAAGTATATTTGACATTTATTTACTGTAAACAGAGTAGTATGTAGGACACACTAATGACCTGGCATATTTGGACAATTATTAGGTTGCTATTACGTCTTAGATGCCCCAGAACTCTGAGCCAATTTATTTTAATTGGGAATGAGGGAGGAGAGGTCAAGCTAGGAGTAATGAGAAATTCTGCAAGTTAACTTAGAGTGGGACAGTAGTGAGGCCAAAGAGAAATTGTACTAGTTTTGGAATCAGAAGATCTAGTTTGGATTCCTATCTCTGCCACTTGCTGCCTGTGGATAAGTCATTTGAGCTCTATGGCCCTTAAATTGCTTATATGTAAAATGAATTTGGAGTAGATGACTTCAAAAGTCTCTTTCAGCTTCAAATCTGTAATCTTTTAAATAACATATCTATCGTGAAATGTTTGGTTAATGAAATATTCTGGTTGATATAGAGCTACTATATCAATCAATCTTCAAAGAATGAACATAGGAAAATTCAATTATCTCTAAAATTATCCTAAACACAAAGCAAGTCTTTTCCTTTGACAATTAGGAAGATATTTAAATGTCGTACACTGCCCAAGGTTCATCATTATAGATTTCAGTTATGTACACATATTTCTGGGTCACCAAGATTTGGAGTTGATAACATTCCACATTACAATGAAAAGCAATTGTATTACTAGTTTTGGAACCATTTTGAAAGGCCCAGATTCTATACTAATCACATTGACCTATATTTTATTTATTTCTTTATTCATCCCAGTTTTGCTTTGATGCTTAAGTTTTTGCTTCCCAGGACTTGACTTCTCTTATTGTCTGTCTCTCCCATCAGATATTTACAACTTTTCCATGACTATTCAATGAGTAGGAACTAACTTCTGCTTCTCAATTTTTGAAGATGACTTTTGCAAGGTAATTTGGGAGGGATTTTTATTATGAAAGAATAGAGTCCCAATAGCAGATGTGACTATATTTCTCCATCCTTTGGAAATTAGCCTCAGCAGGGAAAAAATAACTATATGAGTATAAAATTACATCGGTTGGAAATATAATGCCAAACCTTCTTCCATTCTTCTTTATTCTCATTATTTCCTTTGATACTTTTACCTTACCCTGGAAAGGTATGAGTCTGTTCTCTACAGAGTCTTTTGAATCACTCAGTACTTGTCCTACCATGTCCTCAGTGTTGGGAATCTGGAGTCCAGAATGATGCATGATTGTTTGCTGTTGGTCCAGAGTATGCAACAGGCCAGCTGGTTGACATTCATTCTTGCGCATTCCAACAGTAAACCTCATTTTATTCTTTAACTATAGGTTTCTTTCATGTCATCATTTCCTATTCCCTGTGATTTGAAACTGAGGAAAGTTGAGGAATTTAGTGCATTAGGACAGGAAGTGGTTAATTGTAAGAATTGAGTGAACCACATTGATTCCATTTTATGACCCTGGTCTGAAGCTAGCTCAGTTCCATTTCTATTCAATTATGGGTCTAATCCAAATTCTGTCTAATGAGAAAAGTTTATTCAATTGTGGTAATTGAGAGAAAACCTTAATAGTATTATTTGAACTTAGCCCTACGTGGCCGTGAAACTGGAATACCTCTCGCTGCTGATTAGAAACCATTAACCAAGGACCTAGGTTATTCTGAGCAGAAAAATAATCAGATCCAAGATTGATACAAGGAGTTTTCTTACAATTGTGCATCTCAAACCACCCATATGTCTTATCTGAAAACTTGACCCTTGCTGATCAATCAGTTGTTGTTTCCATGTTCCTTTGATTATTTACAAACACTTGGGAAAGTGGGGGGAGTGTAATACCTCTTTTTCTAAATTCAGGATATTGTGCCTATTTACACTTCCCCTCACAACTTGGAAGGTCCCTAATCTTTCCTCCAATTAGAAATCAGATCACCTAACCTTATATAATTAGTTGGCCTCATTTGATTAATTATTTTTAATGCATAAAAGTCTGTCTCCTCTGTATTCAAGGTCCAGGCCTAAGCTGAGGAGGTCTGGTCCCATTTTGATAGGCAATTTGCATGCATTACTTAATAAATTGATATGCTCAGAAGACTGAACCTTTGTTTTCCTCAGTCATTTCATCTTTCACCTGCCACAAAACCAAACACTTGTTAGGCTAAACAAATCTCTGCTGAACTGCTTTCTCCATGTTTTCTTATATATTTTTGACACAACAGACATTATCAACCAATGTTGACTAATCCCACCTGCCAAACACATACACGCAAAGACCACTCCAGATGAATAGAAATGTTGTATTAATTTTGATATTGGGACACCACTATGCTTGTTTCTATGTGTTGTTGTGAATGTGTTGTCTTTCTTTAGATTCTTGTAGTGCTTGTGTGGATTTGCATTATTTTCTACTATATTTACTCTTGAATTCATTCTATCTATGATCCTATGTTCTGTGGTTATCTAACTCTGTTATTTGTTCATCATTATGGTACAAAATATATCCTTTTTACATTTATGTACCCCATTTTAAAATGACATTCATCAGTCATTGAGCTCCTTGGCTAATGGTAGCAGATATTAGATAAAGCTTCTATTTTCTTTTGAACCATTTTTCATTTTTGGGGAAAAATTTTTTGATGAATAAAGAATCTTTTTTTTTCTTAGTAGCTCAAGTTCTTGTGTTAAGCAAACATTAGACTGCTGGATACAGTTTTCCTCTTGCCAATTTGGTCTATTCTACTGCTAATTTTTTTTGTATTTTTATTTAGTGAAAATAATTTTTAATAATTATTGCTTGGTAATATTGTTTTAAATCTCACAATGCCAACCCCCTTTCTATCTCTTTTCTCATTATTTCCTTTGGTTTTCTTAGTGTAATCACAGAAGGCCCTAGCATTTCAATTGAATCCATCAATCAGCAGTATAAACTAGATGTTAAAGAATTTTCCTATAACCTTACAATAATGTGTTAATGAATAATCAACTACTTAGAGAAGATTGCAAGATTTTGGCCAATGGATGAAGTCAGATGATTCCACAAATGAAACATCTTTTGATTGTGTGAAAGAATCAGACACAGTTCTGGACATGAGAGTATCTGAAAGATGAAGACATAAATTCATTTAACAACAACAACAACTGAGTAGGTCTTTTTACAAACCAGCTAACGTTTCCTTTATGTCCTTAGGTGGTATGTCATGTGGTGCATATATATTTAATGCTTATATTACTTCATTATCTATGTTATGTTCAAGCATTATTTAATTTATTTGTTGTCTCTTGAGAATATCTAATTTTATAGTTTCCCTATCCTAAATCATGATTACCTTTCTTCATTTCTTTATAATCACCTGAGGCATAATAAATTTTAAACATTACTCATGTTTAACTCTTTATATGTCTTATGTGTGTTTCAAGTATTTCTTGTTTGCAGTAAATTGTGTTGTTTTGAAATCTATTCTTTAATTTTCTTCCATTTGTTAGATATACTTCACTCATTAACATTCAAAGTTACAATTGTTAAGTTTAATTTCTCTTATTCAAATTCTGATGTATTTTCTATTAAAACTATAAAAAGCAACTTGAGGTACCTGACACCTATTTTGATTGAAATAATCTGAATTCATTTTTCTTTCACACCCCTGACCAGCCCCTACTCCTATTTCAGCATAGAGAAAGGTTACTTAATGCTTAAAAATAGTGCTAAAGTACCTGATCTTTTTTTTTCTTTTAATTTGACACTATCTAGTCTGTCTTCATCTTCCTATAAAGACATATTTTGACCCTCTCCTCTGTCCTGGGGAAATCTAGATATCTTTTAATGATATCATCTTTTTCCTTTGCCCCACTCAGAAAAGAATGAGGTTCATAAGCTACCTTTTTCATTCATCTCACTTCTTTTTAAAAATCATTTTCATCTGTGGAATACTGATTTCAAGAAATACTAAACCACTTCAGCCCCACATCCTAACTTTTCTCTCTTTGATATTTGTATCTCATCATTCTTTAAAGGGTTACTTTATAGGTGTTCTATCTTTGTTCCTTGAATGACTCTTAGACAAAGTGGAAATTCTAAGGGTGAACATTCCTGTTTACTTCTTTTATCATGTCAACATTTAGTCTTTTCATGATATATTGACTTTTAATATTGATTAAATTTCTTTTGTGTACTCAGTTACAGTTTAAATACCTTGTTTATCTCTGGATTTCTTAAGTGGAATGACTAAAAATCCTAGAATTGTTGAAAAGTCCACTTTCATGTAACAATATAATCAACTGTGTAGAAAACATAATTGGATGTAAAATGTTTTGTTTCACTTTGTATTATAGTTTTCTTATTAATGCTGAATTATTCTGGTGTTATTGGACATGCGAATTGTCTTCTCTTGGCAGTTTTCCTAATTGAACCTAAAGTTCTGGATCTTGGTGACTATATTGATGAGTTCATTAAACTTAGTGCCCTATGGATTGAATTCAACAAGAAGTATTTATTAGGTAACTACATATGCCAGGCCCTTTCCTAGTTACCGGAGGTACAAAGACAACATTGAAACAGTCCTCAATCTCAAAAAGCTTACGTTCCATTGAAAGAATAAACGCTTGTAAGACATATGCACAATAAATACAAAGCAATATCAAGGCAGAAGAACAACTTAGCAACTAGGATCGGGGAAGTATCAGTAAAGAACTTCAATTATAGATGATGAACCTGACTACTCTTCCCAAACATGCTATTACCTTTTTAAATCTTTTTCTTTCTTTTTCTTTTTTTTTGGTAGGACTATGATTTTTATAAAAAAAATATTTATTTATTTTTAGTTTTCAACATTCACTTTTATAAGATTTTGAGTTCTAAATCTTTCCCCCTCCTTCCCTCCAGGACAACATGCAATCTGATATAGGCTATACATGTACAATCATATTAAATATATTTCCACAATAGTCATGTTGTACAGAAGAATCAGAACCAAAGGGAAAAACGCTGAGAAAGAAAAAAAAGAGAAAAGGTATGCTTTGATCTGCATTCAGACGCCATAGTTCTTTCTCTGGATGTGGATAGCATCTTCCATTATGAGTCTTTTGGAATTGACTTAGGTCATTTCATTTCTAAGAACTAAGTCTATTAAAGTTGGTCATCACACAATGTTGCTATTACTATGTACAACGTTCTCCTGGTTCTGCTCATTTCACTCATCATCAGTTCATATAAGTCTTTCCAGGTTTTTCTTAAGTCTGCCTGCTTATCCTTTCTTATGGAACAATAGTATTCCATTACATTCATGTACTACAACTTTTTCAGCCATTGCCCAATTGAGTGACATCCCCTCAATTTCCAATTCTTGACCACCTCAAAAAGAGCTGCTATAAATAATTTTGTATATGTGGGCCCTTTCCCCATTTGTATGATCTTTTTGGGATACAGACCTAGAAGTGGTATTGCTGAGTCAAAGGATATGCATAGTTTTATAGCCCTTTGGGCATTGTTCTAATTTGATCTCCAGAACAGTTAGATTAGTTCACAACTCCACCAGCAACACATTAGTGTTCAATTTTCCCTACATCTTCTCCAACATTTATCATTTTCCTTTTCTTTCATATTAGCCAATCTGACAGGTGTGAGGTGGTATCTCAGAATTGTTTTAATTAGCATTTCTCTAATCAATAATGATCAAGAGCATTTTTTTTTCATATAGGTAGCTTTAATTTCTTCATCTGAAACTGCCTGTTCATATCCTTTTGCCATTTATCAATTGGGGAATGACTTGTATTCTTAGAAGTCTGATTCAATTCTCTATATATTTGAGAAATGAAGCTTGTATCAGAAACATTTGCTCTAAAATGTTTCCCATCTTTCTGCTTTCCTTCTAATCTTGGTTGCATTGGCTTTGTGCAGAAACTTTTTAATTTAATGTAATCAGAATGATCCATTTCATATTTCATAATGTTCTCTATCTCTTGTTTGGTCATAAATTCTTCTCTTCTCAGAATTAATGAAAAAAATGTAAAGGATGGTGGACTAACCACACCAGACCTAAAAGTATATTATAAAGTGAAAATCATCAAAACTATTTGGTACTGGCTAAGAAATTGAGTGGAGGGTCAGTGGCATAGATTAGGTACATAAGACACAGTAGTAAATGACTATAATATTCTGCTGTTTGATAAACCCAAAGACTCAAACTTCTGGGACGAGAATCCACTATTTGACAAAACTGCTGGGAAAACTGGAAAATAGTCTGGCAGAAACTAGGCATAGACCAATATCTCACACCACATATCAACGTAAGGTCAAAAATGGTACATGATTTAGACATAAAGGGTGATATCATGAGCAAATTAGGAGAGCAAGGAATTTACCTGTGAGATCTATGGAGTAGGGAAGAGGTTTTTTTCCTACTTAATGGTATTTTATTTTTTCCAATTACATGTAAAGATAGTTTTCAACATTCACTTTCCTAGCATTTTGAGTTCATTTTTTTTCTCCTTCCCCTTTCCCCTTCCCAATACAGCAAGCAATCTGACATAGGTTACACATGTACAATCATATTAAACATATTTCCACATTAGTCATGCTATGGAAGAAGAATCAGAACAAAGGGAAGAAACCCCAAGAAAGAAAAAAAAACAAAAAAAGTGAAAATAACATGCTTTGATTTGCATTCAAACTCCATAATCCCTTTTTTGGACATGTATAGCATTTTCCATTATGAGCCTTTTGGAATTGTCTTAGATTATTGTATTGCTGAAAAGGGCTAAGTCTATCACAGTTGATCACCACACAATGTTGCTATTACTGTATACAATGTTCGCCTAGTTCTGCCCCTAACCTATTCCACTAATCCACCACTCTTCTTAGCTAGTACCAAATAGTTTTGATAATTGTTGCTTTATAATATAGTTTTAAATCTGGTATGGCCTGGCCACTTTCCTTTGAATTTTTTCATTAATTCCCTTGATATCGACTTTTTGTTCTTCCAGACGAATTTTGTTATTTTTTCTAGCTCTATAAAGTAATTTTTAATAGTTTGATTAGTATGGCACTGAATGAGTAAGTTAATTTAGGTAGAATTCTCATTTTTATTATATTAGCTTGGCCTACTTGTGAGCAATTGGTATTTTTCCAATTATTTAGATCTGAATTTATTTGTGTGAAGTATTTTGTAATTGTGTAAATATAGTTCTTGGATTTATCTTGCCAAGTAGACTCCCAAATATTTTTATATTGTCTATAGTTATTTTAAGTGGAATTTCTCCTATCTCTTGCTACTGGGCTTTGTTGTTAATATATATAAATGCTGATGATTTTGTGGGTATACTTCATATCCTGCAACTTTACTAATGTTGTTAATTATTTCCAGCAGTTTTTCAATAGATTGTCTAGGATTCTCCTAGTATACTATCATATTATCTGCAAAGAGTGATAGTTTTGCTTCCTCATTTCCTGTTCTACTACCTTCAGTTTCCTTTTCTTCTCTTATTGCTAAAGCTAACATTTCTAGTACAATATTTAATAATAGTGGTGATAATGAGCATCCTTGTTTCATCCCTGATCTTATTGGGAAGGTTTCTGTATTATTGCAATAATATATAACACTTGCTGATGGTTTTAGATAGATACTACTTATCATTTTAAGGAAAGCTTCCTTTATTCCTGTGCTTGCAAGGTTTTTTTTTTAAAAACTAGAAATGGGTGATGTGTTTTGTCAAAAGCTTTTTCTGAATCTGATGAGATAATTGTATGATTTCTTTTGGTTTTATTATTGATATGGTCAATTAAGTTAATAGTTTTACTAATCCTGAACTAGCCCTGAATTCCACTTATAAATCCCACCTATTCATAGTGTATTATCAATTATAAATTGCTGTAATGTCCTTACCAGTATCTTATTTAAAGTTTTGCATCAATACTCATTAGGAAAATTGATCTATAATTTTCTTTGTGTGACAAAAGGGATTTGATAGGATTCTTTCTTTACCTATTTTCCCAGATACTTTATATAGTATCAGAATTAATTGTTCTTTAAATATCTAGTAGAATTCAAGGCAGTTATGTGGGGCAGTGGATAGAGCACTGGCCCTCAAGTCAGGAAAACCTGAGTTCAAATCTGGACTCAGACTACACACTTGACACTTACTAGCTGTGTGACCCTGGGCAAGTCACTTAACCCCAATTGCCTCAAAAAAAGATCTAATAGAATTCACTTATAAATCCATCTTGCCCTGGAGATTATTAATTTTTTTAACTAAAATAAGATTACATATTTTATTTCTTCTTTTGTTAATCTGGACAAGTTATATTTTTAAAAATACTCATCCTTTTCACTTATATTGTCAAGTTTATTGGCATACAGTTGGCAAAATAGCTTCTAATTATTGCTTTAATTTCCTCTTCATTGGTGATGACTTCACCCATTTGATTTTTGATACTGGTAATTCATTTTTCTTCCTTTTTTAAAATCAAAGTAACTAAAGGTTTATCTATATTACTGTTTTGTTTTTCATAAAACCAACTCAGTTTTATTTATTAGTTCAATAGTTTTCTTACCTTCAATTTTATTCATCTCTTCTTTGATTTTAATAATTTCTAATTTGGTGTTTAATTGGGAATTTTTACTTTTTTTTTTTTTTACTTTTTTTTGGTTGCATGCCTCATTCTTTGGTCTGCTCTTTCTCTGTTTTGTTCAGGTAAACATTTCCCCTAAGTACTGCTTTGGCTATATCCCATAAATTTTGGTATGTTGTCTCATTGTCATTTTCTTTGATGAAACTTATTGTTTCTATAATTTGTCATTTGGCCCATTGATTCTTTAGGATTAGATTATTTAGTTTTCAATTGGTTTTTATTCTATCTTTCCATTTCCATTTACTACATGTAATTTTTATTGCATCATGATCTGGAAAGGATATCTTTAATAGTTCTGACATTCTGAATTGAATTGTGAGGTTTTTATGTCCTAATGCACAGTCAGTTTTTACGTAGGTGACATGTACTGCTGAGAAAAAGGGATTTCACTTTCTATTCCCATTCAATTTTCTCTGAAGATCTATCATATCTAACTTTTCTAAAATTCTATTTACCTCCTTGACTTCTTTCTTGTTTCTTTTGTGGTTAGATTTATCTAATTCTGAGAGGGGGTGGGTAAAGTCCCCCACTAGTATAGTTTTGCTATATCTCCCTGTAACTCTCTTAACTTCTCTAAGACTTTAGTTGTCACCTAGCTGCCCCGTATATGTATGTTTAGTATTGATATTACTTCATTGTCTAAGGGACCTTTATAGCAAGATGTAGTTTCCTTCCTTGTCTCTTTTAATTAGATCAATTTTTGCTCTTGCTCTGTTTGAGATCAGGATTGCTACCCCTGCTTTTTTTTTCTCCAGCTTTTATCCACTGCTGTTTGTGGGAAAGTTCATTCCATTCATATTCACAGTTATGATTACTAAACTATATTTCCTTCCATCCTATTTTTCCCATTTATGATTTTTTCTCTCTCTCTCCTTTCACTCTGTCCCTCCTTACCAATGTTTTGCTTCTCACCACCACCTCCCTCAATCTGTCCTCCCTTCTATCACCACCCCTCATTTTCTTTTCCCCTTCCTCTCCTACTTCTCTGTAAGGTTAGATAGATTTCTTTACCTAACTGAATGTCTGTTATTCCCTCTTTGAGCCAAATCCAATAAAAGTAAGGTTCAAACAATACTCACCTCCTCCCTTTTTTCCCTCTAGTGTAATAGGTCTTTCATGCCTCTCCATGTGATATAATTTACACCATTCTGCCTCTCCCTTTCATGTTCTCCCAATAAAATCCATTTTTTTATCCTTTAGTTTTTTTATCATCACATCAAAGTCAACTTATTCCTACACCCTCTATCTAATATATTTCTTCCAACTGCCCTAATAAAGAAGCAATTCTTAAGAGTTTCATCATTATATTAATTAATTAAATCACAGTAAGTGATTTGCACAAGGTGACAGAGCTAGCAAGAGTCTGGAGCAGGATTTGAATGAACTCAGTTCATCCTGACTCCAGGTCTAGCACTCTATCCAATATGTCACCTATTAAATACATATTGACTTTTTAAAGGCTAGCCCATTTAAGAATCATAACCAGCAGTTTGGCTATTATTGATGAGGTTTTTTGGCCATAAGATTCATATTAAATCTAACAAATTAAAAGAACATGAGAAACATTTTTTTTAAATTTGAAAAAGGTGAAAATGGGCAAAAAAAATCAGTAAATGTTTTGATTAAGCTTTAATATATATATATATATATATATATATATACTTGATATGATGTACAATTTCAAAAGAATTCTATATGAAAATATTTCTATAGTATATAGTACTTGGCTCATGGCAGGGATAAACTAAATATCAAACAATTAAACCATTGCCATTTCTACGATTTTTTTCTTTAATTCATTTCAGTTGCACCTGTCTTGTTAAAGGCATGAAGGATAAAAATAAGCACCAATTTCCTATCTATAAATTGAGTTATATTGTGCTAGATAGACCTATATTAACGATCTTTCTAAAGCTAACAGTTTATCTGTTAACTAGTATTTGTTAAGTACTTACTATGTACTAGTTACTGTCGTTATGTCCCGAGGATACACAGAAAAGCTAAACAAACAAAGAAACAAAACCCCAGAAAAACAACTACCAGTTCATGCTCTCAAGGAGTTTGTAGTCTAATGAGGGAAAAACATGTGAACAACTTTGTATAAACAAGATACTTACAGGACAAATTGGGAGCAGTGTCAGAGGGAAGGCACTAGGATTAAAGACTGGGAAAGGCTTCTTGCAGAAAGCAAGCCCCAGCTGAGACTTGGAGAAAGTTATGGAACCCAGGAGGCATAGATGAGGAGCCCGATGGATAGCCAGTGAAAATGCTTTAATGTGGGAGATGGCGTTATCTTTGAGGAACATCACGGAGGCCAGTGTCATTGGACCACAGGGTATGTTGAGGGAAGGAAGATGTAAGAAGACCAGAGAAGTAGAAATGGGTCAGGCCATTTGGCTTATAATCCAAAACCAGGATTTTATATTTCATTCTGTAGGTAACAGAAAGGCACTGGGATTTATTGAACAGGGGTGTGATATGATGAGACCTGTGTTTTAGGAAGATCAATTTCACAGCTTAGGGAAGGACAAACTAGACTGGGAAGAGACTTGAGTCAGGAAGACCAGCAAGGAGGACATTGTAATAAGGAGGTAATGAGGGTGGTGACAGTGTCAAAAGAGAGAAAGGGGCATACAGGAGAGATATTATAAGGAAAGAAAGGACCTGACTTGACCATTGATTGAATATAAGGAATAAGAGAATGAGGAGTTGAGGAGAGACACCTAGGTTTTAAGCCTTGGTGACTGGGAGTACATTGGTACCATTGGCAGTAATGGGTAAATTAGGGAAGTAAAAAATTTAATTTTATAAGCCCTTGAGGGCTGGAATTATATTACACACACACACACACACACACACACACACAGTTTTTCTTTTATCTCTTGGTGCTTAGGTGGCATAGTGGATGGAATACCAGGCTTTGAGTAAGGAAGACTTGAATTCAACTATGACCTCAGATAGTTATTAGCCACATGACTCTGGACAACTCGTTTAACTTCCATTTGCTCTAGTTTTCTCAGTTGTAAAATGGAGATAATAATAGTACCTATATCCCAGGGTTGTTGTGAGGATCAGATGAGATAACAATTATATAAGCCTTTAGCATAGTGTTGGAACTTAGCAAGTGCTACATAAATGTTAACTATTATTATTACCTAGCAGTCCAGTAATTAGCTTGTACATAAAAGGTAGTTTATAACTGATGAATGAATTAAAAAAAAGAATCCATATTAGAATATATTTTCTATGGAGATCTTCTATTTTCTGTGTGCCATGGAGCAGGACTAAAATCCAGAAATCATTTTAAGTTGCGTGATGCTCATTTATAAGTAGCTTTTTAAGAGCTTGATGCACTAGGAAGTACTGCCTTGCTAGAGCTCACTTGCTAGAGCAACTTTTAGTTGCAAACAGATAAAAGCCCAACTCTTCCATGAATATGTGGTTTATTATGCCCATTAAAAGGCTTTAAATGTGGTTTCTGTGATTTGTGTACATCATGATGGTTTTCATCAGCTGCATTTGATTTGAGTGGTCAAAACACTGGAGAATAGTTCATAGGAAGAAATATGTTTTCTGGGAGATGGGTAGCATGGCTGTGTCAGATTTAACATATCTCACTCTTAATTTATAGAATTTTACATTTTGGGACATGATGGGAAACATTATTATATTTTTACTCTCTGAATCTAGATTGATGAGTTTCTTGTTTGTTTTTGAACTGAACTGAATAGAATGTGTGTGTGTGTGTGTTTATGTACATGTATGTGTGCAAAAGCTTTGGAAACCTCAAAGCTCTTGAAATTAAAAAAAAACCCTTTACTTTTCTCAACTTAAAAACACATGTGCTTCTATCTTTGGGAGAAAAAAAAAGATTCTTGGCAAGCTGCCTATTTCTTTCCTTATTTTATGCTATTTTTACTATTCATCTAAATTCCTATTATTTGCTCTCCACGTTGAATGTTGGGTGTGTGTGTGTATTTCTCCTTATTTAACTCTCTCTTGCTTCACTCTAATTCCCTACATTTTTTTTAGACCAGGATATCCTATTGTAAATCCTAAACATTAGCTTTAAGAATTTTAAAGCAGACTCCAGCGTACAGATCAGCCCCCTGTTGGTCCTCTCCCTGATTTACAACTCTGCCTGCAGCTGCCAGATGGCAGACGATACCTGTTCAAAGGAAGAGGGCAAGATGTGGCCTCTGGATGTTTAAGGCTCTCACAAAATGTGAGAGATTTGAGAGGTCAAGCTGCTGTCAGGGGCAGCTTTGTGGGGGAAAATGCTTCTCTCATCTACATTTCATTTCCTAGTAGGAAGTGCATCCCTCCTAAGATAACGTTTCTGGGTAGTAATACCTTTGGAAGAAATAAATAAGGATTGTGTATAGTCTGGTAGAAAATTTTGCGATAAAAGAAGAGAACAGGAATCTACATATAGCTTTTACATTGAGTATTCTAGGAGGCAGTCTGGAATGTTGAACAGAGTGGTGGAGTTCACCTTAGATAACACGGGTTCAAATTGCACTTCAGATATTTGTTAACTGTATGACCTTGAGCAAGTCACCCTCATAGAGTCTCAGTTTCCTCATCTATAAAATGGGGATAATAATGCTTGTTCTATGTTTCACATAGTATTACAAATCATAGAATCATAGATCTAGAGTTAGGAGGGATCTTAGGGATTGTCTAATTCAACTCCCTCATTTTACAGAAGAAGAAACAAAAACAAAAACAAAGCTGATCAGTGAGTTTAGGCCAATAGCTTAAGATAGTAAGTAACAGGGCTGGAGTTATTTCCTGGACTTCTCATTGTAAACCTTAAAGTGCTATATAAATATGAGTCATTCGTGTTGCATGTTGTCTTTAATTCTACACGAATTCTAAAAGGCAGCATTGTTGCTTAATCAATTTGTAGTCATGTATGACTTTTTGCGACCCCATTTTGAGGTTTCCTTGGCAAAGATACTATAGTGGTTTGCTGTTTCCTTCTCCAGCTCATTTTGCTGATGAGGAAACTGAGACAAACAGGGTTAAGTGATTTGACCAGGGTCACACAGCTAGGAAGTGTCTTGGGCCATATTTGAACTCAGGATGAGGAGTCTTCCTGACTCCAGGCGGCACTCTGTCTACTGTGCTGCCTAAAAGGCAGCATAGCAGAGTGAAAAGTGAATTAGATCTGCAGATTAGAAGACTTGAGTCCCAATTTGTGTACTTGCTAGCTATGTGATCTTAGGAAAATCACTTCCTATATTAGTGTCTCATCTTTCTTATCAGCAAAATGGGGAAAACATTACTAGTATTAATTTCACAGGTTTGTTGTGAGAAAAATGTTTGGGAAATCTTAAAGCTCTACAAACATAAGTTATAGGTTTTATATTTATTTAATGAAATGACAGGAATGTTTTCTTGCCTCTTGCCCTTTTCTCCTTCACTTATTCTCTCTATCACATTCTTCTTTCTGACAACATATGCTTTCTTTATGTGATTTAAGTAAGATCTCAGAATAATATTCTTGATGATGTGTCTAAGAAGTACTTTGAAAGGCACCAAGCAAATATGTGAATTGAAAAGAAAGTGAAGTCAATGGAAAGAAAGAGATTGCAAATGAAAAGTCCAAGTTTTGCAAATATATTAGTATCCATGAAAAAAATAAAGATATAAGGAAGGGCTCCATAGTTCTAGGATTTGGGGGAATTTATGGAGCAACATATAAAAAAAATCCAATGAGAAGGATGGACGGATTTCAGTGTGCAATAGTGGAAGGTATTCTCTTCCATTAATCCAAGCTGGAATGCTCACTTTCGGTACAAACCCAGGTAACAAAGTGTCCTGGAGATTTGGCTCAGACAAACTTAGGTCTGTCTGCCATTGTGTTTCCTTGTGCAAGAGCTTAATCTCTTTCTGTTTCATTTCTTACATGCTGATATGTTAATATAACATTAATATTCACACCTTGTAGAAATACTTAAATAAGATATACCACTGTGAGAAGGAAGATTTTATGTGAAACATTTTAAGTTGCACAGAGAAGGAAGGTTTAGATAAGTTCAAGGTCAAGCTTAACCAGTAGATGATGCTTTGAGATAAGGGCATATTTCTCATTTAATTTTTATTTTCTGCTTCTCCCTTCTCTTTCTTTTATTCTTTTCTTTCTTTTATTTTTTCTTCTTCCCTATAATAAAAATAGCAATCCTGATGGTTTCTATACTCTCTGAAGCTCTCAATATCTTTGTCTCTACTTTGTGCAATGTTTCTAATTTGACTATCCATTCAATCTTTACAGTGAATTAATTTTGATAATATTTATCGGTAAATGCTATTAAGAAGTAACTCAAATTTAATCTGAATTTCAGTTCACCATCCTGAAACAAAATGTAGCTGTTAAATTTTTCAAATGTCTTTTGTAATTTTAAAGTTATTTCAGTTAAATATAGTTCATGGAGAAAGATTTTAATAGAAGTTCTTGAACTTTTTATGTGCCTTTAGCAGACTGTTGAGGATTATGAGTCATAGGAATTTTTTTAAGTACATAAAACAAAATAGGTAGAAATGCAAAAGAAACCAATTATACTGACATAATTATTGAAATACTTTAAAAAATAATATCATTCACCTCAAACTAAGCATCCTTAGCTATAAAGATATGAGATCAAGGGGCAGCTAGTTGGCACTGACCCTGAAGTCAGGAGAACCTGAGTTCAAATGCGGACTCAGACCAAACACTTGACACTTACTAGCTGTGTGACCCTGGGCAAGTCACTTAAATTGCCTAAAAAAAAAGATATGAGATCTTAGGATTTCGAGGAATTTATGAAGCAAAAAAAAATTCATTGAGAAGAGATAGATGGATTTCAATATGCAACAGTGGAGGATACTCTCCTCCAACGACCTAACTATGAAAGCCTGAATTAACACTTGCAGCACAAACAGGCAATACAGTTTTCTGGAGAGAGATTTGGATTAGGCAAATTTAGGTCTGCCATTTTGTGTCCTTGTATCAAGAACTTAATCTCTTGAGTCCATAGAGATAATCTACTTCAAGTTTCTAATTTTGTACATGAGGATAGTATGATTGGAGTGGTTAAATGACTTGTTCAACATCATAAATGATTCATACCTAGATCCTCTAGTTGAAAAACCAATGCTTTTTCCTCCTACACTGTGACGTCTCCTTATGTAACTGCAATGAGAGAATTCTTCAGCCCATAGAATTATTTTTTTGTAGTTGATTTGTGCCCAAGTACATAGTCTATTTTTATAAAGCTATTATAGGTGTAATGGAATATCTCCTCATAAATATTCTCATTTGAGTAGGCATTGTAACTTTCAGGTCTAAGTTATATATCACTTTGATCAGTTTTCTATTTTACTTTTTGTTTTTAAATTAAATTTATCCAGCTCTGGAAAAGGAGCGTTAAAGTCTCTTACAACTATCATGTTAATATACATGCATTATAATTCAGTTATATGTTTCTTAATAGCTTTAGATGTTTTACCATTTGGTGCATATATGAGAATGTATGTTTATACATACACATATATGTGCATGTATATATGTATATATATATATATATATATATATATTTGGTATTTTATCATACATATTTCTCTTAAGCATAATATTATTTATCTATCTCTTTTGGTATTGTGCATTTTTTTCCTTTTTTTTGTTTTTACTAAATGTATAGTTTTGTTCCACTTTCATTTTCTTTCTTCACGTGTCTTTTTTTAAAAGACTTTTTTTAAAAGATGTTTTTCTGTTCTTATTCATTCTGTCATACATTTTTATTTTATTGGATGATTTTATCCATTGACATGTAAAGTTATCACTTTTAGGTCTTTATTTTCTTCCTATAATAGGGTTATGAGAAATCTCTCGAAGCCCTAAGGGCAATTTGGGACTATTTTGATTTTCAAACCAGATAGTGAACTTGATTCATATCTGGGAGTCCTTAAAATGACACAAACACACTATTTCTGAAAAACAGCTTGAGATGAAGGAGTGACTACTACAAGAGTCAAACCAACAACAATAGTACCAGTGGAAGACAGCATCACCATAAAGTAAAAAAGAATTAGAGGCAAAGGGCAACAACCAAAAGAAGGAACCCCAAAAAGAAAAAAAAAGACTAACTGAAAAGAATGGTGAGCTACAGCAGAGAAGAGATACATCAAAGTGGGACAATGGGCCCTCCAAACATCTCAGAATAGGTAACTCAAACTGAAGAAGTCAGTGGTAATCACACCTTCAGGAACCAAGGGAATTTACCAAGGTCAGCTCTTTCCCCACTTCGCTTTTGATTCCTGCCCAGTAAGAGACACTGTAATAGGCTCTGCTC
Source organism: Phascolarctos cinereus (assembly GCF_003287225.1). Classification (NCBI taxonomy): domain Eukaryota; kingdom Metazoa; phylum Chordata; class Mammalia; order Diprotodontia; family Phascolarctidae; genus Phascolarctos; species Phascolarctos cinereus. The sequence goes on along the minus strand of NW_027555514.1, from coordinate 127,333,581 downwards.
TCATACTCTATACCATCCCTCACCTCCAGAGAGAAGACTGAAAACCTGTGAAGGACTTATCTCCCCTAATCAATCTGAAGAAGGTAGCAGGAAGGATTGAATATTGGCCAACTAACTTCACACTCCATGGGCCACAGTGACACCAAACAGTGCTATGCTTCATTTATTTCCTTTATATTGGCTTCCATTTCCCTTCTTTTTTTGGTTAATTTGTCCCAAAGATCAGTTTCTCATATACTACATTGATACTAGTCTGGTTCCACAAGCTCTCCCTCCCCTGAGCTTGTTTACTGGCCCTATTAGAAGTTCCTTGAATTTACTTAAATTAGTTATCCACCCTCCTTTCCTCTCTCTCTCTCTCTCTTCTTCCATTTTTTCCTTCCTTCCTTCCTCCTACCTCCCTCTCTTCCTCTCTCCCTCCATCTTCTTCACTTCCTTCCTTCCTTCCTTCCTTCCTTCCTTCCTTCCTTCCTTCCTTCCTTCCTTCCTGCCTTCCTCCTTTCCTCCCTCACTCCCTCACTCCCTCCCTGTCTCCCTCTCTTCCTTCTTTCCTTTTTCCTTTCTTATTTCTTTCCTTCCTTCCCCTCTCTGTCCCTTCCTCCTTTCCTCATTCTTTTCAGCACAATAGTACTCCATCACTTACATATCCTCTAAATTTGTCATATTTTGCCACCATAAAAAGAGTAGCTATAAATGCTTCTGTATATAATGTGCCTTTTCCTCTTTCTTTGATCTCTTGTGGGTATAGCAGAGAAAATAGATTTATATTAATTTTTTTTAAATATAGAGGTTAGGAGAGAATACAAATGTGAATTGTTGCATGCATTTTCAGATGAGACGACTGTATTTTTAGTTTTATTTAACTGTTTCACTTTGTTAAAAGAGACCTCTCACAAAGTAAAATTAATCTGTAAATGTATGTAGTATAAAAAGAAAACACATAAATAAAACTAAAAAAATACTATCCCTTTATTGTTCACAAATGAATATTTGCTTTTGACTCTTAACTCCCCTTCTTAGAGTCAGTACCTGACTTCCTATTTTGCAAATCTTTCCTATCAAAAATATTGATTCATTTCCTGTGTGTAGGAAGTGTTGTCAAAGGATCTAGTTCGCAGTAGGATTAATTTAACTTTTCTTCCTTTTTTCTTATTTTTGAAATTGTCTTTAAGTTTTAAGCTAGTGAAGGCCTTTTTCTCTAGAGGTTTTTTGTTCTTATCATTTATTTTACTTCAAAGCCAAATAGGAACATTATGATGGGCCTGAGGGGAAATTTGTTGTCCCAGTCCTAGTCCTACAGAGCTCTCTGTTTTTTTTGTTTGTATTTTTTTCAGGGAGAGTCCCTCAGATGATTTGAAAGAACACAGACTAATAAATTGGGATTTGGCAGGGGATAAAAGAAAATTTTTAACTCCAATGTTCAACCACAAATTGCCATAAATTACAGGCAATAAGGAAGGAGGGAGAATGGCCAAAAGATAGACTTAATCCAGACAAAACGGCTTCTGACTGACACATTATAGGGCAGCTAAGGGTGCCAGCTCTGGAGTCAGGAGGACCTGAGTTTAAATCGGGCCTCAGACATTTAAGCTGTGTGACCCTGGGCAAGTCACTTAACCCAGTTTGCCTCAGTTTCCTTATCTATAAAATAATCTGAAGAAGGAAATAGCAAACCACTCTAATATCTTTGCTAAGAAAACCCCAAATGGTGTCATGAAGAGTCAGACACAACTAATAGACAAAAAAACCCTATTATTATGCTTATTATTTCCTTGATGATTATAGGATGTCTCAGTCATTGAAAATCAATCAAGAATTGTCACACATATCCATATTCTATAATAGTAGAGATAAGCTTACCCTTATATCCCCAAATATGGTGAGTGAAGGTAGTGTTTAAAGATAAGAAAGTCATATGAATTTAACTTTTTTTCTTAGTTCTATTTTGCTCCTTATATTATCAACTTAAATCCATTACCTCCTAAAAAGTATAATGCATGTCTGTGATTTTCCAGAGACCTGATGCCATTTGTTTCCTTACTTTTAAATGCCCCTAAAAGTTCAGAAATGTCTGTTTGTGTTATAATAATTGTCTAAATGAATATTTCAACAGACCAAATGTTTCATTAATTTAAACCTTCTGTCTACATGGACAGATGTCCTGTATCTCTCCCATTATTTACATCTTACACATCAGTGGTTTTGGTACAATATTTGCCACCTAGTAAATATTGTAGTATGTTTACAGCTACATTAGTAATAGACCCCCAACTAGCCCATGTCCAATAAGGGACTTCTTTTCCTACATTCAGCACAACAAAGAAACATTTGAGACTCAACTCTATTCATTTGAGTCCTTTTGGGAAGACTAGAACTAGCTTAAGAAGTAATTTCTCATCGTATTAAATAGGATTGTCAAACCTCTGAGCACAATTCATTTTTCCTAAAGAGCCAATTTTATTTTGTTGCAATGAATGGACATAATATCCCCAAACAATTCCAAAGGCCCTTTGTCTATGCCATATAGAGAATTGGAGAATTCTTCTTTGCAGTTTCTTTTTTCTCCAGCAAATGTAGCAGATTTTTAATCTACAGATAGTCATGTCTCTCAAAGAAGAGTGTTACATTGCTGCTACTTTTAAGAGAAAGAAAAAAGATGATCTGATCAAATCTGTTTGTCCATAGATCTGGGTAATGCTGGTCCTCTGAAAACTATTCACGATGATGAACTTTGCAATAGTATTAATGCCTCAGGGTGATAATATCTTGCAAATTAATCATTACACTTGGGATATTTACACTGAAATTCTGTTTGTGTTGCAGCTGGCTTTTAAATGAAAGAGTTTTCAACACACACAACAGCTCTTTGGAAAGGAAACAGAAGCAATCATTGACAATTCTAGTGTTTGTAATGGTTATAGACAATTTCTGAGCATTTATGTTAATGGGAGACAGGTATAGCATGGCCAAACAATATCCTAGGTGATTCCCAAGCCTAGTAGTTTTACTATCCTTTCCATTTTTAACAAAAAATGAAACTGAACACTTTTCAATTCACACTCACTTTCTTTTATTGCTAACAGGCAATGAAATGGCCAAAAAAGGCTCTCTAGAACTAATAAAAAATAGAAAAAAAAAAGCCAGAGGCCTTTGTCAACCTACAGATTGAATGATGAGACATTAATAAACAAGCTGTCACAGTCAGGGACTCACTGGGTTAGTCTAGAGCCTTTGCCTCAGGAGGCAGGGTATAGTTTTCCATTACTTCTTCATGGTCACACTTAGCAGCCATCTTCAGTTCCAGGATTTCTACATTACAAAAATTAAAAGTGTTCCAAATTTTCCTGTATTATCAATGTAATCCCCAAATCTTGATTCTGACTACATCTTCACTCTTCCCCAATTCATTAGAAGGTATTTGTATAGCAGTATAACTTGGATTTGCAAATATAGTTATACCATACTTAGCAAAAAAAAAAAAATCACTTACCCAGAAACCTCAAATATCTATAATACAGAAAAGAAACACAAATGAAAAATCATCATAACTTCCTACAAGTTATTAAAATGGATGTCTCATGCACTAAAGTCAACATACTTTGCACTTATAAGGGCTACTCAGGCTCTTATTATGAATGTATTTACTGTAATTTTACACACAATTATAACAAGGGTCACATAAGCAGCAAGGTAATGTGCTAGGCATTTTCTCTGATCTCTATGATCATCAGCACTCTTCAAAACAGAAATTATGCACCAAGGATAAAGCAACTTCAGCTGTTTACTCATTCTGAGTCACTCAGAATCCAAAAGAAGGTAAAACAAAACAAAACCCCCCATGTCTTGGAACCAATATTTGCTGACCCTGAGTTCACTCATCATTCCTCCCATACCTCCCAGGCTACCAACAGTAAGTCTGAACTAACAGACTTTATGGCATGACATAGGCTTACATCAAAACCTTCCCCAAACTCTCTTCTCCTTTCCCTTTTCCCAGTACCATAGAAATCACACTAAAGACTGTGGAAGTCTCCTATGGCTTCAATAGCCAACTTGGCCACAAGCCTTCAGGAGCAAAAGCCTTCCAAGGGCTGCAACCCAGAAACAACAATGCTGCAAAGCACTAAGTTGCTGGTGCCAGGGAAAGTAGGCTCTGAACTGCTAGTACTGGGTCAGAGAACTAAAGAACAGAGGGAATGGGACAGGTCTCTAAGATAGGACCCTGTGCATGTGGGCAGCAGCGCAGTAATTCACTGATCCTGAAAGAAGAGTATAACATCCAGGTGGGACCAGTTCTGACTACCCAAAAGTCAGTTGTGGCAGAGACCTAGGCTATTGAACTGTGAATTGCCCAGTGTGGAATAAGTCTGAGATGATATGAGATCCAGCCCCCAAGAAAATCACAATCAGAGGGGAGGGACTGAGAAATAAGGAAAATATGGTCAACAGGAAGTTAGGGGCAGCCTGAAAATACCAGATTCAAGGAAGAAGAAATCTCAAAGACCTTGAATATAAACAGATAAACAGAAAAAAAAGAGTAACAACAGAAGAAAATGTGGCCTCCAGATTTGTAAATAAGTTCAAGCATCTCATAAATACTACAAAATGAAGAAAAATAATCTAATACTTGATGAGACAGAGGACTCTGGAATTTTAGAACACGAACTATAACATGCAGCTTTTAAGTGGTTTAAAAGATAAATGAGAGTGTTGAGTATAGGAGTTATGTTTTGTACAATAAAAGTAATGAGCAGAGTCAAAAAACTTGAATCTGCAATAGCAAGCCTCATCAGAGAAACAAAGGAGAGAACAATAGATGGGGAATGCAAATTCACAGAAATGAAAGACAATGTAGGAGAAGAAAAGTGAAAAAAAAGAACATTAAGGAAAATATTCTCATTATATAAGTAAAACATATTGATATTGAAGACAGGATGTGTAGAGATAACCTAAAGATCATAGATCTCCCAGAAGAACGTGACAGGACCAAAAACCTTAACACCATAATGATGAAAACAATAAAAGAGGACTTCCCAGAACTTGTGAACATAGAAAATGAAATTCCGATGGAAAGAATGCACAGATTGCCTCCAAAATAAACAAAAACAAAACTCAAGACTGCAAACTCCATGACACATAGTGGTTAAATTTAACAATTCTGTTCAGAAACAAGTTCTGCAAGTCATCAAGATAAAGACCTTCAACTATAGAGGAAGGGACATTTAAATCATGCAAGACTATTTCACACCCACTAGAAAAAGGAGGAAGGAATGAAATAATGTGTTCCAAAGAGGAGTGGAGCTCAGTATGCAGGCCAGTGTGACCTATCCTGAAATTTTGAGCTTAACCATACAGGACAAGTGAAATTTGATAATAGAGAAGAGTTTGAAATGTTTTAGGAAGAAAACCAGAAGTGAAATGATTTGCCTCTTGAACATCTCAAACAACAGACATATGAGAGGAGTGAATAAATGCAGACAACAGCAGCAGAGTGACAACAGAAAGATGAGTAAGAGACTTCTTTCTAAATGAGCACGAAGGAGAGAGGGGAGAATGTAGAAATATGGAAGAAGTAATAGCAGAGAGATAGAAAGGAGGCATTATGGACAAAGCCTGGTGACAACTTGCCTAAAAGTGAATGCCTCTTTTATAGGATTACATTACAACTTGGGAGGGTACATGACAGCAGGTAAACAGTGTAACAGAGAGAAGTGAATGATGTGGAGTCAAATCAGGGACTAATGGTAAAAAGAAGGTGTCCTTTGTGATCTCAGAGAAGAGTCTATAGGGAAATTGAGGAGGAGGACGCAAAGATTGAAAAGAGACAAAAGGAAGGAGGCCTTACTAGGGAGGTAGAGGGTGGTGGTTGTACCACTGATGAATGCTCCAATAAGTGAAGAGAGATAAGGACATCACACAGGATAAGGACTGGGAGATTTGGTGGCTGAAAAGTCTACTTGTCCTGGGTGTGGGGGAGTTGCACCCTTTGAACAATTGTGAGAGGCCCTGGATGCAGGGAGATTTCCAGGAACATGTGAAGAAAAAAGGTGACAAAAAGAAGAAATATATCAGTGTGTTATGTGTAGAGGAGGTGACCTACTATGGGACAGTGTCTTCTTTGATATCTATTGTAATTAGTATTGTTCTGAGAGTGAGGCACAATGGAAAAAGAGACTCTATAGGGTATGTTCTATGAGGCAGTGGCAGAAAGCACCTAGAGGGCAAAGCCTTGAATATCTTGGAAACTTTGAATGTATGAAGAATATAGAGAAAAGACAGAGACAAAATTATCACAGGGGTTATGAATCAGCAAAGGAGGGTCTAGATAAAACAAAAAGAGATGGATAATGAAGAAAGGGAAATAAATCCTTTTGGGAAAGGAATGCAAAAATGAAATTAAAACACTAATGAACTAGCTGTAGGAAAGGAAAGGAAGGGATATCTACTTGACTAAATGAGAGGAAAAAAGGAGGAAAATATATAACCAGATAAAAGAAGGAGAGAGGAACTAATAGATAAAACCTAGAGGGAAAGGGAGGACAGATGAGAAGAAAGGATCCTGGGAGAAGGGAAGAGAGTCAAAGGGAAAAAGACCACCTTAAAAAAATTAAAATAAATGAGGGAACAGAATATTGTATTTATAGCAGAATAGGGGAAAACATAACTTGAAAAGAAAATTAGAAATAAATAGAGGAAAATATAAACCTAACTCTTATAACATCAAAAGGGAATGCATTAAGCCATCCGGGAATATGAAAAAGAGTGACAGATTAGATGAGAAAACAAAACCCTATAATCTGTTCCTTCAAGAGATGCATTTAAAAAATAGACATAGACAAAATAAAACTGAAGATATGGGGGAAAATTTAGTATGCATGGAGTGAATCCAAAAAAGCAGGAGCTGGCATTATCCTATCAGACAAAGCCAAAACAAGTATTCAAAAATTAAAAAGGGATAAACAAGGAACTATATTATGCTGAAAGGATTCATAGACAACAAATTAATTTCAGTAATAAACTTTTATGCTTTAAATACCTTTGCATACAAATTCATAAATGAAGCATTACCTGAACTTCAAGAAGACATAGTAACATAATCATGACAGGAGACTTTAATATCTTTCTATCTATTTTGGATAAGTCTAACAGAAGGATAATGAAAAAGGAAAATATGGACTTAAACAGATTTCTGTGGAAATACAAGAAGACTCATGGCAACTTCTGAATGGGAGAGTAATGGGATAGTAATATAACATATTATATATATGTGTGTGTATATATATATATATACATATATATATATACATATATATATATATACATATATATATAATATATATATATATATATATATATATTCCTCTTTACCACATTGAACTTTTACAAAAACAAATATAAAGAAGCAAAAATAGTAAATACATACTTTGCACTACAATGCATTAAGAAGAGAAATGAATTCAGGAATCACAATCAAAAGATATAGACCTAAATAGAGACTTAACAATGAAATCTTATATCCTGAGTGGGTCAGAGAATAAATCATAGAAAAAATACCTATGTGAAAGAAAATGATAATGATGAAAAAATCATACCAAAATTTCCGGGATGCAGCTAACACAATCTTCAGGGGTGGGAGGGGGAAGCACATTATTGCAATCATACTTTAACAAAATAGAAAAAGAGATTAATAAAGTGAATATATATTTAAAATTTAGAAAATAAACATAAAATAAGCATAGGAGAGAAAATATAAAAAAATGAGAGGAGGATAAATTGGAAACAAAAATAGAAATTATAAGTAAAACTAAAAGCTGGTTCTTGGGAAAAATAATATAATTATAAATCCTTAGCTTTTTGATTAAAAAAAGAGCAGAAAATCAAATCAATAAAATAACAGATTGGCAAGATGAAACCACAGCAAAACCAGAGGAAATAAGAATAATCAGAATATGTTATGCACAGTTATAGGCTAAAAAACAAACAAACAACTGAGAACCTGAAAGAAATAGAGGAACATCTTCAAAACCATGGAATATCTAAAATATATGAAGACCAAATAGAGATATTAAATAATCCAATATCAGTAAAACTACCAAAGGAAAAAAAAGCCTGGACCTGATGTATTCACAGGAGAATTCTATAAAACTTTTAAATAATATTAGTGCACATACTTCCCAAATTATTCTCAAAAACTGAGAAAGAAAGAACCCTACCAGAACCCTTTTGTGAGACAAATATGGTCTTGATACCTAAACCAAGGAATGATAAAACACAGAGGGAAAACTATAAGCTATTATCATTAATGAACATCACCTCAGAAATTTTAAACAAAATCATATTGGACAGATTACAGCAATTTATCCAAGAAATCCTTCATCATGATCAAGTGGTAGTTGTACCAGGGTTGCAAGAATGATTGAACATCAGGAAAACAATCAATATAATTAATCATATGAAAAGCCACAGCATCCAAAAGTGCACACAATTATAACAATTAACTATATGGTTTTTTAGCCCACATCAGATTTCAAAATAAAATGATCTGGGATAACTTCTAGAGGCAGACAAATTGCTTGTGGCAAGGCAGAACAACTTAGAGCCTGACAGTAAGGGAAGAGAGAGAAGTATTATCAGAAGAAACCTTAAGTTTTTAAAGTGTTTAACAGTTTAGGTCCATTTAATGTAGGTTCACATGCCTTATTAGGAGATCAGATTATTTCATATGGTACAATAATAGATATTGGTTAAGACCAAAAAAACAAAGCTAAACTAAAGAGGAAAAATGTCTGTCTGTCTGTCTATCTCTCTCTCTCTACCTATCTATCTATCATGCAATTTTTAAGATTTTGTCCAAAGTTGTTTAACAACAAGGCTTTTTGAATTATAGTGCCTCCTTCAGAGTGTTCCTCTCCAACTCTCATTTACAGATTGGGTCCCCCAGGAATTATTACCCTAGGTTCAAGGTGCTCTCTGGGTCCATTCTCCTAAAATTATAGTTCAGGAGATTCCACTGATATGCTTACTGTACCATTAAGAATTAGGGGGCACAATTTGTTCAAAGTAGTTCCAGAAATGTCATAATGTGAATAATAGTAACAAAAGATTCCTCCTGTAACTTGGGTGTACCCTCTCACAAAGACAGTGTCCAGAGTGAGCTAACTTCTAGGGAGGCACACAGAGAGGGAACACATGTAGATAAGATAACTCACACCTCCAATATTGTAGGATCAGAATTTCTTTCCCTCCCCCTTAATTCTTGTTGTGGGTTCACACTGGTATCGGTGTCTGTTAATTTGGACTTCTTGGGCAATGCTTCTCTGTTCATTTTAACTTTTCTCTGCAGCTGAACTCTGGGTCAGATTTCTATTGGACATAATGTCTCCTGTAGGAAAGTTGCTTCTTTGCTAGATGACATTGTCAGTTGGCAGTGGGGTGAAGAAAGGGGTTGTTGGTCATCTTTTTTACTGACAGGAACAGCTAACTCAGCACGTGCTCTTTCATTTTAAAGGCCATCAGAACAATGGCTGCTTCTTTAGACAGCCAATGGCTAGATTGCCCATGATTCCATCAAGTTGATTTAGGAACTCCTTCACACCTCAAGGAGAGAAGAACCGATTAAAATTATTTACACTTCTTTCAACTGGACAATCAGAGCCTGAAAGGGCCTTATAATTTACAAAGTAAAAAAAACAAAACAAAACAAAAACAAAAACAAAACACTTTAGTCTGTCAATGGGGTGAACTGCAGCATCTCATTTTTTCTCTTACGTTCACCTTACATCTAAAAATTTCATCTGATTTTGGAGAGACTCAACTGATCATGGCTTCCCTGATGAACCTACTAGCTTCAGTACTTCAAAATCTAAACTTAATTTATATTGAAAACTCATTTATAAAGAATCTCTGATTCCCTGTCAATATTATGTGAAGTTGCACTATAAACTACTAGCAATATTTTGCTACAGTTAGACTCTCAGTCGGGACATTACACTTACATGATGGTCAGACTGAAGGGAGCCAGAACAGAACTACTCTAAAATGAGATTAGAACCTTTTGTTCTTATCCTCAGTGAGAAGTTATTGTGAAATACAGAATGCAAGTGGTACCTGCCTTTTTTATGCCTTGAATTTTTAAAAATAGTTTTATTTGATAACAGTTTTATCTCTGTGCTCAAGATTCTATTTTTGGTATTCAACATCTTACACTCCCAATTGGGCTTTAAGAAACCTCAAAGTAAACCAGATTTTTTGAATAATTGAATGTTTTCCACTAGAGCATGAGGTAAAAGTTGGTATAACTTCTCATAATCCTGCTCGTCACCATGTTTGTTTCAGCTTTGCATTGTTTTTTAAACATAATTCTCTCTGTAATAAATTCAGAGTCAGTTATTGATTTGAAATGGAATTTTTAAGATGCAAAAGCCACTACCAACCGTTAATTCTGGAAGAAAAAAACTTCTGCTTTTTTTTCCCAAAAATGATAAACCCCTGTTTTACATTTAAAGTCCTTTACAATATGACTTTGGCCCAACTTTCCAGGCACACTTCACATTGTCTGCCTTCCTGCATTCCACAATCAAATGCAATTGACAAACCTGCTGTCTCTTACACATATCAATTGATCTCCCATCTCTGCACCTTTGTACAGGCTAACCTCTATTTCAGGAAAGCACTTCCTTTTACCTTTATTTCTCAGAATCAATAATTTTCTTAAAAGCTCAGTTCATAATGCTGTGTGTTAACGTGAATATTTTTTCATCCTCTCTACTCCTATTGCCTAACTAATTACTTTGTACATATGTTGCATATACTTGTATATCTTGTTTTTCTCCAATAGAATGCAAGCTCCTTGAGGATAGGAGCTATTTCATTTTTGTATTTGTAGCTTTATTATATCCATTAAACAGATGATAAGATGGAGTCTGGGACTCAAATCCAGGCTTTTGTTAATCTAGATTGAATGCTCCTTTCCTCATAACATTATAGAGGTTAATTTTTTAAAAAATGTAGATTTTTAGTTTGAGGAATAAACTATATTTTACTCCCATTAGCCCTGTGAATATTCTTGGGAGGAGCAATATGTCATAGTAGGTAAAAAACTGAAATGATTTGAAATACTGGAGCTCAAGCTATAGCGCTCTTTCTTTATGCACTTGAGGAACTTGTGTAATTCAAGTTGTTAGACATTGAGGTAGTCAGAAAAGGAGAAAAAAGTCATCCACTAGGGGATGGGGGAATAGGTGGGCATATGGCTGCTCTTCAGTTTTCTATTTTGAGGGTATCACAAAGTCATCTTAGAGCTGATATTGACCCTTTCAGTGGAAACAAACTGGCAAGAGTGTGTTGAAGGAAGGAAGTAATATGGATGGAGATCTAGTGTGGTGGTGGAGAAGGCTTGACATTTTTGAGTGTGAAAGTATTGAGTGTTTGGGAATAAGAGAGAGGAAGGAAGGATTCAGTGGGAACAAGTCATAGTGGAGTTTGGAAAGAGGCAGTTGAGAATGAGTGGATGGAGGTAAAGATTCTTGTGTGGTATTAGAAAAGAGAGGCAACATGAGGTAGTTAATAGAAGGGATGACTAGGTTCAAGTCCTACCTCTGACATATATAGGTTATATGGCCCTGGGCAAAGTCACTTAACCTTTCCTTGTACCAGGCAACTTTTTAAGGCTGCGATTTGCAAAGCAAGTGCTGATTACTGTTGGTAGAAGGAATTTCTTTAACAGGAGTTCCCTGTATCAAAGAAATCACAGGTCCAAATTTAAAAAAAAAAATGAGAGTGAGTGAGTGAGTGAGTGAGTGAGTGAGTGATTATGGGAGTTTTGGTCAGTTTCAGCTGAATATTCAGACATATCAAGAAAGGAAATAGTGGTATTACAGTACTAGGGTATCCCCTTGGCATGCCCTGCCCCTATTCCTATGTATCCCTCATGCAATGATCTATATTGGAAAAAAAATAATAATGATGGGAGATGGCTAATTATATTCATCTGAGTCAAGTATTTTCTAAGATCATTATATACTGTTTGAAGAAAGAGAGTTCAAGGGAAGTGATGAAGGCTCCATGTAACCTAGAACATTGGTCATGGATTGCCGCAAGTGAAAAGTTTGTGTATTTGTCCCCATCTATGAAAGTGAAACAAATCTACCTATTTTGTAGAGAAGGTCAAATAATGTATGTATGAAAATATTTTGAAAAATCATAAATCTGATACAGATGCAAGATATTACTATTGATCACTTCAAGACTATTTGCTCTAATTATGATATTAGAAGAGTGAAATGTCATTGATATAACATATCGATCAGTAACCAGATAGTTTGAAAGGGTATTAATTCACTTAATGCATAGAAATTTTTCTTCCTCTGCCTTGCATAGAGTTATTTCCTTTAAAAACTTCACCTGGTAAGTCAGAAGATCTTAAGTTCCTTAAGAGAGGATGAATTTTGTTTTTGTCTTTCTAACAAGTTGGCAACTTGGTATGGTGGAATGAGTACTGGTTCTGGAATCAGAGAACTTGGGTTCAAATCTCTCCTCTGATGCTTACTCTTGTGATTGTGAACAAATTATTTAATATCCTAGGCTTTAGCTATCTTTTCTGAAAATGAAAATATTGGACCTGATGGCCTTTGAGGTCTCTTCCTGCTCTAAATTTATAATGCTATGCTCCCAAATGCCTTGCACATAATAGGTGCTTAATAAATATCTATTCAGTAGATGCTGCTTACCCACTCTTAAGGAGAAATTGACTTCTACTTTTTTTCTAGCAGTGAGGGGATGCTTAGTAATCTGGACAAACATCTTACTAACTATAACTATACACATAATAATAACTATATACCCTTATTTTCTTTGTGACCAATGTTGCATATTTGGGACATAGTTGGCTAATATATTGAGTTCAACCTGTGTTTGGAAAATAGTTTTTCCTTGTAAGTCTAGCTAGTTCATAGTTTAAAACATTGGCAGGGAAATTTCCAAGTGCAAGTAGATAATTGCTTCCCCACCTTTTTTTTTTTAAACTGTATTTCATTCATATAAATGAGGGGGAACTCTACCATAGCAGATTAGCACATGCCCTGCAAATTAGAGAGTCAGGGAGTTACCTGAGGGCATGGGGATTTTAGATGATTTGCTCAAGATCATATTGCCTGGTATATAAATGGCAGAACTTATACCCAGGTCTTCCCAACTCAGAAGCTATCTGTCCATTACATCATGATGTCTTTCTCCATTCAATAAGTCAAATGTATTAAATTTCCCAGATATGCACCTCTGGTCACTAAGAAAATGTGGAAATTCTCCTTTGAAAACACACGCACACATTTTCCCTCATTCATTACATTTAGAAAAACAGTGGCGTAAGTAATGAAACTTTAATCAATTTGCTGAATCATATTTTAGTTAGCGTAAGTGAGGGCACCTTCATTGGCCTTCTAAACTTGTACTTTGGACATGACTTTACATTGCATCTTGCCTAGATTTTGGCTGCCAACCTAAGCTATTGTTGAGGAATACTATTTATAAAGATGTTTACTCATGAACACTCTAAGAGAAGTTGCTAACAATTCACTACTTTTTAAAAAAACGAACCTTTACCCATTTGAAAATTTATAAAGTAAAACAAATCATTTGTATATTATGCATTGGCTAGGAATCTCAAAGAAAATTATACTTTTTAAATGTTTACTTGTCAGGGTCTTTTGTTCTCCCATTGCCTAATAATACCAATTAATAAGGATGGACAAATAATCAAATACTCTGTATAAAGTATGAAACTGAACATAGTTTCTCCTGTCATAAATACTTGAGTCCATATGGTAAAGGTACAATATTGGCACCAAAGTCTGCAGGTCCATCTGGACAGAGCTTTATTTTACTGCATACGGCAAAGCTTTCTAAATCTAGCCATCTGTCTGTAGAACCTTTTTACCAGAACCTGTAAATAAAATAATGTAATATAGACACAGCAGAAAATTCACACATACAGTATAACACTAAGTTAAAACAGAGTAGGGACCTTTCAAAACATATATTGAGAATTGTCAAACAAGCTCTTATGGCTGTCTCGACTCCATAAATATACCAAATTACCTTTGCAATAACAGCTGATGTGCATATTGATCATCAAGTCTCTAATATAGCACCTTTCTCCAATTATCTGCCCTTTACCTGATGAGTTATGACCAAGACTACATGCTAGTGATGCCATATAATCCAAGTTTTTAAATGCTTTTCAAAATGTGTTTATCATTTCTAACGTTTGGGGATATCTGAATGCCAGTGAGTGAATAGACAGGAAAATGCAAGTGAATTGCCTTATCTGGAACAATTCTATAAGTATGGCCAGCTGGATGGTCTATATTTACATGCTATTCTCTCAATGTTTAAATTTTAAAAATATATACATTTTTATTCTCCATGAAAACAAACCTAGTAGAAGAAATTTGGACAGGATATTCATGCCTGGCATGCATATCTCTTACTTTGCTCTCCAACCAAAAAAGCCATAATGACTGAGAGAGTGACCTATTTAGCTCCTTTTAAATACCACTTTTCCTCTAAGGTAGTAGGATTTTGGAATACATACTGTTTAGCTAACAGGATTTTTAAAATGAGTTTTAGCCTTTTCTTACAATGTGTTGCATCTCTGTTCCATCTCTGCTAAACACATCATCTCTACTTGTCTCATGACTCATTGCTGACTTTTTATTTGCTATCATCTTCTGGATTTGTTATTCAAGTCCATCTTGTAGAGTCTTGGCTTCCCTCTACTACAACCTACTAATTACTGTTCATCCCATAGGTGAAATCATAGACTTAGAACTAGAAGAGATCTTGAAGGCCCTCTAGTCCAATACCAACATTTTAAATATAGAATTAAGGTCCAGAGAAGTTTAATGACTTGATACTAAATCATAGGATTAAAATTACAAACCAGATCTACTTTTATTATACCGTTTTGATCTACTGCAACCTAGCCATGTACAGGAGAGATAGAAAGAAAGGAAGGAAGGAAGGAAGGAAGGAAGAAAGAAAGAAAGAAAGAAAGAAAGAAAGAAAGAAAGAAAAAGAAAGAAGAAAGAAAGAAAGAAAGAAAAAGAAAGGAAGAAAGAAAGAAAGAAAGAAAGGAAGGAAGAAGAAAAAAGAAAGAGGAAAGAAGGAAGAAAGAAAGGAAGGAAGGAAGGAAGGAAGGAAGGAAGGAAGGAAGGAAGGAAGGAAGGGAGGAAGGAAACTAGATTTCCCCAAGTGAATATTGCCTATTCATTTGACTGCCTCTGATAGAGATCTGCCAAAAAATCCCTACAAGAGCTATACAGAGGCTTTTGCTATGAAGCCCTTCTCTCTGCCAAGATCCTCTCTGATTGGCATGCAAATGAAGATAAGGGAGAACAAAAGCTAAGCAAAGAATGCAATGTTACTGACTCTAACCTCCTGGGCCACCAGCAACAAATATAATCCAAACTAACTCAGGGTTTGGAATCTTTTTTTCCAGGCAGAGTAAAACTTCACTCCTTTATATACATGCCAATGTGTCTTTTTATGTTTGTACATGCACCTACCTCTTTAAAAACTTAAACATATACACACATGCATCCTACATCTGGAAGCGATATTGAGAAATCATTCAGCCATGGCTCTTTGCATTGACTTTTCTAAATTCTACTGCTTTTGTGTTACTGTGCCATATGAAAATTTCACAGAAAATTTTGGTAGGATTTATCCATGGCCATAATCACACTAAAATATCAGGGGGCATTGTCTTTTTGGAAATGGCATGGCCTCAAATGAAACTTTCCCCTTGCCCTGACATTTATAATTTAATACACAGATAACTATTTTAGATTCTTGTGTCTGACTCTGTGAATGGAAAACAATTAGTAGCAATATCTAATGTATTAATTTGGGAGAAAGTGAAATGAGATGTGTTCAAAACTAATATTTTAGCCATTTTCCAACCATGAAGTATAGCTATAATCTTTTGCCAAACACATTGCTCTTTTGATTTGTTCCAAAGCTTCCTGAAAGGATGGAACTAGATAATACAGGCCACTTGAGAAAGAGAATCTTTTCAAAGTTTGGTACAAATGCAAGTTTAGTCTTTGTTGTCATTTCACATACAGCACACAATAATTAAGACATAACAATAGATTATAAAATGGGTAGAAAATGGATTTACCTACATTTTAGTTATTGAAAGGTAATCTCCTCACTGATTTTAGCCAATTTAGTGTTAAAACTCCTTCAAGTGATTAAAGTGTTTCAATGTGGTCTATATAGCATGGCACTTAAAAACCTCTTACTTTCTTTTAAATATTGCAACTTAAGAAACCCGGATAGTGTTCTTAGAACATTCATTAGAATGTTTTCCATTGTGGGGTGGAGCCAAGATGGCAGAGTAAAAGCAGTGACTTGCTTAAGCTCTCTCCTAAACCCCTCCAAATACTCATAAAAAATGGCTCTAAACAAATTCTGAAGCAGCAGAACCCACAAAAAGACAGAGTGAAACAAACTTCCAGCCCAAGACAACTTGGATGATTGATTAGAAAGGTATATCACGCCAGGCTGGGAGCGCAGCGCAGTGCAGTGTAGGTGCACAGGCTGCAGCAAACCTGGAGCAGGCCTCAGAGGACTGAATCCAGGGCAGCTGTGGCAGTTTCCAGACTCCTCAATCCACTAATGTCAAAGACAACTAAGAAGGTCAGTGGGAAAAGTCTGTTTCTGTCGGTGCTGAGAAAGGAAGGCGGGGTCTCAGCTCCATTCCCCAAGAGCCTGGCCCTGGGAGGGGCCGCTGCTTCCCAAGCTTCCGGCCCACAGACTGAGGGGGAATCCAGTGGCTGATCAGAGAGGGACTGCAGGTATCTCTTTGCCAGTGCTGAGGCAGGAATCTCTTGTTTTGCTCGTGTTTGTATCTGGGTCATAGTTCTGGGTGGCGGTGCTGGAGTGAGGAGGAGCGCTGGCCTGGTGGAGCTTGTAGTGGCTGTGGAGAAGAACCCCTCCTCACAGTTACAGGACAGAAAGAAATACTTGTGTTCACAGGCCAGGAAAGGAGTAAACACTTCACCCCTTATCATACCACCTTAGAAGAACTAAAAATTTACATGTCCCTACAAGTATCTCTGAAAACAGCTGTACAAACCCCTGAAGCTTGGGACAGTACATTCTCCACATTGGAAGCAGACTCTTACCTTAACAAAGAGTTTAAAACTCAAATAATTGGCCAGGATCATGAGCAAGCAGCGCAAAAAGAGTCAGACTATATTATCTTACTTTGGTGAAAAAGAAGATCAAAATATACAACCAGAAGAAGACAACAAAGTCAAAGTTCCTACATCCAAAGCCTCCAAGAAAAATATGAATCAGTCTCAGGCCTTGGAAGAGCTCAAAAGGGATTTTGAGAAGCAAGTAAGGGAAGTAGAGGAAAAACTGGGAAGGGAAATAAGAGTGATGCAAGAAAATCATGAAAAAAAGTCAACAGCTTGCTAAAGGAGACCCAAAAAAATACTGAAGAAATAACACCTTAAAAAATAGCCTAACCCAAATGGCAAAAGAGGTCCAAAAAGCCAATGAGGAGAAAAATGCCCTAAAAAGAAAAATTGGCCAAATGGAAAAGGAAGTCCAAAAGATTACTGAAGAAAATACTTCCTTAAAAATTAGAATAGAGCAATTGGAAGCTAGTGACTTTATGAGAAATCAAGACACTGTAAAACAAATCCAAAAGAATGAAAAATTAGAAAACAATGTGAAATATCTCATTGGAAAAACAACTGACCTGGAAAATAGATCCAGGAGAGAGAATTTAAAAATTATTGGACTATCTGAAAGCCATGATCAAAAAAAGAGCCTAGACATCATCTTTCAAGAAATTATCAAGGAAAACTGCCCTGAATATTTAGAAAGAGGCAAAATAGAAATTGAAAGAATCCACAGATCTCCTCCTGAAAGAGATCCCCAAAGGAAAACTCCTAGGAATATTGTAGCCAAATTCCAGAGTTCCCAGGTCAAGGAGAAAATATTATAAGCTGCCAGAAGGAAACAATTCAAGTACTGTGGAAACACCATCAGGATAACACAAGATTTAGCAGCTTCTACATTAAAGGACCACAGGGCATGGAATATAATATTCCAGAGGGCAAAGGAGATAGGATTACAACCAAGAATCACCTATCCAGCAAAACTGAGTATAATCCTTTAGGGGAAAAAAGGTCATTCAGTGAAATAAGGGACTTTCAAGCATTCCTGATGAAAAGACCAGAGCTGAATAGAAAATCTGACTTTCAAATACAGGACTCAAGTGGAACATGAAGAGGTAAACAGGAAAGAGAAATCATAAGAGTCTTATTAAGATTGAACTGTTTACATTCCTGCATGGAAAGATAATATTTATAACTCATGAGACCTTTGTCAGTATTAGGGTAGTTGGGGGAAAAAAATTATATGGATATAGATAGATAGATAGATAGATAGATAGATAGATAGATAGATAGAAGGCACAGGGTGAGTTGAAGATTAAGGGGTCATATCTGGAGAATAGAATTAAGGGAAGAGAGAGGATTATACTCACAGAAGAAAAGGATAGATAGAATGGGGTAAATTATCTGACAAAAAAAACAGAAAAGAAAATCTCTTACAGTGGAGGGGAAATGGGGGAAGGTGAGAGGGAATGAGTGAATCTTATTCTCATAGCATTTGGCTTGAGGAGGGAATAACATACACATTCAACTGGGTATGGAAATTTGTCTTATCCTACAATAAAATAGGGGGAGAAGGGGACAAGAGAACAGGGGGTTGATAGAGAGGAGGGCAAATTGGAAAAGGGTGTAATCAGAAGTAAATACTTCTGAGGATTAACAGGGTCAAAAGAAAGAACAGAATAAATGGGAGGGCAGAATAGGATTAAGGGAAATAGAGTTAGTTTTTCACAACATGTCTACTATGGAAGTGTTTTCCATAACTGCACATTTACAACCTATACAGAGTTGCTTGCCTTTTCAATGAAGGTGGGGTAGGGAGGGAGAGAGAAAATTTGAAACCTAAAGTTTTAAAAACATATGTTTAAAAAAATGTTTTCACATATACTGGGAAATAAGAAATACAGGAAATGGGGTACAGAAGTCTATCCTGCCCTACAGGAAAATAGAAGGGGAAGGGGAGAAGAGAAGCGGGGAGAGAAAGAAAAGAGGACAGACTAGGGGAAGGGATATTTAGAATGCATGCCCTCTTGGGGTGGGGGAAGGGATGAGACGGGGTGAAAATTTGGAACTCAAAAAGTTGTGGAAATGAATGTTGAAAACTACAAATAAATAAATTTATATTTAAAAAAAGAATGTTTTCCATCTGTTTCCTGAAATATTAATAGACACTGTGTAGTATCCTTCTTAAGAATATGAATAAGCAATATTTTAAAATTGGTTCAACCCCCTTGCTTCTGTTAGAGGGCTGGGAATGTAGAAGAGATGGGATAGTTTGCTTATGCTGATCGTGAACTTGCTCTCCTGTGTATGTTGTTTATACATTCTAATGCCATTGTTTTAATGCTATGGGCAGAAAGGAGTAGCAGTATTAATAATATTAGTAGAAGGAGGAACATCTGACATTCATATAGCACTTTAAAGCCTTTGAGATTCTTTGTATATGCCATTTCACTTGGGTCTCACAACAATCTTATAAGGTAATTAATATAGATAGTATTATCGCCACCTTACATATGAGGAAATTGAGGCTTATAGATATTTATTATGGTTACAAACTAGTCAGGACCTTTCTGACTCTAAGTCTAACATTCTGATCATTCTCCAGGAGCAAAAAACTGAAATTTTAGCACGCATGGAGTTTAGTGTTTTGATCAAGTAAAATTAACAACAAAATTAAATTTAATGATAACTACAATCTTTATTGTAGACTATAGTAATCAGGCAATAAATGGCAAGAAATTCACATTAATAATTTCAATGACACCCGGTTTTGTGTTTTTCCTCTTCTTGTTTTCTTAGCTCTCCGATATCTATAACCATTCCTGAAACCAAGTAACAACAACAACAATAACAACAACAACAACAACAACAACAACAACAACAATAATAATAATAATAATAATGTCAGAAGCAGCACAAAGCTGTTTTAAGATATACAAACTGCTTTATCCACAACTACCATACATAATGTAGGTAGGAGTAATAAGAGTATTGTGGCTTCCCTTCTATAAATGAAGAAAATGGGACTCAGAAGAACAAAGTGATTTGCCATTGTTATACATCTAATAGTGATCAGAAGTTGAAGTTTAGAACTCTTGCTACATTTTCAGCAGCCTCAGCAGCATCCATATGTTGTCATTCAGAGGGTGAGAATTATCACGCAAATGTACAGGATTGAATTCCCAAAAGGCAGGTTTTCCGTGTTGTTAGAGGTTTGAGTAAATGATAAATGTAGATAGATTACTATTTTGATCAAGAGAGGGAAATATAAAGTAGGGAGCCACTGAGTGCCAGGAAATGAGGCTATCAAAGGATGAAAGGAGGATAGAAACCACAAGAGAGTTTTGCTACTGGCTGGTTCAGTTTCTTGTGTAAAACAAATAGAAGCTGTGTGTAAAATACTGTGGTGGACTTGCACCTACTCACCTTATTGGAATGATAATACTGCCTCTTGACCCCTGAAAATTTTGACAGCAACTCATAAATGTTGAGGAGGAAGATGTTATGGTATTCAATCCTTGACCCACTAAATCTTATCTTTTTTGTCTTTGGTAGGCATGTCATAGTAGATAGCCCCTACTCTAGAATTCATATTGAAAAGATGGAAATATCGTGAGATTGATGAGTGTCTATTTAGGTCCTAAATTATTTTAGAAGATTAATAAAGATTTAGTTTGAGGTGTTAGTCACTTGGATGATAGGAAGAAAAATAATTTAATTTTCCAGGCTTGGGTCCAAGCCCTTTCTGAGCAGAAGTATCTACTTGATTATTCCTTTGGTAAGTCCAAACTCTTCTATATTGGAAAAGTAAGTTTCTCTAACTGTTATATTTGCTGATCTATAGCTGAATTGCCACAAGGGAAGTTTTTCCCTCTCAGACAAGTCATATGACTCTAGTTAAGAAATTACATGTTCACCCTTTTCCTTCAGTGAATTAAATTGCATCCATGCCACAATATTTATATAGTGTTTGCTTTGTGGGTAGATATAGAGGATGTAGAAAATGTGGTCCCTGACCCCAAGGACAGTGTGATAGCAGAGACAGGGCAGCAGTACAAGGCACCTACAATAGAATCATGTAAACAAATAAATAACCAATTACAACAGCACAGAAGTGTATATGTTAGTGTTGAGGGGTTGCCAGAGGGAACGAGCTTATCACAGCCATATGCATTTGAGATGGCAAAAATCTGCATGCTCAGCTACCCATTCCTATATACAATAAATGCATTCTTTATGGAGTTAGTCAGAATCCTTATTGGTTTGCTATGTTTTGATTTTAAGCAAATAGCAGTTGTGAATAACTTACATGGCAGACAGGGCCTGAAGTTCTGTAACTCGTATTTGCCAAATGTTGACTTTAATCTGTCTTGTTTTCTATTATTAAAAATTATGGTTTCCCCCAGTCTGAACAGTACAGAAGTGAATTCCCATCTTTGGAGGAGAAAAAATGAGAATCAGTTTTTCTTTATCTCCAATACCCCTGCCAAATAGGGTACTGTGAAATTTTTAACCTTTTTGAGACTTTTGAAGTTATGGTTTTTCATCTTCTAGCTCAATGGCTGCATTAATTGGATTTTCTCTTTCTTTTCTGGGCACATGGGGATCTACTTTGGCCTCAACCAGAAATGATGCAATTAGAGTACATTTCTGAGTTAACTATTCCTGAGCACATGGCTGACTGTTTTTGAATTGTGTCCATTATCACTATATTACACAAAGGACAAAAACTCCTCAACAGCTTTGTGGTTCTGCATTTTTATCTTAATATTATCTCATAAAAAAAACCCATATGCATAAGGAAAAGAAGATCTTTTGACATGTGTCATATTTCTTAAATCTGCTTTAAGTGTTGATTGATGGCTGTGCACAGCTTTGATTATTATTTAAATTTTCTTTCCTCCTCTTGTGTCTCCCCTCCCACCTTGCATATCTTAAAAAGAAAATAAATGAAAAATAGAAAATAGCTGACACAAGAACCAAAGCTGAATTCTAGCTTCAAAATTTTAATGCAGTCTAGATTTTTCTTTTTTCTTTGTTATAACTATATTTGGCTAGTAATTTAAAGTGTTCTTTTTCCATTGCTACCCAACTTTCCCCTCTTACTACCTCTAAACTCCTCCCCCCCCCAACAAAAGATCAACAAATGTGCCTGGTTTGGAGTGGCAGTCATGTCCTAGATCAGGGGTAGGGGACCTGTGGCCTCAAGGCCATATGTGACCTTCTAGGGCCTTGGGTGTGGTCTTTTGACTGAGTCCAAGTTTGATAGAACAAATCCTTTTTTTTTCTTTTTAGGCAATTTGGGTTAAGTGACTTGCCCAGAGTCACACAGTTAGTAAGTGTCAAACATTTGATCTGAGGCCAGATTTGAACTCAGGTCCTCCTGACTTCAGAGGCAGTGCTCTGTCCACTGTACCACCTAGCTGCCCCAACAAATATTTTTATTAAGAGTATTTGTTCTGTGAAGTTTGGATTCAGTCAAAAGGTCACACTTGAGGACCTACAGGACCACGGATGGCCTTGAGGCTGCAATCTCCCACCCCTGTACCTAGATGGTATGCTAAAATGGATCCATGATTTCATCTATGTGGATATTCTCTCCACTTATGCTTACTGCAACCTGTCCTGTAGCTTTTATTCACATATTTACATAAATTCATCATAGACGGTCCACCTAACATTCTGGTTTTTTTTTTAAATATTATTTTGTGATCATAAGCCTGACAGTAGAGCACAAGGTGAGTACTTAATTTACCCCTCACTCTTAACCAATTTACCTTTGTTTTTTTTAATCTTAGGTTTCTTTGATGACTTGCTTTACTTGCTTCTTGTCTGTCATTCCTTTTCACTATAGGGTACAACCTGTGGACATTCACCATGTGCCTCCTCATCTCTTCATTACCTTTTGGATGACACTCATTTTTAGCTCTTTGGAAACTATAGTGTCCCATGATTTACAACCAAACAACACTGGTATGATGTTGTTTTTGAAATGTGAACTTTTATTTAAGGTAGAGGTCCACATTCTTGAAAAGATCCTTTTACAAATTACCATCTGTAATCCTGACAGCTCCCCTCTTTCTGTTCAGTTCTGTGTCCAATTTGTTGTCCATTTCTAGTATCTGTTAAAGATATGTATATACTGATAGGCGATTTCTATAGGTTGTAACTTGATGTCAATATCTGGGTAATAGTCATTCTTCTTCTACATTTTTTGGCCTGTGTAGATGGTTTAGCTAAATCATTCTAAGTAGTTAAGAATATTGTCTAGAAGGTTCTGCAATAGTTTGGAGGCTGATGCAACCAGTATACCATCGTTATGAACAGGATATTTGGAGGACCTCACCATTTCATTCAGATGATATGCTTT
This sequence comes from Phascolarctos cinereus, assembly GCF_003287225.1. Lineage (NCBI taxonomy): Eukaryota > Metazoa > Chordata > Mammalia > Diprotodontia > Phascolarctidae > Phascolarctos > Phascolarctos cinereus. Next base: position 127,310,016 of record NW_027555514.1, on the reverse strand, counting down.
ATTAAAAACAATTTCTAAAAATAATAGTAAAACAACTAAAAGTCCCCACAAGAAACCTGAAGCCATCATCAACCAGTATGATTTAATATGAATGCTGGACAATACAGATAGTGTTTGCTATACACAGGTCACCAAATAATACATTCTCAATACATTGAAAGCAATCTCAGATGTCTTAAAATCCAACCCCTACCTATACAAAAATTGATTCTATAACTACCCAACAAATGGCTGTCTATCCTCTGCTTAAGTGCTTTGGTGATCTGGCACATACACCTGTCAACTTCAATAAAATTATAAATTCTAGTGGATATGAACTGGATTATTCATAAACTATTTATTAAGTACCTACTCTGCAGATAACACTGTACTATATGTGTGAGGTATAAGAGAGGCATGTAAGACCTGGCCTTACCTTCTAATTGGTTATAATGTCAATAAGGAGACAAATATCATAATGTCATAATATAATAAGTTAGATATGTAAATGATAGGTTGATAGAGCATTTATTCAGTTCTTACTGTGTCCCAGGCTGGAGATACAAATATAAGCAAGCAAGACAGAATTTGCCTTCAACAGCTTATGTTCTAATGGGGGAAGACAAAACATAAAAGAAAGCCAGAAAGGGGAAGGGGATGGAATGCACATGGGGGCAAGGTCTAATGATGGCCAAGAAATAAGTTGAAGGTCTCAGTCCTGGCAGAAGGTTTTACATTTGATCCAGGAGGTGATGGGGAGCCCCTGAGTTTATTCTCACTCTGCTATTTGCTTTCTTTGGGCAAATCAATTCACCTCTCTCAGCTTCAGTTTCCTCATTTGTTAAAATGAGAGATTAGATGACATTTGAAGTCTTTTCTATCTATAAACCCAAGAAACTATATATAAGGGCTTTATAGGAATACCAGTAAATGGCTCACAGCTTCTACTTCCTCTTCCACTCAACAATGTCTCTTTGAGATTTATAAATGTTACTCGATATGTCTGTATACAAATCATAGTGGCAATTGACAGCAACAAAGGGGTTTGCATATATTTAACTGACAGCCTCAGAAAAACAGTAGTATGAAGCATGGAAGAGGTTGGAGAATGTTCTTTTTCCTAACCCACATGTGAGCCAGAGCTAGAGAAACTGCAGAGAGAAGTAAATAACTGCCTGAAGGGCCCATTTAGGTACCACCTGGGTGGAGCTATGAGGCAAGGAAAAATTCAGACATGAGTGGGATGATTCATTCCCAGACATTTTGTCTGGGTAGTTTGAATATGAAAATTCTACAAGGACATTAACAATACAGGCTCACATAGGCTTTCTTGAGCCTTGCTCCCTTACCAACACTCCTTTCCAGTTCCTCGCCCCCAATCTAAAAGGAAACACCTGAGTAGGAACAGTGAAACTATGAGGAAGAACAGAGATTTATCAAATGGTTATGAAAAACCTGAGACAAACAACTGGCAGCAAGGGTTATGGGAGCAGGTCTTCAGTGGTCAGTGGCCCAGAGGATCAGTGGTTTCAGGATAGAAAGATGGTCATCTGGCTCCAAAGCTTCCAAAACACATGGATGTTAATCCAGAGATTCTATTGTTGTTGTTGTTACCATTATTAGTTAGCTGTGTCCTTCACTTGTCATGAATTTATTCCCAAGTATTCATTTTTATAGCTCTTGGTTGAGTGTTCATGGTACCAGGATCTAAATGTTTTAATTGGTTGTGAAAATTTCTGATTTCTAAGTTGCAAATCCTCTTAATAACACATGTAATTTAAAGTAGCTAATTCTAAATTTCCACCATGTAACAGCCCTAAGTCTTCCAGTTCTGATGAGAAATGATGATGGAGTTGCATATGTATTGGAGTCAGGTGGGAGTGTGAAAGATCTCTTAAGTTTAGTAAGCTGGACCTTATCTAGAGGGGGCAGTGGGTTGAGGATTGTGATTTGAGATTTAATGTCAAGAAAGCTTTTAAAGTTGAAAAAAATACCCACAACAATTTGAAAACACTGACTCGACAACTGAGCATTAATCATGTGACAGTGGGGTTTCATTTCCATACTGAAACAAATCACATCTGTCCTCTCAGCTGGTCTATATATGAGTCATTGGTTTTTTCAATTTATGAAATGAAGAAAGCCCATTAATGTTTTGTAGTCAGATGAAAGTAAATGTTCAAGCCTTTAAAAAAACCGTATCAACTACTTCAAGCAGCTGAGTCTTGGTGTTGTTGGGTTATCTGAACAAAGCTGCTAGAGAAAGCTCATCAAATTTCTGTCAGCTTTAAAACACCCCCCCAAAAAACAACTGTTATGTCAATGAAGAAAGATGAAATTTCTCTGGGGACTAGCACAATTTAAGAACCGACTTGCAATGAATACCAAGCATGACAAAAGAGCAGACACACTTTGTTGTCTAGACTGTTCTGGGAGGTAAAATCACAGCCTCAGACACTTGAAGAATTGTGTACAAATTTCATCACTAAATTAATAAAGCTGAAATGGGGACTTGGGCATTTGGAACTTATTGATTAAATTGAGAATTAATAATTGCATGTCATTGCCTACTGACATTATGATTATTTTATTGACATTTGTAATATTCTACTTTTGTGATTAACAATCATCACAATTTCATTAAAATTAACTACTAACCATTTGTCTGATATTTCTGAAAATGTACTGAAGAGAATATTCTTGAGAATTGTAAAGAGGTGGTGTATAGTTATTGGACTTCTGCAGTCAGGAGTTCCTAAATCAAAAGAAAATATTCCTCTGTCCTTTGCTATGATGAGGAAAGGCTTGAGTTAGAGGAAAATGTGCAAAAAGCAATATCCATCTGTCACAGGAGGTACTGTAGCATGCTGCTTGGATTGAAGAGGAACATAACCTTCCTTTCCCCTGCTGGTTTGACAAAGCTTGAGCCTGTCATGAAAGGGCACAGTGTGAGACAACCTTCCTACCCTCTCTGTTTAGGCCTGGTCTATCAGGCTTCTGAGGCTATCTGTACACTATCTTCTTGCTGTTCTTGATCAATGATTTTACATTTTTTAAGTGCTCAGCCTTGGAACATTATTTTAGTCCACCCACAGTCTTAATGGCAGAGGGGCACAGGGTAATAAATTTAGCCAATAAGTGAATGACCGCATGTCTGGTAGTTGTTCACCTTTGTTCACGAGGGTCTGGAAGAATGGTATGAGTCATTTCAAAGGCAAGGACATTCTATTATGTCTCCTCCTCACCCCTGTTACACATTTTGTAGAACGCCATGAAATTCCAAATGTCTCTATTGAGTTTCTGGTATACCTAGGGATGATGGGATATCCAAAACAAATATAAGACATTGCCCTTGACTTCAAGAAGTTTATGATGTAGTTGGGAAAGCAATACTTAGGCACATGAAGCTGAACAATTTAAAACTATCATAAAATGCTAGATTGTGTGATAGAAACAATAGGAATTGAGGGGGGGAAAAAGAAGATATTAATGTGGACTGGAATAGTTAGGAAGAGGCTACCTTTATGGAGAAGGAAGGACTTGAATTGGACCTTGATGGATGTATAGCTCTGTATTAGCCTCACAGGCTTCTGGGAAGTATAGAAAAGAGACTGAATGATCATGAGCATTCTATGGGACCAAAGAAACCTTGCAGAGTTTTACATGAGGTGCAAATGTGCTTGAGCAATGGAGGCCAATAACAAGTAGAGAATACTGCTACCCTGAAGTGACCACAATCCTGAAAGCCTTGTCTTTCTTGCTAAACCACTTATGGGGTGATCCATTCAGATAGAATTCTATATTTATTTGAATGTGCCTTCCTCATAATGCTGATGGAAGCTGGTGGATTTAACTACTCTTCATTTGCCTTATTGCTTACCTCTTGGAATTTCCTGTTCTTTTAAGTATTGTTTGCTTCCTGTTTTTTCTTCTCTGGTAGGTTTAGTCTTCAGACCCAGATAAGCTAATTTTACTATATTCTCAGTGTATGTCTATTATACAGGATGTAAATAGAGGCAGTGGGACCCTAGAATACTCCAAGGGAGAGGTACCAGTCTTTGCCCAGTAATTAATTAGTGAAAATATTTCTTTCCTAATTGGCATAACTAAGCTCCTTGAAATAACAAAACAAAGGATAATCTGAATCCATGGGGCTATTTGCCCTGGATTCTAAAGAAAAACTATGAATGGCCAAGCTGAGTAAGGAATAGCTTGAATACAAAATAGGTTGCCAATTTTCATGGTATTCAGGAAACAATGAGACCAGCTTGACTAAAATGCTGGATCTTGAATATTACTGAAGGAAAACAGAATTATCTGTCCACTTCAAGACCTTTAGTCTTCTTATTAACACCTTAGGAATGTCTAAACCTAATTTTTAAAGACACTAATCTGCCTTCTCAATGGGAACCAATTTCCTTCATGGAGTAACAGTTTTCCAGTGTATTATTAAATCATTTGTCTATCATGTTACTTAGTCTATTTAAAGTCCCAGAATATGGTCGTCTGAAATAGTTTTCCATTTTACCCCTAAGAATTTTGTGCTTGATTTGTCGTGGCTGCTTCTACATCACCACCATGTTTTCTATCTATGAGTCCATATGGTATGTGCTTAGGGAATATTCTTGGGGACAAAAGTGTAAATCAAGCTCAGCTTGTCACATAACTGCTGAGACACCTTATCTCTTTTCCATCCTTCCTGGCACATGCTGCAGTTTCAGCACTTACCAATCAGCTTTGTCCACTGAGGTGAAATCAGATATCCAATGTGTTATAAAACAGGTCATGCAAAGGCAATCCATCCCTGCCCTGACTGAGTGATAAAGAGGAATGGGCTAAGGCCTGCTTAACAATGAAGGTAATATGATTTCTGGATTATTGAGAAAGTACTTCTCTTCCCATTGGGGCCATCTACAGGAGTCTTGAGCTATATCTTGCCACAGGATCCAGATGGCTCCCGAGGACAAAGTGAAGCTGGTGACTTTGCACAGCCCTCCCTCACTTCAATCCAATTCATTTGCAAGTCATGGCATCACCTTCCTAGTGTCATGGTCCTCTTGGAGAATGAAGGACAAACAATAACCTGTGAATAGTAGTAGGTGCTCCAGTGCAAACTCATCTGGCAAGTTCCAGTCAACAATGCAGTTCCCTCCTTCTTTCCTTCCCTCATTTCCTCCCTTCCCCCTACTTCTTTCTCTCCCTCTTCTTCCTCTGTTCAATGGGATATCATACCTTCATCTATGGGATGCTCTGCCCAAAGGAATTTAAATTTTGATCACTGAAACCTCACAAGAGATCTTAGGATTTATGGGCTAGATTTCTTTTCTTTCTTTTTTTTTTTTAGCCTTTTAAAAATTAATTATTTTTTTAAAAAAATTTCCCCCAGTTACATGTATAACAATTTTTAACATTCATTTTTGAAACTGGGATTTCCAAATTCTCTCCCTTTTTTATTCATTAATTTATTTACTTTTAGTTTTCAACATTCACATCCACAAGATTTCAAGTTCCAAATTTTCTCCCCATCTCATCCCTCTCTCAACCCCAAAACAGCATGCATTGTGAATACTTCTGCTCCTAATCTGCCCTCCCTTCTATCTTCCCCCCTTTTCCTTGTTTCCTTCTTCTTCTATTTTCCCGTAGGACAGGATAGACTTCTATACCCTATTCCCTGTATATCCTATTTACCAGTTGCATGTGAAAACAATTTTTTAACAATTGCTTTTAAAGCTTTGGATTTGAAATTTTCTCCCTTCCTTCCTCCCCACCCACCCTTATTGAGAAGGCAAGCAACTCAATACAGGTTATACTTGTGTGGTCACGCAAAACACTTCCATAGTAGTCTTGCTGTGGAAAACCAACTATATCTCCCTTCATCTTATCCCACCACCCATTTCTTCTATTCTCTCTTTTGACCCTGCCACTCCTCAGAAGTGTTTGCTTCTGATTAACCCCCTTTCCCAATCTGCCCTCCCTTCTATCATCCCACAGTTCTCTTATCCCCTTCCCCTCTATTTTCCTGTAGGATAAGATAGCTTTCCATACCTAATTGAGTGTGTATGTTATTTGCTCTTTAAGCCAAATCCTATGAGAATAAGATTCACTCATTCCCTCTCACCTTCTCTCACTTTCCCTCCACTGTAAAAGCCTTCTATTTTATGTGAGATAACTTACTCCATTCTACCTCTTCCTTTCTCCTTCCCAGTATAATACTCTCTCACCTCTTAATTTTATTCTCCAGATGTCACCCCTTCATCTTCAACTCACCCTGTGCCCTCTATCTATCAATCTATCTATACATACAATTTCCCCCCCTACAATTACCCTAATATTGACAAAGGTCTCATGAGTTACAAATATCATCTTTCCATGCAGGACTGTTAACAGTTCAACCTTAATACGTCTCTTATGATTTTTCTTTCCTGTTTACCTCTTCATGCATCTCTTCAGTCTTGTATTTGAAAGTCAAGTTTTCTATTTAGGTCTGGTCTTTTCATCAAGAAAGCTTGAAAGTCCTCTATTCATTGAATGCCCATTTTTCCCCCCTGAAGGATTATACTCTGTTTTGATGGATAGGTGATTCTTGGCAGTAATCCTATCTTCTTTGCCCTGCAGAACATCACATTCCAAGCCCTCCGGCCCCTTAATGTAGAAGCTATTAATTCTGTGTTATTCTGATTGTGTTTCCACAATACTTGAATTGTGTCTTTCTAGCTGCTTGCAATACTTTCTCTTGGACCTGGAAACTCTGGAATTTGGCTACAATATTCCTAGGAGTTTTCCTTTGGGGATCTCTTTCAGGAGGTGATCAGTGGATTCTTTCCATTTCTGTTTTACCCTCTGGTTTTGGAATATCAGAGCAGTTTTCCTTGATAATTTCTTGAAAGATGATATCTAGGCTCTTTTTTTGATCATGGCTTTCAGGTAGTCCAATAATTTTAAATTATCTCTCACAGATCTATTTTCCAGGTCAGTTGTTTTTTCCTATGAGATATTTCACATTGCCTTGTACGTTTATATTATTTTGGTTTTGTTTTCTAATTTCTTGATTTCTTATAAAGTCACTAGCTTCCATTTGCTCCATTCTAATTTTTTTTGCATTTTTATTTTTTTAAATTTTATTAATTCATTTTGATTTATCAATAATCACTTCCTTATGCTTTTGAGTTTAAAATTTTTCTCCTCCTTCCTGCCCACCACCCTCCCCAAGACAGCACACAATCTTATATAGGCTACACATTTACATTCCTATTAGAGATATTTTCACATTAGTGGTGTTGTAAGTAAAATTAAAACCAATAGGAGGAACCATCAGAAAGAGGAAACAAAACTTAACTGAAGAGAAAAAAATAGCAATTCAACCTTCATAGTTCTTTCTTTGGATATCATTTTCCATCATGAGGCCTCCAGAGATGTTTTAGATCCTTGTATTGCTGGGAAGGGTTGATTAGTCATCGCACAACATGGCTGTTATTGTGTACAACATTCTCTTGGTTCTGCTCCTTTCACTCAGTATCAGACTATACAAGTCTTTCCAAGGTTTTTCTGAAGTCAGCCTGTTCATGATTTCTTATAGCACAATAGTATTCCATTACATTCATATACCACAACTTGCTCAGCCATTCCCCAATTGATGGGCGTCCTCTCAATTTCCAATTCTTTGCCACCACAAAAAGAGCTGCTATGAATATTTTTTGTACATGTGGGTCCTTTTCCCATTTGTATCATCTCTTTGGGATATAGCCCTAGAAGTGCTGTTGCTGGGTCAAAGGGTATGCACATTTTGAAAGCCCTTTGGGCATAGTTCCAAATTGTTCTTCAAAATGGTTGGATCATTTCACCACTCCATCAATGATGCATTAGTGTTCCAATTTTCCCACATCTTCTCCAACATTTATCATTTTCCTGTTTTGTCATGTTGGCCAGTCTGAGAGGTGCGATGTGGTACCTCAGAGTTGTTTCTGTTTGACTGATTCTTGCTCTCTCATAGAGTCATTAGTTTCCATTTGTCAAATTCTAATTTTTTTTTTATATTTGTCTAAGCATGGGGTTAAGTGACTTGCCCAGAGTCTCAAATTCTAATTTTTAACAGATTGTTTCTCCTTCTCCTTCTCCTCCTCCTTCTCCTTCTCCTTCTCCTTCTCCTTCTCCTTCTCCTTCTCCTTCTCCTTCTCCTTCTCCTTCTCCTTCTCCTTCTCCTTCTCCTTCTCCTTCTCCTTCTCCTTCTCCTTCTCCTTCTCCTCCTTCTCCTTCTCCTCCTTCTCCTCCTTCTCCTTCTCCTTCTCCTTCTCCTTCTCCTTCTCCTTCTCCTTCTCCTTCTCCTTCTCCTTCTCCTTCTCCTTCTCCTTCTCCTTCTCCTTCTCCTTCTTCTCCTCCTCCTTCTTCTTCCTCTTCTTCTTCTTCTTCTTCTTCTTCTTCTTCTCTTCTTCTTCTTCTTTTCTTCTTCTCTCCTCTTCTCCTCTCCTCCCTCCTCTCTCTTCTATTCTTTCTCTCCCTCTCTGTCTCCCTTTCCCCCTTTCAAATCCCTTCCACTTCTCCTTCTTCACTGAAACCAGGTTCAGCTACTAGAAGTATTTTAAAGTATGAATGCAAAAAATCTCCCAAATGAGGCATACATATACCTAGCCTTCTCTCTACCAGAAGGTGATATGTGATATATGTCAACACTAGGGAGGTCTAGAAAATCTTTGTATCAATCTTCATGGTTCACATCCCATCGGAAAGCAGATTTTCCCCTTTGCACTGCAACTGACTTCTTTATTAAAATCTTGAAGAGAAAAGAAATGAGAAGAAATAGGACAGCAAGGGGCTTTCTGAGCATGTATGGAAGTTGGCTATATGTTAGAGTACCTAATAAAATAAGCATCTGCCACAGTCTTCAATGCTAAAAGAAATCCAGAAGGGCCTAAAAATAACCATATAGGGGACTTAAAATCAATTTAATATGTACCACATCTCCCTTTATATTCTTTTATTGTTTTATTTCATGAGGATTTTGTAAAAAGAATAGCTTAATGTTGTTGCTGTAAGGAATGCTAGTGCTCTTTTAGCCTTGGGGGAAAGGGAGATCAAGAAATAGACTTCCCAATAAATAAAGAAGTAGAGTATCATCAGGTAAGATAAATGCAAATTTAGTGCAATTAAAAAAATAATCAGTACTGTAGTAATGTGGAAGGTAGGTCTTTTTTAGTCAAGACTTCTATGCTCTAGAGCAGAATTATCAATCATTAAGGTCTACAAGAAGCAAGCAGCCCACAACACTCCTGAATATTTTGATGTAGTGTTAATAAAAAGGAACATATAAATTCATGGTTTTTCTAATTCAGTGTGACCCACAGGAATCCTTATGCATGTATTAGTGGCCCCTGTTTCTATTTGAGTTTGATACCCCTGCTCTAGAGATGCCCTGTTCTTTGGAATTCCTCATGTCTATGTAAAAAGTAGTGTATGCTATTCCACATGAATCTGTCTAGATGTGGTTCAAAAGGAATTATCTCTAGATTCCTCTCTGCTCACCTTTTCCCAAGGGAATTGATTCCTGCCAGAAGGAACGAATATGCCAGTACATTGAGACCAGAGGCTGGGTACTCTGTTCTTTTCAGACTGATGAGGTACTAGGTTAGAATTATATCTATCTGCTTCCCTATATATTGTTAGTCTGAAGGAAATAATTTCTAGTTTCAAGTTTAGCTTCTGATCACTATCCCTTAATGGAGAATGAGTGCCCCAAGCTATATATGCAAAGCCTGACTCCTCAGAAAATGCTAGTTCCAAAAAGGTCATTAGTAGCAAATAGACTCATGTATTCAAGTCAGTAGCAAACAGAAATAAGAGAAAGTATATAGATGAGACTATGTCAGACAGTACATAGAAGGGAGCAAGATATTTCTACTCAACCAAGAAACAGTCCCAGGTGTTATCCAAGAGGAAATTCCTGAAGTCTCTAATGTAGTGAGCTTGGGAGAGGGACATGATTGAGGTACTAGCTCTTCTGTTGGCTTCTTCCTAGAACCTTTCTCTCCCGTCAGGTACATAGAGAGAGTCTGGACACTTGTGTTGTCTTTCTCGAAGTTTGAAACCAAAAGACAAGATCTCTCTTCCTTCTGAAGTTCTCCCAACTTCACTCATTATACAGGATTCCACTCAACTTTGTGTAGTCAATCCCCATCAATGGGGAGATTCTTATGCAAATGACCTTTGAATTATAGGTTACTTCTGTAATCTTTTTGGATGGAAATTTCTTATCTCCCATACAACCTAGCTAATCTCTGCCTTCTCTCTGCTCCCTACCTCTACTTATAGGAATATTATAGGCAGGAAACCATCAACTGACTTGAGTGGGAACCCAGTCCCCTCCATCCTCTCTATGAGACATCTTATTCTTTCTATCTATTACAACAAGAACAGTGTTGTGTGGTTTGGGTCAAAGCATCCCTCACTGAAAACCAGAGAAGTGTAACTTGATGTAATGAGTGCCAGGGCAGAAAGATGTCTGATGTCTATATTGGACATCTCCTTCCTCTTCCCTCCACTTCTAAAGACAGTATGACCCTAAGAATGGGGCCTGTCTCTTTTAGATATCTGGTTGAGTCTTTGAGTTTTAGGTGGCAGTGATTCTATTGAAAGCTCAGTGTAAGTAGGGATCTAGCTGTTTTTGTTTTTGTTGGTTGTTGTCCTTCTTCAAGAGGACCAATGACATCACAAAGGTGATTTAAGTGAGGCAGAGCTTTGCAAAGTCCTCAGTCTCACTCTGTCTTCTAGTTATCTGAGTCCAGTGGCAAGACAAAGGGCCTAGGAGGCAATGGGTGGCCTTGGCCTTTCTAAATTAAAATCTCCCCCAGTTTTTCTGAGGCCATACCCATTAAATAAATAGGGGCTAGGTAAGAACTGAGACAAAAAAATGGCCCAATTTACCATCCCATCAATCTGGAAGGGGAAGACCCTCATTTTTAGTCCAGAACAGAAAACAATTGCTATTTACTCTTACTCCAAGTCATCAAAAACTAAACAATGAGCCACAGAGGCTTGAGATGGGCCATTCAATGAAAGTCAGAATGATTTGAGGTTAAAGACTTAGTCAAGTAGCTCCATTTAAACCGCAAAACGATTTTTAAAAGCCTGTTTTTTTGAGCTATATTTCAAGAAATCAAAAATGAAAACTGCATACAAAGGACAAAAGTAAATTTTCCCAGCTTTTTGAAAAAAATAATAAAAAAGAAGAAAAAGGGAAAAAGAAAGAAGAGGAGGAGAAGGAGAAGGAAAAGAAAAGAAATGATAGCAGCATTTCACAACTTCTTTTCAAATTAGCAGGTTGGGTCTCCAGAGGGCAGCTAACTACTATTCTCAGATAACATGGTAAAGACAGTTAATACAAAACCTTCCATTGCATGAACTGATGCAAAGTGAAATGAATAGAACCAGGAGAACATTGTGCACAGTAACAACAATATTGTATGGTGAAAAACTGAACAACAGCTATTTTCTGCAATACAATGATCCAATACAATCCCAAAGGACTCATAGTGAAACATGCTAACTGACTCCAGAGAAAGAAACAATATTGTCTGAATACAGACAGAAGCATCCTATTTTTCTTTTTCTTTCTCTTTTTATAAAAAAATGACTAATATGGAAATGTTTTATATAATTGAACCCATACTAGATAGCTTCCTGTCTCAGGGAGAGGAGAAGAAAGGAGAGGGAAGGAGGAAAAGATAGAATTTGAAACTGAAAACCTAAAAAAAGTAAAAAACAAGTTTTAACATGTAATTGGGGAAAAATAAAATATTATAAAAACAATCCAAAACCTCCTCCTAAAAAACCTGGTTCACTCCTTCCCACAAATCAGCATCCATGGGAGGAGTAGGCTTAAACTTAGACCATAATAGTAATGAGACCCATGTGCAGTACCCTGCACATGTCAAGTATTTACCATTACTTGCTGATTGACTGATTTATGTCACTTTGTCTCCTCTTCCCTATTCTCTTTATTTTCACCACTAAACTTAAATCCTTTCTTTGTATGAGATGAAATTTGCTTATATTAAAAGATCCATTGACTTCACTCATACTACAATATTGCTGAAGTGGTTTTTACAAAACTGTAGATTATTCAACGTGCCTGGAATGAACTACCTTCTCATTTCTGTGTCTTGGAATGCCTTTTCCCTATAATGATACATCAGCATCTCTCCCAATTATTATCAAAATAGATTTTCAGTATCATAGTTGTTTTGCTGTAGTTTCAGTCATGTCTGACTCTTTGTGACTGCACTTGGGATTTTCTTGGCAAAGATACTGAAATGGTATGCCATTTCCATCTTGAGCTCATTTTTACAGATGAGAAAACTGACACAAACAGGGTTAAGTGACTTACCCAGGGTCACATAGCAAGTAAAAGTCTAAGGCCAGATATAAACTCAGGAAGATGTCTTCCTAACTCTAGGCCTGGCACTCTTTCCATTGCACCATTTAGATACCCTAAAAAATTACTGTCAGTATCATAGGCATATCAGTAATTAGAGATTTTGGACACTTTTAATTTAGGAGCACTTTTCTTATTAGAGACAGCATGGCTCAGGGGAATAAGCACTGAGTATAAAGTCTGATTGCCTAGGTTCAAATCCTAGCTCTTGTATTTACAAACTTCCACATTAGGCTGTTCCTGTTTTCCCCAAAGATGCTAGTATTTATCCCTCCCTCTATATTATTGTACCCTCTGTCCCAAAGCCCAGTGGTTTAAGATTTTCTCCCTATTGGCAGGGAAGAAAGCCCTACCCTCCATAGGGGTCAGAGCAGAGTTGGTAAGAGACAGGGAGCTTCAGTTCTCAGCACTTTCCCCCATCAAGCCTCAAGTCTTCTCTGAACATTAAGTTGGCTTCCAGCTTTGAGAGAGAATATGGGAGAGGCCAGCCCCACTTCAGGTTACTGATGGAAAAGACTACAGGAAGACATGAGAGGAATAGGCAGTCTCCATCGTTTCACTATTCCCAGCTTGTTATTCTAGAGACTTTGGAGAATTTCCCCTTGGGTGAGATTGAGGACTCTCTTTCTTCGTTGAGCTGAATTATGTTGTTCTCAATAAGATAGCTCGGTCACTCTGTATTGTCTGGTACATATTATGTTCTCTGATTTCTGCTTTGCTATGATTTGAGTAAATGGGATTCTTTGCTATCTTCTATGTGTGTTTATTGTGAAAATGGTATTAGGTAGGAAAGGAGTCAAGCTTTGGATATAGAACTTGGGGTGCTCCTCATCCCCCAAATAACAAAAGAATCAGAAGTTAGATCAAAGCCAATCTTATCCCCTAGACTAATATTTAAAGGAGAAGATAGATTGAATCCTAGTCTTATACTTCCTTTCCTCCGATGAAACCAGAGTGTTGGCCTCCAGCCCTAATCTCCCACTTTCCCTCTTGGCAGGAATGAAAATCTTCCTGGGAGAAGGGTGGGAGGTGCAGCAAAATGAGAGGCCTCCTTGCCACATGTGAGCCTGTATACATGTGGGGTTCACTCCTCTCACTATATCATCTTGTACTTTAAGTATATCTTATAAATACACACATACAACACTATTATTTTTTGCATTTGTATGCCCAAAGCACAGCATAATCCTGTCACATATTATATGTTTAATAAATTATGTTGATTAATTTTTGATTTAGCCCTTTTGACTGCTTTCAATCTTCTTTGGAAATGTTTTAAGTACCTAAAATGCAGCTGCAATGGACCAGGGCAAATGTCCTTATCATAATAACTAGATTCATGTTGGATAGCATTCACATTTATAAAAGTTTGTAAGGTTCATATGTATTATCTCATTTAACCCAGGAAGCAGCTCTCTGAAATAGGAAGGGTTTATGATATCACATTTTACAAATGAGGACTTAAAGGTCAGAGAGTTAAGTGACTTCCCCAAGGTCACATGGCTAGTCTGTAGCATAGAAAGAAAGAAAATTTTAGCAGGAAGATCAGGACTCATCTGCTCTTCCTGCTACATAGTCACACAAAATTGGTTAGCAGAATTGTGTGAGGCCATTAACCGACAGCTGGGTAATTGTGAATTCTTTGCCTGGTGAAGGAAAATTCTTCCAATACCTGCTTGGTGATAGTCTTAGGAATATCTGAAGTGCTTGAGGTATAGATGAATCCTGTAACTGCAAATGATTTGGAGAGAAGCTTGGTGCACTAAATCAATAGCAAATGTACGTTTTCTTTCAATCTATCACATGGCAGTGTTAGTGATGGTGATTTATTTGGTGTGGCAAAACTCCGTCCTGCTAGTTTTCTTGATTAAATTTGCTACTGGATTCTGTGTGAGCTGTTTTGGGGGCACCATGAAAAAGCTTAGTCACCATTTTGTTGATAATTTTTATTAATCTATACTTAAAAAAATGCATTTGTGCAATTCCTAGAAGTGCTGAATTTCACTCATCTTCAGCCTAAATAAGACATAATCTATCTCTCCCTGATGCCTGGTTACTAACAAATCTCTAGGTATCATTGGCCTTTAAAATCAATCCTACTTTATTCACTTCTCAGCATAACAGAACAAACACAAGGCACAGTAGTGTCATGCCTGTTTTAGGAATTGCAGATTATGATATTTAAAATGTGCTGATACATTCTGATAACTGCAATTAAAATTCATCAAAATGTGGCAGTACATTCTGCTCCCTACACACTATTTACTTTAGCTTAATGGTACTAGCTTGATGCTATTTTTCATCCATCATAATTTGTTTGATCCCCCTTGATCATCTCTCAAAGTATGCCAAACTGCATTTTCCCTCTCAAATTACCTAAACACCAGCTATGTGCTTAAATCTCCAGTTTATACACTATGTAAGCAATACCCAAAATCACTACTATTAGACACAAATACGTATGAATGTGTGTGTGTGTCTGTGTGTAAAATTATTCTATACATACTTTTAAAATGTTTTTAAAATAATTTATTTATTTTCTGTTTTCAACATTCACTTCCTCAAGATTTTGTGCTCCAAATTTTCTCCCCATCTCTCCCCTCCCTCCACCCCAAGATGGTGTGCATTCTGAATACCCCTTCCCCCAATTTGGCCTCCCTTCTATCATTCCCACCCCTTCTCTTAAACCCTTCCACTTCTGTTTTCCTGTAGGGCAGGAAAGATTTCTATACCCCTTTGCCTGCATATCTTATTTCCCAGTTGCATGTAAAATCAAATTTTAACATTGGTTTTTAAAAATTTGAGCTCTAAATTCTCTCCCTTTCTCCCTCCCCACTGACCCTTGTTGATAAGGCAGGCAATTCAATATAGGTTGTATGTGTGTAGTCAAGCAAAACAATTCCATAATAGTCACATTATAAAAGACTAACTATATTTCCCTCCTTCCTATCTCACCCCCCATTTATTCTATTCTCTTTCTCCTTTCATACTGTCTCTTCTCAAAAGTGCTTTGATTTTGACACCCCAATATATCATCTCTTCTGTCTTCCCTCCTCTTTTATCCCCTTTCCCACTATTTTCCTATAGGGTAAGATAGATTTCTATACCCAACTGAATGTATATGTTATTCCCTCCT
The DNA here is from genome assembly GCF_003287225.1 of Phascolarctos cinereus. Classification (NCBI taxonomy): domain Eukaryota; kingdom Metazoa; phylum Chordata; class Mammalia; order Diprotodontia; family Phascolarctidae; genus Phascolarctos; species Phascolarctos cinereus. Next base: position 127,294,477 of record NW_027555514.1, on the reverse strand, counting down.
TTAAGCCAAATCTGATGAAAACAAGATTCATGCATTCCTTCTCACCTCCCCCCTCTCCCCTGCACTATAAAAGCTTTTTCTTGCCTCTTTTATGTAGGATAATTCACCCCAAAGCCTGTGGGCCAAGAGCTCCAGAAGCAGCTGCTGTTGTTGTGGCTACCACCCCAGGGCTGTGCTAGAGCCAGGACTGGACTACACTCCTCTCTCACCCAGGTCTGACAGACTTTTTCACTCATGAGCTGAGTTGTCTTTGGCATTCGTGGATTGAGAAGTCTGGAAACCACCACAGCTACCCCGTGATTCAGTCTCCTGAGGCCTCAGGGTTTGCTGGGGTCTGGTCTTTGCCTACACATCCCAGCCCGCCATAGCAGACTTTTTCTATCAACTATCCAGGTTATCTTAGGGTGGAAATTTATTCCATTCTGTCTTTTTGTGGGTTCTGCTGCTCTAGAATTTGCTTAGAAACATTTTCACAGATATTTGGAGGGGTTTGGGGGAGAGCTCAAGCAAGTCACTGCTTTTACTCTACCATCTTGGCTCTGCCCCCCCACCCATACTTTAAAAAAATTTTTTTAAGAGTTCTTTCTTTGGATGTAAAGAACATCTTCCTTCATAAGTCCTTTGTAATTAATTTGGGTATTTGTAATGGTCAAAATGACTTAATCATTCAAAGCTGTTCTTAAAACAATATTGCCGTTACTGTATACAACATTCTCTTGGTGCTTCTCATTTCACTCTTCATTATTTCATGTAAGTCTATCCATGTTTTTCTAAGATTATCAAGCTCATCATTTCTTATAGCACAGTGGTATTCCATCACATTCATATATACCACAGCTTGTTCAGCATTCCCCAATTGAAGGGCGTCTCTGCAATTTCCAGTTCTTTGTAACCACAAAGAGAGCAGCTATAAACATTTAAAAACATAAATTCTTTTCCTTTTCCCCTAATCATCTTTGGAAATAGACCTAGTAGTGGTATTGCTGAGTATACACAGTTTTATAACTCCTTGGGCAAAATTCTGGACTGCTCTCCAAGATGGTTGTGTCATTTCACAGTTCTACCAACCACAAATGTATCCCAATTTTAATACTTCCCCTTCAACATTTGTTGCTTTCCCTTTCAATAACTTTAGTCAATCTGATGGGTATAAAATGATATCTCAAGGTTTTTAAAATTTGTATTTCTCTAATGAACAATGGCTTAGAGCATTTTTTTTTTGAGGTGAGGCAATTGGATTTAAGTGACTTGCCCAAAGTCACACCGCTAGTGAATATTATATATCAGAGGCCACATTTGAACTCAGGTCCTCCTCACTCCAGGGCCGATGCTCTATCCGCTTCACCACTTAGCTGTCTCCTAGAGCATTTTTTTCATATGACTATAAATTCTTTTGATTTCTTCATCAAAAAACTGCCTGTTGATATCATTTGACCATTTATCAATTGGGGAATGACTCATATTCTTATAGATTTGATAGAGTTCTTTATATATTTGAGACCTTTATCTGAGAAACTGTCTATAAATCCTCCCCCCCCCCATTTTCTGCTTTCCTTCTGATTTTGGTTATGTTAGCATAAGATCCTTATGTCCATGAAGGGACCTGCAATGCAACAGAGTTCAATATACCAATTAAATGCATTTATTGTCTGAGAAAAGACATGTAGGGGAGAGAAGAGCCTACAAGAGAATAAAGAGGTAGAGAGACTTCTTCAGCTGCTCAAAGGGGAGAGAAAAGGGGTGAGATAATTAAGTTTTTAGAGGCTTTTGGAAGTGGAGGGATAGAGATGCTTAAGGGAGAAGACATCTTTAGATATAATAAATCAGAGAGTAAAGTGTTAGGGAAGTCTCTAGTCTGTGGCTGCTGCTCAAGGCCTTCTTGAGCTGTTCAAGGTTGGTCTGGCCTCTGCAGTCATTTCCAAGTTCACCTAGAGTTCACTTTGCAAAGAATCACTGGTGTGTCAACCAGTTCTGAGCCTCAGAAATCTTTCTAATTGACTGGTTATTGTGTAACTTCATTGTCCTACTCCTCTGTGAAGAAGGGAAATTCTAGCATATAGTTTTGTCATTACAGAGCTCATGTCCACAGCTATATTTATTTGTACAAAACCTTTTAAATGTAATGTAATTGAAATTATGCATTTTATATCTCACACAGCTCTATCTCTTGTTGAATTACAAATTGTTCACTTATCCATAAGTCTGATAGGTAATATGTTCCATGTTCTTCAAATTTTCTTGTAATATCTATTTTTATTTGTTGGTCATGTATTCATTTTGACCTTATATTACTAAATGGTGTAAGATGGGATTTATTCCCAAAGTCTGCCATACTGCTTTCTAGCTTCACCAACAATTTTTATCAAATAATGAATTCTTTTCCCACCAATTTAAGTCTTTATACTTGTCAAAAAATAAGATTATTATAGTAATTTGGGATTGTAAATTTTATGTCTACTCTGTTTCATTGATCTACCTTTCTATTTCTTAACAAGCACCAGATAATTTTAATAATTACTGCCTTATAGCATAGTTTAAGATCTGGTACTGCTAACTCTCCTTCATTTATATTTTTTTATTTCTTCCTTTAATATTCCTGACCTTTTGTTCTTCCAAATGAATTTTGCTACTATTTTTTCTAACTCAGTAAAATTATGTTCTAGTTATTTAATTGGAATGGCATTGGATATATAAATTAGTTTAGGTAAAATTATCATTTTTATTATATTGGCCCTGCCTACCCATGAACAATTAATATTTCTCCAATTATTTAAATCTGATTTTATTTGTATAATTTTTTTTTTTATAATTTTGTTCATATAGTTCCTGGATTTCTTTTGGCAAATGTACTCCAAGATACTTTATACTATCTAGAGTTATTTGAAATTGGGTATCTCTTACTATCTCTTCTTGGAGCATTTTGTTTGTGATATGTAATGATTTATATGGATTTACTTTGTATCCTACTGCTTTGCTAAAATTATTAATTGTTTCAACTAATAAGGGTTGGATCTTTGGGATTTTCCAAATATATTATCACATTATCTGCAAAAAGATATAGTTTTATTGCCTCATTTTCTATTCTGACTCCTTTTATTTCTTTTTCTTCTTTTATTGTTACTGCTAGGATTTCCAACACAATCTTGAGTAATATCGGTGACAATGGGCATTCTTATTTCACAATGCTTTCCCTCATTATAAATATTGCTTGCTGATGATTTTAGACAAATGCTTTTTAGCAATTTAAGGAAAGATCTGTTTATACCTATACTTTCAAGTTTTTTTATTTTAATAGAAATGACTGTTTTACTTTATCAAAAGCTTTTTGTGCATCTATTGATAAAATCATATGATTTTGTTACTTTTATTTTTTATATAATTAATTGTGTGAATAGTTTTCCTTGTGGTAAAGCATTCCTACATTCCTGGCATACATCCCACTTTGTCATAATATATAATCCTTGTAATATATTGTTATCTTTTGGTTAGTATTGTGATTACTTTATTTAAAATTTTAAAATCAAATTTAAAAATGTTCTTGTCTACTTAATAATTCTGTGGACTTTTGAACTCCCAACTTTTTCTTTGTTTATCTTTTCCAAATACTTAACTATTTGCTTAGTTAGGTATTAGACCACTTGCTCTGCTTTAAACCCTATTGTTCATATTTTTCTAGTACTTAATTATATTTAGTCTCTGACCTGTTACTAACCCTGACCATATTTGAGTTTTGGTGAGTGTTCTGACTCTGGCTTGTCTATGTGGTTCTGACTCATGGCCTTGACTTGACTTGTGGTATCAGGAAACATCTTTACTACAAACTGCTTACTTAGTTCTAGGCCCCTGGTTCTACCTTGACTATCTTCTTCCAGTGCTAGTATTGAGCCCAGTTTATACTTATTCTCCATGCTGTATTTTCAGGATTATAAGAGTTGTGTTGTGTTTTTTTTCTTCCCCAGAACTTTTACAATCTGTGACGGCAGATCATTCCTGGTTCAATGTTGACAACACCTTGGAAATGTCTGACTTTGTTTGCCTTTCCCAAACACATTGAATACTGGACTCTCTGAGAAGCTGCTATAGCAGAAAAAAAAAACCAAAATGCAATATTTGGTGTCAGAAGATGTGGGTTGGAGTCAGCTTTTTTGCTAACTGGTTTTGTTACCTTAGGCAAGTTACTTAACCTCTTCAGGTCACAGTTTCTTAATTTGTAAAATAAGAAGTCTGAAGTAATGGCCTCAAAGATCTCTTCTAGCTCTATATCTATGATGCTACAGGTACATACTGTCTATCTGACACTGAGCAACTGATTGGACCTCTAAGTGTCCAAGCTATACACTAAAATTATGCAGTGTGGAATACATTTCAATATGCATTTATAGAGAAGGTTTCATCATTGGAATTCCTTACACAATTGAAATTATAGGTCTAGAACTGGAGCAACAATAATAGAAAAAAAGATATAATGATCTAGACATTGATGATTCCAATAACTAAAATTGTGGTCATTTATTTATTTGTTGATTACTCATGTTCAACTCTTCTTGACCCCATTTGGGGTTTTCTTGGCAAAGATGCTAGAGTGATTTGCCACTTCCTTCTGCAACTCATTTGACAAATGAGGAAACTGAGGCAAACAGGGTTAAGTGACTTGCCCAGTGTCACACAGCTAATATGTTTTCATTTATTCGGTCCCTAATTATGTGTCAGGACTGTGCATTTGAAGAGTTGTAGACCTAGAAAAAGCCTTTATTCTTATTCAAAGACATTGCAACATACTCTCTGAATAGGGATTTGCCCTGTAGCTTCTTTTAACAGATGAGAAGTTTAGGAAACTGAGACCATAGTGTTTCATTTAAGGATACTAAATACCCTGTTAAAAAGTAAGCTCATTCAACAGAGTAATGAAATATTAAACACCCTATTAAAATCTATGATATATAATAAAATTTTTGGTAGCTGAACATAGCTTTTTGGGGAAGTATTCTTTTATTTTCTAGACTAATTTTAAAGGTTTCTTCCAATATAGAATATTGCTGTGTAACTTCTTGTACCTTAGCTCTCTCATGGTCTCAAGTTTAATAGGGATATTCAGTCATTATAAATATTCATTGAACTTTTTTTTTTTAAATCATCATCTCCCAAGTATTAGTGATGTTAATTCCTTGACATTCAGTGCCATTTCTGTAAGGTGTAGAAGAAATATAAAAGAATAAGAAAAAAAGAGAGCTGAAAGGAAGAAAGAAATATTTCATAATTGAGCTGCATTTTCTCTTCAAAATGGATTGGCTAGCCAAACCTCAATAAGAATTCAAGTGAAGTAGAATGACAGAGGAATACAAATACACCCTTTTTCTTTGTCCCTTCTTCATTTTCTATTATTTTAGTATCTGGGGAAAATTGATCAGCTGCATTATGAGCAAAAATTAAAAAAAGAAAAGTGCCTATCTTTGTTAATTAAGTCAGCATATCAACTGTGTAAGTATGGGTTTGAGGACAATTTGTCCCAGATTTGAGTAGCCAATTTGTGCCCCACCCCTTCAAGACCTCATGGACTCAGGTTCAAATGTACTTCCACCTAGGTAAAAAACTATATGCATCTGAAGTTAACTTAGGTTGAGGCATTCAGGTGTTCAATATGCTGATGCAGGCATAGGCAGGAAACAATATTAAAAAGAGAAAACATTTAATCAAGATAGAAATTAAGAGATAAATAGTAGAAAATAGCCAGGCTACACTCTTGAATGAATACAATGTCCTTCCCTTCTTCTGATGACAGATTGAGACTTAAATTTCCTCAGATTGATGACTAGTATTGAAGGCATAGATATAGGATTTCTTGCTCATGTAGCAATGGGAGTTGAAATTCCATCGAAGGGATGTGTCACTGCAGCCTGTCTTACGATGTGACTCCTAGAAGTATCTTGCATTGTGTCCATACAGTTCCCAGCTTGGGGTGCCTCAGGTGTTGCTCACTGCTTATCCATCCACAGCTACCTCAATGCTGCATTGGTCAAAGTGTTGCAATTTGTTGCTTTACTACATGCTTATGGAACAGAGAGTGACCATTCCTCCTTGGCCTCTTGTTGGAAAAACACACACACATGCACACACACACACACACACACACACACACACACAAAACCATGCTTGTATTAATGCATGCGGGTTCCCCCCTCTTCTTTCTTGGGGAAGAGAATTAGATGAGGGAATAAAACTAACAAACCAAACCAAAATCTTATCCTGCTCTGATTTGCAAAGACTTTTTTAGTGGAAGACAAGATCTGTTGGGTCCTAGAAAAGTAAAGATAAATACTTTGCATATAGACTCCATGATACTTATGTGTGTTTATTGTTTAAGGACCAACTTGGTTAAGTTCAGGAGGACTGGCCACTAAGCAGTGATTATTTTGGAATTCAACATCTCCTGATAATTATCTATTAAGTCCTGGGTAGCATTGTAGTTTCTATTGGTGGAAGAAGTATTCATACCAAAGAAATCAGAAATCTTTTATGTAAGTGGACAATTTGGAAAGGATTTAGAGAAGATATTAAAAATAAAGTGATGGGAATAAAATTTGTCAGTTAAAGAAACTGGGATCATATACCCAAAGATGAGAAAGTGTAGCAATGAATAAAACCCGCTGTTCTTAAGTTATTATAGTTTTTACATTCATATATCTGCAAATTTGCTCACTTGCCTATGGTGGGTAAGGATAATTCCCAGGGGATTTAGGAAGGATGTTAATGGAGGCCTCCTGAGACAACTTGCTGGCTATTTTCATTTTCTTTTTTGGAACTCATATCAATGTTTTCAGCTTAGGGTAGACAAAGTAGAAAGCAGAGGAAAATAAAGGTCTTTCATTTTGAGATTTATAGCAATTATTGCTAAGATGAGAAATATTTAAGCCAATGGAGACAGCAAAAGACTTTTTTTTTTGTCTGATAGGAAGATCAGTGAACATAACTGTAAGTCTGAATTATCTGTGTGGGTAATTTGAGAAATGAAGCATAAAATCACATATTTACTCATTGCGAAAATGGGTGAGCTGAAGATGAGTATCCCTCTAGGAGCGACATTATAGCACCTGAAAGACTTTTTGCAGTTGTGATGGTTGTCATCATGTTACTCTGAAAGGAGTAGGCTCAATGCAATTTGCGTGTGGTGATTATGTGCCAATTATGCTGAGCTGGCAGTATTCCTGTTAAATGCTGATATGGATGCTAGCTATATATGCTTGAGACCTCGAAAAAATGCAATCCTATGCCTCTTAATGGTTTTTTTCCCCTTACCTCAATTTCAAAATATATAATTTTAACTTTCAGGATGTTGATATACCCTGGCTAACTGCCACATTTGGAAGTAGATCTACAGTGGGGATGTGTAGAATTAAGTTACCTTGATTGGAATTAAGGCTGTTTGGTGCTTAATGAAGAAAAGTACCAGAAATTATTCTAATTTGTTTAAAACAGATTTCTTAGTTATCAGAAGAGCCCACTAAGGAGCATGAACACTTCACAGAAGCTCTGAATGCTGTTTGGGAGCTCTGTAAATCTTTTTTTTTCTTCCTTCTCTAGAGTGTTCCGAGGAAAATAATTATAATGGTAGCAGCTTCAAGTTTTGCCTTAGCTATTAGCTCATACCTGCATCTATCATATTATTCTTTGCTATGGGAACTTAATGAATGGAACAAAGCCAATCAAAAGTTTTGTCTTTTGGTCAATATTTTAGGTAATTAGAGCCTAAGGACAAGAAGAGTTATGATATCCTTAAATCCTTTTTCTGCAATTTACATACAAACGTTTATAATCTGTGATAGTGGTACTTCTTTCCCTTTATTGTAAGAAATTTGTAAGTATGACATCTAGAACTCATTAGTTCAGATTGTTTGGAATTATATAAGAAGTATTTTTTTTCAGTGATGGTATCCTGGAAGTAAACTAAAACATTAAATCTACATAATCTGTAGCCTTTGCCTGATCCTTGTAATCTATTTCAACAATCCAGGTGTTATTTCTTTTGTTGTCTTTCTGTTAAGACCAAAGAGAAAATAGACATTAGAACTTTGATTGTTCACATACTTTGCTTTAATTGGTTACAGAAGAAATGTGAGTCCATAGGCCTTTGACCACTGAATAAACTGGTATATTAATAAATCAAAGTTTAAAAAAGCAGGAGCCATATTCTTTCATTGTGTTTTCAGTTTAGTTTTACATATCTATTTATATGTCACATTCCACTTATTAGACTGTAAGCTCCTTGAGGACAAGGACTCTGCCATTTTTCAACTTTAAAGTGCTAACACCTAGTGTAATATTTTGCAAATTAAAATCTAATAGGGAATGCCATGTAATTGGATATGTATAATACTAGATAAAATATACGGAAGGAGGCACTCTGGACAAATTCTCTAGGAGGAGATAAAAAATTATTTCTGATGAGGAGATCAGTGAAAGTTTCATGCAAGAGGTAGCACTTGATATGAGCCTTGAAGAAATAGAAGGTTTTTAAAGACAGGGATACAGAAAGTGTGCGTTTCAGAGATGAAAAATGGCTTATATAAATTCGCTCATGTATGAACTGGAGTCAGAAGAGGGTTTGTGGAGAGGAGAAATGTGAAATAAGGCTAGATAAATACCTCTTATGGTTGGCTTGCAATATAATGTCACAAACAGGGGTCCTGTAGTTGGTCATTGCCTTAGTCGATGATAATGTACATCATGATGCATGCATACCATAATATAACAAATGAGGTACTTTGCAAATGAGCAGGAGGAAAAGATGTTATCATGGAAATGTATGACAGAAAAGAAGAGAGGGACTGGCAGTGGTCAGTAAGTAAGCTATCAAGAGAAATAACGAAAGACACTTAACACTTTAGATGGATGCCTTGTGGTGAACTTAGAGGAAGACATGGACAAAAGTCACACAAGATGGGCAGGAATGGACAGATGGCAATCATAATCTTTGGAAATATGACAGATCAAAAAAAAATCAATCAAGAAACATTTACTAAGAATCTACTATGTTCCAGGCACTTTGCTAAGTGTTGAGGATACCAAAAGAGTCAAAAGACAGACCCTGACCTCAAGGAGCATGCAATCTAATGGGGAAGACAGTATACAAAGAAATATATACAAAGAGACTACTTTGTGTTTCCTCTTTGTATCTTCAACTTCCAACATAGTGTCTTGTGAATATTAGGTGCCTAATAAATGTTTGTTGTATTAAATTAGATTATCAGCCAAGGCAAAATTTTCCCCTTAAGGAGAAAATTCTCAGCCTTAAGGGTATAAGATTATATGACTATTTCATTTTTTAAGAAAAGAACAAAATGAACAAAATATCCTATCTATAGGATAAATAGGAAATGATTAACAGAAGGAGGCACTAGAATTGACAGGTTGGAGAAGGTTTCTGGTAGAAGGTGGAATTTTAGGTGGGCCATAAAGGAATTCAGGGAGATCAGTAGGCAGAGGATTAGAGGGAGAGCATTCCAGTTATATGGAATTTTCAGAGAAAATTCCTGGAGCTGAGAGTTGGAGGATGTTGTTCATGGATCAGCCCCAAATGGCAGGTGTAAGAATACTGAAAAGTTGGAGGGAACCAGGTTATGAAAACCCCTCCAGGAGGCTATTACAATAGTCCATGTATAAGGTGATGATGGCTTGCACTAGAATACAGTAGAGTGGTGGCAGTACCAAAGGAGAGAAGGGGGCAAATATGAGAAATGTTGCAAAGGTGAAATTTTCAATCCTTGGAAGCAGATGGTATAGGAAGATTCACTGAGGTTTTTTTAAGTTAAATTTTATTTTAGCATTTATCATGATATATGTACATATATGTGTATGTGTATATGTACGTACTAACCACTGATTATTCCCCATGCCTGGAATTTACTCCATTCTCATCTTTATGTCTTAGAATCCTAGTTTTCTTTCCAGGCTAATTTTGGTGTCATCTCATCAAGTCAACAAGCACTTGTTAATCACTTGCTGTGTGCCAAAGATGATGCTAAGTGCTGAGAATAAAAACAGTTTCTACACTCAAGGAACTTATATTCTAATAGGGGGAGACAAAAAACAAAAGAAAAATAAAAGGAGTTAGGGTAAATGTTCCCTGAACAGGGCCATAGTGGACAAGGTCTGGAGAGAGAAGAGTGAAGTCTGAAAAGGAATGAAGGTGTGGAGGGCATGCCTCCATTAAAATGGAGGAGGGGAAATGACCTTCCCCAAAGGGTCTTCAGAAATGGAATGAGCTTCTAGCATGAGAAGACCAGGAGTTATATGTGTCTCTATGGTGAAGAGGCTATAAAAACAGAGTGAACTTCTAGTATGAGAAAGTTGCTATGACCTGCAGGAGAAACTCTGATGATGAGTCTGAAAAGCAATGAAGACAAAGCTGACTTGGGCATATTCCTCAAAATGGAAGTTCTAGAAAAACCTGATAGTCAGAAGAAGGTGAAACGGACATGGTGAACTTCTAGAGTGAGAAGGCTACTATGGCATGATGGAGAAATTCTGGAAAGTGAGGAGCCTTAAAATGGAGGTTCTCTTACATAAAGCCTTCCTATTTCTTTCTTAGTGTATTCACATTCCTCAGTATTTCTAATAGAGTATAAATGTCTTCAGGCAAGAGACTATTTTGTTTTTCCTTTTTTTATCTCTAACCTCCAACATAGTGCCTTGTGAATATTAGGTGCTAAATAAATGTTTGTTGCATTGAATTGGATTATCAGCCAAGGCAAAAATTTCCCCTTAAGCAGAACATTCTCAGCCTTAAGGATATAAGGTTATATGTCTATTTCATTTTTAAAAAAAGAAAAAAATGAGTCCACTTCAAATATTTTAGGGCTAAGTCCTATTCTTATTCACAAGGAAGTTTACTAAAGATCAAAAGGAGTTTGGTATGCTGAGTCTGGTAAGACTGAGACCTGACCGAATCCAACTTTTGTCAGAGATGCTTCAGAATCGACAATCTGTGGTAATTTTTTCAAGCATTCAAAAAGAAATCACAGCTAGCAGCTCCTTTGCTAAGTTTCAATAAGTCTGATTGGATTATTTTTGCTTTTCTTTAGCTCCCATCTAGCTAGACTCTTATATTCATGACTGAAAGCTGCAATTAGCACAGATCAGATTCATGGAGTAGCTAAGAGGCAAAATTCATTTTTTTCTTCCTACTTTAAAAAAGGTCATCAGGATGAAAGATGCACAAAAGGAATGTATATATGAATGTTAAGGGTGGGAGAAAAAAAGGATAAAAATGTTTTCAAAGGCTTAAAAAGAAGGGGTTAAAGAGAAGCATCTGGATAGTGGAGTGACTCCATTGTTGCTGTAGTCATCTTGTTTACCTTCAGTTTGATTTTGCTGCCATAACAATGTATAGCCTGAATTTTCCATAACCATCCTTGTCATATCAAGAGAATTTAGAGAAGGCCCCTAGCACTTTGGGTGGATCCTCTGTGTATAATTTATAGGATGAGCTGTAGATAAGAGTGGCAGGATGGACAGTCATTGTTGACTTTCTATCTGTATCTTTGGAGGGAAAAAAAACCCTACAACAATGAGATAACAGAGGCCCTGAAGTACTTTATTTATTTTTTATGTTTTACTGCATTTTTATTTATTTTGTTAAATATTTCCCAATTACATTTTAACCTGATTTAGGCAGAACTTGCAAGTTATGTATCTGTCCCAGCATGTGTCTGACACCTTTGATCTAAAGCTCTCCTTTAAGGAGTTTCTCTTTTTACACATGGATTTCAAAGTCTTCAATCTATTAGATTACAGAATCTCAGTTGGAAGGGCCCTCTAATAGCAGTACCACCAACCCCCAATTCCCATCATCTCAGTAAGAGCCATAGCCTGACCACAAGGAGATGTGTGATAGACCAGTCAACAAGTGGGAAGACATTTTACTCTGAGCTACATTAACCAATGAAGTGCTTGTCTCCAAATACTGCCATACCTACCCTTATCCTCCAATTTCCCCCCACTCTACTTCCTTCTATACAGGCTTCCAACCTCCCCTTTTCTGAGCCTCAGAGTAGTTATAACCTAAACTAACTGCTACTCACAACAGCTACAGAGCTGAATAGAGGTGCCATAGTGAAGATTTCCTCCCTCCTCACCCCACTTCAGATCACTTCATAGCTTTTACTGGAGCTCCTCAGAGAAGGTATTGGGCCCTTGGAGGCAAGTGACTGTTAGAAGTTCCACCTTTCCCCTTTTCATTTTGAGTAGGCCACAGTGAGTCATAAAGTCTGGGCAGGCACACATGAAATGTGATTGGCATTACAGATATGTTACATTATCTTTTGTCCCCCGCCCTCCAAACCCAACCCTCTTCCAAACTTTCCTATCACTGTCAAAAGTACCATCACACCGACAATCTGTTTAACTCATTTTCCATTACTGCCATGCCACATCCACATATCCCATCAGTTGCCATATCTTGTTCCCCCTCTACATCTTTGACATCTGTCTCCTTTTTATCCTGAAGTATTTTAGCATTCCATTCTCTATAGAACAGTTCATGAAAAATTAACTTACATGGATAAGCAGTACATTATGAACTCTCCATTGTCTCCTATGGGTTTTTCTTCTATATTTGCCATAAGATCTCTATTTTAATATTTCATTGTAAGACCTATTTGAGTTGGGCCAGGCAAAGTCTTAAGGCTGGATTTTAGAGGTTTTGTTTTACTATGCTATCTGGTCAAATTTTGAAGGGCAAAAGTAATTTCAGTTTATAGGTTTAACATTATACTAAAGCCTGCTATGTTACATATGACCTAGGTCAACTTTGGGGGATATTTCTCTGTTTCTTGGCTTATAGTCCCTACATAGAATCCCAAGAAAATCTCTATATTGGGAATCTTCAAACTCTATCCTTGTCAGTCTGTTGCCATAACTTATCAGATATATATGCTATATACAAACAACTGAAAAAGCAGAAAAAAGAAAAACTTGTAAATGGCTTACTGAGTCTTCTTTGTTCACAGGATTCTTGAGTGAGCATGCCTAGACTAATCCTAAAAATACATTTGCTTAGTGGTTATGGACAAGGGATTTAACCTGTTTTCAACCTAATTTCCTCATCAGAAACATGGTGACAATGTTAGTTATCATCATACGCAGAGGTACTCTGGTCTTATATTTACAGAGCTGGTATTGGAGCCAGGAAGAACTGAATTCAAGTGTTGCCTCTAATATATATTGGTTGTGTGATCCTGGGCAAATCACTTATGCCCTCAGTTACCCCTTGGTTACTCACTAAGACCATAAGTGGTAGAGAAAGTACTAGCCTATATTGGCAATGGGAGTTTCAACATTTAGGAATTCCCGCTATCAATGAAATCACAAGTCCAATCCCTATCTCTTTCATCATTTTATTATCATTTTCAAACTTATGTTGAGGCAAGAATGTTGAAATCAAGAGTCAGAGGATCAGGGTTCCAGTCCTACCTTTTCCATTTGTTACCATGGGTTGCAGGGGTATATTGGAACCATCTTGAGCAGAGTCATGTGAGCTAATTGTCAAGTGTTCAATATGAACATTTACACCTTGGAAATCAGCAAACACTATATATCAAGATCTAATTTATTGCTTTGTTGACTGTCTAGAGTTGGAGAAAATATTAAGAATTCAGACTAAACTTAGAAGTGTGCCATGCATGCATTTTTTTTTGAAGTGTCAGTTGTTAAACATTTACCAGCACACCCCTGGTTACAGCTACGTAAATTAACTGAGTCCCCAACATGTTTATTTGGGTTTTTTTTTTGCCTCACATAGATCCTTAGAAGAGGGCAGTAGCATTTGTTTGCTCCGCAGACAGTGTGGCTTATGCCAAGTAGTCTCTAAAAAAAAGAAGAGGGATGGCTCTGAAGGCAGCTGAACAGGTTTTATCTTTCTTTTACCTACATTTGAAAAGATATAAACAAACCCAATGGGAGAAACACTCATGGTAAATCCAGAAACTTGATCCAAAAGAAAGGAAAATAAAATAGCAACACACTGTAGAAAGATCCAAGAGTGAGAAGCCAGACCTCTACCTTATGTAACAGACATCATGAATAGCTGAAATGCAAGACCAAGAAGAGCACTGTGACACCCCTGCAAAAGCGGGGAGAAGGAATACTTTATAATAAAATTACAAGACTCCCTTTAGGACTGATGTAGGACAGCCAGCTGTGACATCATTCCCCTTAACAAAACAGCCCAAGTCCCCCACCTAGCCCATGTAGGGTCATTCACTATGATTCCAGAGGAAAAGCAGTAAGGATTCTGTTCTCTTCCATGTGGGCTATGATTTCTCATCTCAAAGGTAATGATTTCTCTGGGATTTTCTGTCCAGACTGTAGCATGGGACAAAGAAAGAGAAGTAAGGAAAAGAGAAGTGCTGATCAATTCCAAATTGTGCTTATTCCCTGTGCCCAGGTTAACTCTTGGGCACTGTCTACTGTCTTCATTGCTGGGTTTGTTACTTACTCAATTCCTTCAGTTGGAAAAAGGGAGAATGTCTCTATCATTCTATGGTTTTTCTTTCTCTAATGATCATATTATGGTTGTGCCTGGAATTTAATTCTTTATGGGAATGTGAAAGACTGCCTCCCTTTCCTTCTTTCACTTGTCAATACCATTACACACACACACACACACACACACACACACACACACACACACACACACACATGCACATACTCACACACTCATACACACTTGCCCCTCCCCACACACCCATAAACACACATACCTCAAGACCAAAAAAAAAAAAGGAAATATGAATATTCAAGTATCTCGCAGAACTTTTGCCTAGAGAATTAATTACCTGTAGGTTATGATTCATGGTTTAGTTAAAAGAGTGCTGGATTAATAGGCACAGAATGTGATCCAGCTCCTAGTTGTGCCATTTACTATACTCAGTTCAGTCTATACTCAATTAATTTGTCAGACTGATCTTCCTAAAGCATGTTCCTCCCCTATTCAATAAACTCTGTTGTTCATCCTTTTCGAAGAGGACCAGTGGCATCATAGGTGATGTCTTGACTTGTGAGTGAATTGGATTTAGGTGAGGCAGAGTTGCCCAAAGTTCACAGCATCATTCTCTCTTCCACAGTCATCAAAGTCCCGTAGCAAGACAAAAGTCAGGACAACTTGTGTTGGCCCAGAATGCAATGGCATCTTTGATTTCTGACCAACCTCTAAGCATTCCACTACTTCTGCTGCATTCATGGCTGTTGAAACAATTGTTCTCATCTACCCATTCCACCAGAGGAAGTCTTCACATGCTTGAGGTAGGTACCCCCCTAACTCATCAACAAGTGTGAGGTCTGTTGGATACCCTCAATCTGGTTTAGCCCATCTGTGAGGATGGTTTAACAAAGTCTGGCCACTGTGCTTACTACAGCTTCTTGGAACCATGGGTGAGAGCTGGGCGAAGGTGGACACCAAAGGTGGATAAGAAGCCCTGAAAAGGCTTTTGGCAAGCCCTCACATCAGAGGTACTAAGAGGCTAGATGAGAATTTTGGCTCTCTTTTCTCCTGTTGCTCTCCTTTACCTCCACTCCAGACCATGTTTAATCCATCTAAGTCTTCCTGGTATAGCTGGAGGGTTATAGCTAGGATATTTTTCCTGCTAAGGATACTTTTCTGTAGCCATAACTAAGAAATACTCACAACAACCCACCTCTGACCAGGCTGGGTTCATCTTTGGTGCATGGCTGGCTTTGTGGATCATTTACATGCATTGCCTGTTTGACCAATCAGACTCTGGCTTGTGAAGTGGTGACTCCACATGTGAAAATACAGTGGCTCTGCTTCCCTCCTGGGCTTGTGCAGGTGATTCCTTGAACACAAGTGTGAGACTTTGAACTCATCCTCATATTTATCCAGATTATCAGAGGTGATCACTGAAATATTTTGAGCTCTTCCAAATAAGGCACGAAACAAGGGATTTAAAGACAACTAGCTTTTCTTTTGGAGGTAATGGCAAGATTCTATCATGCCAATATAAACTCCTTCATGGTTGAGGTGATGGTAAGAATGTCCAAGAACATTTTTATGATTATCAGTTTGCTCATCTGTGAAGTGGGAATAATGCTTGAACAAGTGGTTGTGAGGAAAGTGCTTCGTAAAGATTACTGCCCTACATGAGAGTGAGCTTTAATTATCATTAGCATGATTCAAGAGCCACCAGAAGATGGTCTGGTTATACCAGCAGCTGACATTCTAGATAGCTCTTTGTGGTCCTCAAAGCATTTGAGACCTGAGATTGCTCATCTGGGCCTCCTAATTCACTTGTGAGGTAGAGGGCACATGTCATTATCCATATTTTATAGAGCAGCAAATTGGTCCACAAGTTCAATGAGTGGGAGGCAGCTTGGCACAGTAGAATAAACACTGGCTCTGGAGTTAGAGGACCTGGGTTCAAAATCCATCTTTAATGATTACTTCCTATGTGTCTTGAGGCAAATCCCTTCAGCTTCCCTGACCTCAGGACTGTCTATAAAAATCCAAAATGACTTGCAAGGACATTTCTATTTCTCCAGTTAGTATCCTATGACTTGTCTAAGGTCCCACACTATTATGTAAGAAGCTGAGCCAGTATTTGAGTGCGGATTTGCCAAATATGGGGTAGTAGTCTCACCAAAAGGACAAAAATAGACTTTCTAACATAGCTGATACCTGCCGTTGGCATGGAATAGCAGTGTGGTGCAGTGAATAGGGTGAACTGGTCTTGTAAAGAGTACCTGGGTTCAAATCCCAGATCATGTGCTTAATAGTTGTGTGACCCTTGACAATCACCTAACTTTGCTGGGCTTCAGTTTCCTCATCTTTAAAATGAAAGGATTGGACTCAGTGACCTCTACAATCCCTTCTATCTCTGAAAGTGTAGTTATAGTAGGTCAATCAAAGCAAGTAATAAAATTTTAAATCATAAGATTATTTGTCAAAGAGGGGAAAAAAAGAAGAAGAAATTGGATATTGCGGGGAAAAAAAATCCTGTCAGAGTTAGTCTAACCTAGCCTAGTGCCCTTCTCTACTCTAGAAATATCCTACCAAATGGGAACTTACTTTCTTTTGAACTCCTTCTTCTTTGCATATTCTTAATCAGTCATCTAAAATGTAGCTCATTTTAGTACTGCCTCTTTGTGTGAGTTCCCAGGATTAAAACTGACCTTTCAGTAGGTCCATTTTAAATTGGTGGCTTCAGGATAAAGTTCAAGGTACGCCCTAATCTCATCAGCAGTTGCTCTTCAGTTTCTATCCAAAAGCAGATTGCTTTTAGGGAATCTCAAGCATAGCACCAATCCCATAAACTCTAGTGGTTTCCTGCTATCTCTAGGATCAACTATAAAACTCTCTTTGGCTTTTAAACCCTTTGTAACTGGGTCTTTTCCTACATTTCTGGTTTTCTTACATATACCTATATTCTAGCTACTCCATGATATAGTGATACTGGCCTATTTTCTCTTCCTTGAGACACTTCGTCTTCAAATTTTGTGCAATTAGACTGTTTTTTCCCCTTCCCTGGAATTCTCTCCCTTTTCATCTCTGTCTCACAGCTTCCCTGACTTCTTTCAGGTCCCTTCCACAAAACTCTACCTTCTACAAAACAAAACAAAACAAAACAAAAAAAAACAACCTTTCTCAGCACTCCTTATTCATAATACCTTTCCTGAAGTTATCTCCAATTTTTCCTGTATATACCTTGTTTGTACAGAGTAGTTTACATGTTGATTGTGAACTGCTTGAGAACAGGACTGTTTTTTCCCCCATTTCTTTGTATGCCTAGCGCTTATCACAATGCCTGCAACATACATTTTTGAAGACTGGTCTTGACTTTAAGTACATTATGTTTTTAATAAAACTTGTTAGATTATATTAGATATATGCAAAATGATTTAGTAAATTGCAAGCCACTGTGCAAATAAGAAGTATTTATTACTATTATCATTATTTCTGTTAGCATTTTTGTTCTTATCTTTTTATATTTTATAGAATTTGTATAGAAACTGTTCTTGGGGGAAACACTAACTCTTCTGCCTTTGTTCTTTTATGTATAATGGTTGGAGGATGATTGCACAAGTAGAAAAAATGATTGTTTTTTGTAATTAAGAGATAAATTGAGATGCAACTGATAGCCTATCTTCTATAGGTTGACTACAAACATTCATTACGACTTTTTTGGAGCAAACAAGAAGACAAGTTAATGTCCTTCATCTTATTCCCAAAGAGTTGGATTTAATCTGCTAGTTCTCTGTATTTTGAGACTTTTCAATTTCACGTAGTTTGGAGATTGTGAAATTTTAACATTTTCTAAAAACATTGGTTCTTAAGTTTTTATAGATAAAAGTTATGCTAGGATGATTATGGATAACACTTTGGCCTGGGATAGTGGTCCAGGTCTAGTATATTTTATTGAATGCATCCTCCAGGGCATTTTGAGGTCTGTATTTTTCTTATGAGGATTTCTTGTCAGTCAGTTTGTAAAACATAAATTCTGACATGTAGTTCTAGCCACTACCAGGTCATGACTTGCTAGTTGTTTGGTGGTTATTATCTTGCTGTAGGCTGCTATATTGAGTAGGGTTTTTTTCTTCTGTTTCCTTGCATAACCTTTATTTATCACTAAATCTAGAAACCTTAAGGACAACCATTCTATAGTTTCTTGTAATGATAACCAGGTCCAAAATTGTCAGCATAAACTCCTCTGTTTCAAAAATAATCTCCTCAATTCAGCAATTTTTTAGTTATTTTGTCAACACAGTATTTGGTTCATATTGATGTTGCCCTTTGAGGGCCTTTTTGATTCAATTCTTGGCTCTTTTTTTCATTTCATAGAGTCTATTTGGAGCAAGAGTTCTTTTTTTTTAAGTTTTACTGATGCATTTTGTTTTTACATCATCCTCATTTCATGAGAAGTCTCATAATAAATTAAAACAGTTAAGTAAAACTAACACTATGATGATTCATATTAAAATGCATGCAACATTTCACATCTAGAGCGTTCTCCTGTTTCTCTATTTTAAAAAGCCTATTTTTTCTCAAACTCCATTTGAAAGAATGAAAAAAAACCACATATTTTTATAGCAAATGTGCAAAATATATGCATAGTAAGCAAATAAATCTCAGTGGTCACATAATGTACAAACACACACGTGTGCAATATGTAACTGATGCATATATATGTGTAACTGTGTAGGTATTATAAACATATATATGCACATGCGTGTGATATGAATGGTGTTTGATGAATGATGATATATACTTTTCATTTCAGAGAGGTGATCACTTTAGGCCACAGAATAAGATATATATCTATACTGATGATATATTCATATTTCTAAATATAGATATCTCTATATATTTATAGATGTGCATAAATATCTGTTTTAACATATGTTTTCTTTATAATTTTATATAATCTATAGTTTTAATATACAGCTATAAATATATGTCTTCATATGGATTGATTTAACTCTTGACTTAACTTTTCATATATATATATATATCTGGATCTACATAGTTACATATCTATATATGTTTAATTCTATAGACTAAATTGAAAACCTTTCTGGACTGGATAGCATATTTCATCATTGATCCTCCAGAATCATGAATGGTCATTGAATAGAGCATAAATATTACAGCAATCAAAATCATCTATTTTTACAATGTGTTTGCTAGTGTATAAATTCTTTCTTGGTTTTTCTCATTTTATTCTTTATCAGCTTATAAAAATTCTAAAAATTGTTTCTTTTTAGAATATTGATATTATAGTATAAATATTTTTTATGATTCTATTAACTTTACTCTGCATCAGTTGATGTTTCTTCCCATGTTTTTTTGAAATAATCTGTTTCCTTATTTCTTACAGCACAATAGTATTCAACATATTCATATCACTATTTATTCAGCCACTCCTCAATTGTTGGACATCAACTTTTTCAGCAGCCATTTACTTACTACAATTTTATTGCATTGTGATCAGTAAAGGATGTTTATAATATTTCTGATTTCATGCATTTGTTGGTGAAGTTTTTTATGCTTTGTGACATTTTTAATGTTTGTAAAGATGCAATTTTTACACAGCTGAGAAATATACATACACTTTTATTTCATTCTATAATTGCCATAAGTCTATCTGAACTAATATTTATTTTTTAATTTATTCATTTTGAATTTCAATAAAAATGACAAAGAAAGAAAATCTCCATGTACACAGCACAATACAACCATGAATTTCTATTTCATATTTTTTTGAGAAACTGTGTAATAAACACTACACATTGTTTTCAAAGCCACTCTGTTTTTCTGTGCTTTCTTCTAAGTTTTTTTAGTTCTCTGCTATGCACTTTTTATTTTTTCCCTGTCTACATCCCACCTTAGAGAGCCTACTGTTAGACACAAAACCATACTATACATACTTCTATTTATCAGTTGTTTCCCTGCATGTGGATAGCATCTTTCTTCACAGGTCCTTTGTAGTAGATAAGAGTATTTATGATACTCAAAATAACTTGGTTGTTCAAAGTTATTCTTAGAACAATATTACTGTTATTGTATACAATGTTCTCTTAGTTCTGCTCATTTCACTGTTTACCATTTCATATCTTTCTCTGTTTTTGCTGAAATCAAGCAGCTTGTCATATAGTACGATAGTATTCCATCACAATCATATACCACAACTTATTCAGTTATTCCCCAATTGATGGGCATCCCTTCAAATTTTAGTTCTTTGCCACAACAAAGAGAGCTGCTATAAATATTTTAGAACATAGAAGTTCTTTCCTTTTTCCCCTAATAACCTTGGAAAATAGACCTAAAAATAGTATTGCTAGGCAAAAACATATACACAGTTTTATAACTCTTTGGTCGTAATTCCAGTTTGCTCTCCAAAATAGTTCTGCCAACCATGAATGTTTTCCAGTTTTTCCATATCCCCTCAATATTTCATGTTTTCCCATTTTATTATTTTAGCAAATCTGATAGGTTTAAGATGATATCTCAAAATTGTATTCATTTGTTTTTTTAATCAATTGTGAGATTTTTTAGAACATTTTTCATATGATTATATGTAGTTTTAATTCCTTCATTGAAAAACTACTTGCTCATAACTTTTGACCATTTATCAATTGGGGAATGATTCAGCTTACAAATTTGACAAGTTTTTTTTTATATTTGAGAATATGAGACCTTTATCTGAGAAACTGTCTATAAAATTTTTCTCCCAGTTTCCTGATTTACTTTTACTATTGTCTACATTGATTTTATTTGTACAAAAAAACCTTATAAATTTATGTAATTTATCTAATGCTTCTAAAATTTTAGTTGGGTCCTTAACTTTTATTTATTTTATTGGATTTATCTAGAGTACCAATTACAATTTCAGACAAGGCACTAACCAAAATAGACTTAATAAAAAGAGATAAAGATGGAAACTACATATTTCTGAAAGGTAATAGACAATGAAGTCCTTTCAATTCTTATTATATATGTACCCAATGGCATAGTTATTAAATATTTAAAAAAAACTAAATGAATTGCAAGGAGAAAAAGTAAAATTATAATAATAGGGGACCTCAATTTATATTTATGAGTTCTTGATTGGAGGTTCTCAACATTTTTTTTTTGTGTCATAGGCTCCTTTGGTAGTCTGTGAATCCCTTCTCAGGATAATGCTTTAAAATCATAAAATATACCAGATCATAAAGGAAATTATATTGAAATTCAATAATGAATATATGTGTATATGCAATATATTTACATACGTATACATGTACACATTCCATGTAAAAAGTTTATGGACCCCAATTTAAGAATCTGATCTGGAGAGAAGCCACTACAGTGGCATTCAACAAATCCATTTTTATGTACCTTTTTTCTACCTTCAGTATTGTTCAAAGAAGTATATAGACTTCTTTTAAAACTTTTTCTTTTTAATGTTTGTTTTCTGCAATGGAATTAATATAAAAATGATCATGGGACAAGTCGCTTTCCTCATATTATTCTTTTATGTTGAATATGCTATAGACTATTGCTTTCATGGGTAAAACAACTTTTTTTCTTATAATTTAATAGAAGTATTGTTATGAACCTCATCTTCTGTAGTCTCACAGAAATCTTCACTGGAACAACCTTAATAGCAGACAATATGATGGGGGTGATATAGCAATCTATCTATCTATCTATCTATCTATCTATCTATCTATCTATCTATCTATCTATGTACACACACACACACACACATATAGTCTAATGTTTTCATTGATTTGATTTAATTACTTTTCTTTTTATAAGTGGCACTTATTTTTATGGGTCATTGTTATGTCTGGCCACTTTATGGGAAACATTTGTTTTCTAGGTTGATGCCTTGCTTCTAATAGAGTTTGCTGAATTCTCAAGAATATTTTGATGTCTGTATTTTTCATATGAGAATTTGATTTCTGTAAATTTATGAAAGATCAAAAACTTCTGTTTAGTAATCTTGGCCACCAGATCATACCTTTTTTTGTATTCATAGTCACGTCCCAGCTAAAATCCCACTTCATACAAAAAACTTTTCCCGATCCCTCTTAATGCAAGGGCCATCTCTCTGTTGATTATCTTCTATTTATCTTGTATATATCTCATTAGTACGTAATTATTTGCCTCTCCTCATAACTAATTGTAAGTGCCTTGAGAGCAGGGATTGTCTTTTGCCTTTCTTTGTATCCCCATTGCTTAACACATAGTGCCTGGCATTTAGTAGGTGCTAGATAAATGTTTACTAATTGACTATTTAGTAGGCACTTTAAAAAAAACTCATCATACTATGCTATATTGTTTCTACTATTGCTCCTAATACTAATTTGCATAGACCAGATATTTTATTTGTACAAAAAAATTACCAGTAATTAATTTACTAAAAAGAAAATCTCTCCTGCTAAATCAGATCAAAAGAGTTATTTTGCTACTTAGAGTTTTAGAGAGTAAGCTGTGACATCTAAAGTTTAAGTGATTTTCCCATGATTATACAGCTAATATGTTTCAAAAAGAAGGATTTGAACCAATATCCTCCCAGCTCCAAGGTCAGCTCTCTATCCACTATGCTGTGCTGCCTTGTGAAACTGTTATTGCTAACAGTGTTTTGACTTTATTAAATTAATTCATTAAACCAAACAAATAATTAAATTAAATGAGAATTATAGTTTAGCTGTGCCTCTCATAGTATCTTGCAAAATGCTTTAGTAAGAACTTAAATGTTGGAGTAATTGAGCAAAATTTCTTTTTACAGTTACAAATCTGTACTGGAAAACATTTAAAAAATCAGCATTCTGCAAACATACTTTAAGAATCATGAAATTAGCGGAGCAGTCACATTTATTAGTTATCTGAAAAAAAATGTTTCTTAGAATCATCTTATCATATACTTGACAAGTAGCTTTCTTGTCCTGCAGGATCCTTCCCATGACTCCATAATTATGTGGCATATTTCTTCACAGACATTAAACTTCTTAATTTTTTTTAAATTCAGCCTTTTAAGTGTCCCTGAGATGGAAGCAGGCCATCTTCACACCCCTGATTAAAAACAAACAAAAAACCTTCAGCAGCTTTCTGTTGCCTGACAAAATATAAACACCTTAGATACGCATTTGAGATCTTCCAGCATGTGGATCCAACCTTCATTTCCAGCAGTACCTGATATTATTCCCCTTTCTACTCAGTCAAACTGATTTACCAACTCTTATTTTGTTCCATCCTCTCTAGCCCCTGTACATTTGCACATGGTACCATACTCTCTTCCATGTCTGAATATTCTCCTCCATCCCACATCTCTATTTAAATCCTTGCCTCATACAGTTAGAGCCTGAAGAGAACTCACATATAGTCCAATCCTTTTATAACTGAAAAAAAATGAGTTCCCTAGAGGTGAAATGCTTTGCCCCTAGGTCACACAACTAGGAAGCAATAGAACTCTGATTTGAACTGAACTCTCTTGATTCAAATCCAACACTCCTTTCACTGCACCATGACTCCTTCAAATCTCAGCACGTGTACAATCTTTTCCAGCCAGGATTTACTAATCTGCTTATATAGAAGTGGGTATTTTAACCCCTGTCCCACTGCTTGAACCCTTCTTATGCAATTAATCATATTCTAATATTCTCCATCTAGACTGTAAGATCCTTGAGGACAAGTATCAGTTTTTTTCCCCTTTTTTACATCCCCAGCATATAGTATAGTGCCCATATTATTCATGAAAATTAGCCCCCACATCTGAAATAATTTTAGAAAGAAATTTATTTAGTCATTTGGTGAAGGAGAGAGCTGGAAGAGGTTGTGTCTCTGTTCCATACCTATGCAAAGTTTATATTCTGTAAGACACAGAGAAAAGTACCAGCACATGATCTATAGGTAGCAATTGGCAATTTTGTAGATAGTTCCCAGTCAAGGTCCATTGAGTTGTATATCAGTAGGCATAAACATTCAAATTTTCGGGGGGCAGCTAGATGGCATAGTGGATAAAGCACCAACCCTGGAGTCAGGAGGACCTGAGTTCAAATCCGGCCTCAGACACATAACACTTCCTAGCTGTGTGACTCTGGGCAAGTCACTTAACCCCAGTTTCCTCACTTAAAAAACAACAACAACAACAACAACAAAAGCAAATTTGGGGGACCCAAAAAACAAACATTGGGTAGATCCAAAAGAAGAGCTTGATGGGATCCTAAACATTCTCTGTAGCCCTCCAGCTTCCCAATATCTCTAAGGTCAGTCTGACCTCTGCAGTAGGATTTTGGGTTAGTTATCTACCCACATAAAGTTAGGTTCAACAATATTAACAAAGGGTAAATAATACATGTTTTCTCATACTTGATGCATGACACTTACAAATATTTTATTGAGGTGAATTGATTTTGATACAGGGACATGGTCACATGACTTATTCAACCCTTTACATGGATAAATAACTTTCATCTTCTTACTCCATTCAGCTCTCCACTTCAGAATTTATTTCCATTCCTATGGCTTATGAGACCATCCCACCTTTTTTCTTGATTAATCAATCAGTGAATAAAACAACACCCCCACATTATGGTTTTAGATTCTAGTTTAGCTTATCTGAAATTCAGATCAATGGAGATACTAGAGTTTGTATCTTTGCCAAAACTGTAACTTTCCTGCCATCCAAAAATGAGAAAGCTACCAGAAAAACAGGGCATATTTATATTTCTTCCCAAATGAACATATTTCTTCTTTCAGTGTCAACCTGCTTTTGCATTAAAAAAAAACACTGATTCATCTTTCCCTAAATTTGTAATTTAATTGAGTCTAACAAGTTTTCTTGAAAAAAAAAAACTGTTTTGCTCTATTCCTTATGATAAAACTAATAATCATTCTGAAACTAAGCACAGAATCATGTTTAAAATAGACAGGTTGTGTAATAAATAGAGAAAATAATAGAATATAGATTTCACAGTTAAAAGATCATCCCTTTAATTAGAAAGACTTAGCACCCTTAGATAATGGGTGGCAAAGAGAATGTGAACAAACCACATATTACTTAGAAGTAGCCCATAAATCTGTATAGCCAAGCTGTTTGGCTGATTAATTTCTCTTTCGTCCCTACGTGTTATGTTAAGGGCCTCACTGACTTCCTGCAGACTATAAGCTTTCTTCGGAACTTGGTTTATTGCTATCCTATATTTTCACTTTTTTATTGTTAATGATTGATTCTAGCCCATATTAAAATGTGACTAACATGTGCAGTATAGTTATCCTCAGAGAAGGAAAAAATGAGGTTGAAGTCTCCAGTTACTTGTATGTACATGTGGGTGATCTTCCTGAGATAATTTCTCCATAATGAAGGGTACTAGATTAGGTTTTAAAGTATTAAGAGAGCCTTGCACATACTGTGGCCTGAGTTGACCTTGGAGTTAGAAAATACTGGGTTTAAGTCCCACTTCTGACTCTAGCTGTGTGATCAGCAGAAAGTCACTTAATCTCTCTACAATGAATCTCTGGCTCTGGACAAAAATAAATAAATAAAAGTAAATAATTGTTGATGTAAATAAAATAGTTATCTAAATAATGGATGTATAGTAAGATCATCTGAAGGCAAAAAAGCAAAAAATGATATGAAACAAATAAAAAGTAAGAATCAAAAAAGGAGTAGCACAGTGTAGGGATAAAGGGAGGGAGAAAGGAAGAGAATAGAATAAGCATTTATAGAACACCTATTATGTTCTAGGCACTGTGCTAAGCACTTTTTACAAATATTGTCTTATTTGATCCTCACAAAAACCCATGAAGTAGGTACTATTATTTCCCCTATTTTTAGAGCTGAGGAAACTGAGGCAAATAGAAATTAAGTGACTTGCTCAGGACAAAGCTGCTAAATGTCTGAGGCCAGATTTGAACTCAGGTCTTCCTGGCACCAGGTCCAGTGCTATGTCTGCTGTGTCACCAGATGCCTAATGAGAATTAGACCAGAAGTTAGATCTGTGCTTGAGTTAGAGGATTATGGATTTAGGCCTGGAAAGAATCCCAGACACCATTTAATCCTTTCATTGTATAGATGAGGAAACTGAGATTCAAGAGAGGTTAAATGATTTGCCCTAAGGATATTCATGTTAAGTGGTGAAGCCAGGCTTCAAATCCAAGTTCTATGAGTCCACATCTATCCTTTTTCCTCTACACCAGGTTAACTTGAAAGCCCCAATTCTATTCATTCCTAGTTATATGACCTCGACCAAATCATCTCACCTCTTTGGGTCTTAGTTTTCTCACCTATAAAAAGAGAAGAATAGACTAAATAACTTTTTCCTTTTAGGTCTAAAATAAAACTACAAGTCTAAAATAAAACTATAAATGACCTTGGTGTTATGTCTTCCATTGTTGCAAAAGATGCTGGAACATTGAACACAGGAATAATACAAAGATAAATTAATCTTTTGAAGTTGATCAGGATAGACACTGAGATGACCTAATGGACCTGCTCTCTGCTTTAAGTGGATATCAATATTTATATGTTTTAAGTAGCTTGACTAAATACTTTCCTATATTCTTCCTGCTCCTCCCAAATGCACCTTCGTTCCCTGCAATGAAGACAGACCTTAAAATAATGATGTGCCATTCCTTTCTGTAGCTGATTAAAAAGTCCTGTTCTTGATGAGTTATAAAATTCATCGGTTACTGAACAAACTGTTGATTAAAAATGTGCATAAAAAGCATAAAAAGTCTTAGAGGCAGAAGAGAAGGGTTCAAGCCCCAGCTCTGATACTAGCTCAATAACAATGAACAAGTAATTTAACCAGTCAAAGCCTCAATTCCCTTAGTTACACAGTAGGAGTAATACTATTTGTACTTGTTATCCAACAGATATGAAGAAAATGCTTTGCAAATCTTAGAAGGATCTGCAAGCTTATTGTTATGATTGTCTGCTATATCCACTACCCAATGGTCACAATTTGAGATTATCTTGAAAATAACTAGACCAGGAGTACCTTCATATAAAAATCTGTAGGACTGCTAAACTCCTTTCCTGCTGTAGCTCCCTTACTGTTCCCTCTTTAACCTTGTATTTACATTATGTTACAGATCTGCCTTTCTGTTTTCTTCCTCCATCTCCATGTGTCAGAAGAGAGAGGAGAGAAAAAAAGCAGTTGTCTCTGGACTACAGAAAGCAGCATGCCTTAGATTCTTTGTGCCTGTTTTAGGGCATCAGGATGTAGCAGTCAAGGCTCTGATAGTCAAGTAAGTAGATAAGATTGTTGGAGGGGATTTGAGCTGAGAGTTAGCATTTGTGGTAACATACAGCAAAGATGTTATATGTGGGGTAAGTTTGGAGAGATTGGTAGTGTGAGTTTGATAAGTGTTTCATAAAAAGTTGAGAAAATAATTGAGTTTGTGCTGACAAATGTATAAATAGAGCCTGTGATGGACATTGGGGTGTTTGAAAGATGTTTCTAGGGATAAGGTTGGTTCCTATGGCTTTTGTTCTATGGTTGCAGGGGGTGAGCTGTGATGAAACTTCGAAGATTAGATTCTGATTGCTACAGCCACAATCATGGCTTTCTGAACTCCTAGTTCTGACTCAGGAAATGAGTGCAAGGGATAAGAATAATAGAATAAGGTGACCTAAGGGCACAATAAAGTATGAAAACGTTACTAGACCTCATTGCACAATAAATGATCATCTGTTGCCAGTTATTCGTACCGTCTGCAAAGTGCAGTTGTAGGGGTTGGAAGAGTTCATCTAAGCATTCCTTTCCTGAACAAGTGCTCCAAGGTCCAAAGTATCTCAAGCATGAAAGTGTTTTGCTTTTCTACAAGGGAAAAGGCCCTTTCAAACACCTAAAACTATTTCTTCTTTAGTTAATATCTATCAAAGAAGTAGGGATTTGGGATTCATTTAGGGGTGTATGATTTCTCTCTAAGGAGCCATCCTTGGACTTAAGTTCATTCTTACTCATCCATAAATGTTTATTTTAGCCCTGCAATCAATCAATCAATAAGCATTTATTAAAAATTATTATTCTGTAGCAGACACTGTGTTAAATACTGGGAATGCAAATACATAAATGAAGCAAAGCAAAATTTTTCCAGTCCTCAAATAGCTTGCATTCTATCAGGAGACGTGATATATACATGAATATGTACTAAGTATACACAAGGTAAAATACACAGGCTAATTTAGTAAGGTGATACTAGAAGTAGGTGGGAATTAGGAAAGGTCTTAGGGAAGAAGTGATGTTTAAACTGAATTCTGAATGAAAGTAGGGATTCTAAGAAATGGGTGGAGTGCATTCTGGGCATGGGGGATAGATAGCCTGTTCAAAGGTATGACAGTGGGGAAATGGAACATTTGGTGAAGAATAGGAAGAAGCAGCGTTTTGGTTTACCATAAAATGTATGAAAGACAATGGCTGGAAAGGCAAGATGTTGAGGGCTTTAAATGCCTAACTCTTTGATTATTGTTACCTTATCATGTATTATGTATTTGATCATTTATTTTTCAAGTCTTTCTTTTTAGAGCATCATTTAACGCAAACTAATATAAATACTGAGAGAATAGAAGGCATCCTTGTGACTGCTTTGGCAGCATTTTGACTTTGTTTCTTATGCGGATCTTTAAATACACAGCTACTTTCAGAGCCCTTGAAGCCAAACTCACACATACTCTCTCTCCCTTTTTAATTTTTTTTTTTACTAGACTAGTGGTGAATCAGTAATCTTTATTTATAAAGGAAATTAAGATTATTTTAACTTCTGGAGATTTAATTTTCTAGAGATTTCCTAGCTTAACTAAAATTTTAATACCTACTATTAAGGAGCTTCCCCATCATAAAGACCATTTGTGATTCAGAATAAGAATATTAAAAAGATTAACTTATGATCTGAAAAATGGTACCATAAGTCATTAATATGAGGCTCAGCAATTATCACTGACGAGCCACATCACTTGATAAGTCTGAGTTCCCTTCCAGCTGCCAAATGTATTATGCTAATAAGTATTTACTAACATTGATCATAATTGATTTGGAAAAAAAAGACCCGTGTATGTGACAAATGATATTTTTTGTTGTTATTTTTCCCATGCTTAGCTTCTATGTGTAAATGTTTCTTGCCAAGTGCTGGCTAAAAATGGGCAATTTTACATCTTTTAACATCATTAGTTTCCTCACAAAGAGCCATTGTTTCCTCTCTATTGAAGAAGCTCTTCAAGAAACCCTAAAGCTGTCTCTGCATCCATTACGCGGAAAATTCTCAGTGCTTCACATTTCTTTGAAACTAACTAATGATTCTGGACTTCCTCCAGGCACTGCACATACTTAGAATGCTTATGCATTCTCAGAAACACAGTATGAACATACGTCACCCTTCTTTCTGAAACAAGCAAGTCTGTCTTAGTTCATCTCATGCATGGACTTAATGCACTCTCCAACAATAAAGTAGCTGTTGATTATTGCTTTGCACAGTTGTGGCAGCCTCATTAGTTTCACTACCTAGCTTGAAATGGTTTCATGCCAAATTAAAAATGTAGGTCATTCAAAGGACTAATGTTGCTAGTTCAGCCTAGAGAAATTTAAAGCTCACCTGTATTCTGTTACAAATAGAAGAGTCCATTTTCTCATCATTCTACACCAAGCCAGTTCCCACAATGGGCACAATTATGCATGCCATTGTTATAAAAGCAATTACAATTACATTGTTAGGTACACATGCCAGACATGTTCATTAGACTGTGGAATTTTCAAGACATTGTGTGTGGATGACTGATCTAGCAGTTGGAATTATTTTGGTGGGCTGTAAACTCATAAATCAAATGAGAAAATGTTTGTAAATCATTTAGCACAGTGTCTGGCACATAGCAGGTGCTTAATAAGTGCTTGTTCTTCCTTTTTCTTAGACTTACAGAATTTTAGACTTAAACATGACCTTAGATTTTTAATTCAACTCCCTTCATGTTACAAATATGGTAACAGAGAGTGAGAGAGGTTAAATTACTTACCTTAAGTGAAAAGATAAGTTAATGTCAGAACAAGACTAGAAGCCAGATCTCCTAATTATTTATCTTTAATTATCTTTTCCTTTTCCATTTCTTTTCTGTTCCTTTCTTTTTTATATTTATTTCATTCCTTTTTCTTGGAACTATAATTTTCAGTATGTTTTTCTATTGCTTCTTTTAAAAATTGCATCAATCTTTAGTCCTATCTTTCTGAGATTATCAACACTTTGTCTTGTTAGTATATAGCACTTTGAATGTTATCTCCTTCATTAGATTGTAAGCTCCTTAGGGACAGGGATTGGTTTTGCCTTTCTTTCTATCCCTATTGCTTATTACAGTGCTGGGCATGGAATCAGAGCTTAATAAATCCTTATTCTTTTAATTTTTGTGTTTTACATCATGACCATTTTCCAATTACATCCTTCCCTTCATTTCTTTGAATTGTTTTATTTTAAACTTAAATGCAAAATGAGAAAAGAAAAAAAATGCCACATATACAGCAGACCATAAAAGAGGATTCAATATAAAACAATAAATTTCCATT
Organism: Phascolarctos cinereus; assembly: GCF_003287225.1. Classification (NCBI taxonomy): domain Eukaryota; kingdom Metazoa; phylum Chordata; class Mammalia; order Diprotodontia; family Phascolarctidae; genus Phascolarctos; species Phascolarctos cinereus. The sequence goes on along the minus strand of NW_027555514.1, from coordinate 127,263,433 downwards.
TCAAGAAAACCTAAATACTTCACACCATTTTCAAAGCTACCCACCTTTGCTTCCTTGTTGGTTTTCTTTTGTCCTCTGCTGTGCAATTTTTACTCTATTTTTCTCTCCCGCTCACTCTAAAGAAAGCTAAAATGAAGTTAAGCATTAAATACACGCACACACACACACACACACACACACACACACACATACAAATACATAAACATCTGTAAAATGCACATGTATACACATATCCACTCATACACAAACATGGAAGACTGTACTATACTGATTTCCTTTCATCTGTTTCTCTGAAGGTAGATAGCATCTTCATAGGCCCAAGTCTTGTTTTTCTAAATCAACCAGCCTATCGTTTCCTATACTGCTGCAATATACCAGCTCAATCATACCCTATGTGACAGATTGTATATGAAATTTCCCCCCCCCAATTTTCTGCATTCCTTCTATTCTTGACTACATAGATTTTATTTATAAAAGAAAATTTTAATTTAAAATGGTTTAAATTATTCCTTTTTACACTTCAACAATGCTCTCTCTTATAATATGGTTTAAAGTCTGATACTACTGAATCTACTTCCTTTACATCTTTTTTTCCTGGTTTGACTTTTTGTTCTTCAAAATGAACTTTGTTATTATTTTTGTCTAATTCAGTGAAGTTATTTTTTTAGTAATTTAATTGGGATGACATTGAATAAATAGGTTGGTTAGGTAAAATTGTCATTTTAAAAATTTTATTGGCTTTATCTACCCATGAACAATAAATGTTACTCCAATTATTTATATCTGAGTTTATTTGTGTAAAAATATTTTATGTTTATTTTTATATGGTTCCTGTATCTCTTTTGTCTGGTATATGCTCAGGTACTTTGTATTGTCTAAGTATTTTAAATGGTTTAAAACACTATTGAATAATATTACTAATGTGGTGTAGTTTCTCCATTTTTCACTTTTGGTTAAATCTGTTTTAACTTTGTCTGAGATTATGATTACTATCTCTGCTTTTTGACACAATAAATTCTACTCCTGCCCTTTATTTTACCTTTGTGTGTACCTCTCATTTTTATAATGTTTCCCAAAATCAACATATTGTTGAATTAAAATTTTTAATCTGCTATCCATTTCTGTTTTGTGGGTAAATTTGTTCCATTGATATTCTAAGCTATAATTACTTGTGTATTTTCCTCATGCTATTTTTCTTACTGTCTTTCTCATCCTATTTGCCCTATCTCTCCTGACTCCTCTGCTTTACTTCTACCAGCTCTCTTGAGCCCTATTCCTAACTGAACCCCCCTTATCTTTATCCTCTCTCTCAACCCTATCTCCTTGCCCTTTTATTTCTTTCTGAATTTAGAAGACTTTTATACTCTTGTGTGTGTGTGTGTGTGCGCGCATGTGCACTCACGCATGTGTGTGTGTAGTTCTCTCTTTAAGCCATTCCCAATGACAGTAAGGTTTCAGCACTACCCACCCTCCTCCCTACTAGCTTCTTCTGTATTAATTTTTCCATTTATGCCTCATTTATATTAGATAATTACTGCTTTTTATCTCTCCCTGCACATTTTTTTAGAATCACCCCATCATACTCAGCTTAGCCAAGCCTTTCTTTCAAACTACTTGAATAATGGTGACAATTATAAGAGTACTGCTAATAGTTTCACATATACAAAGTAAACAATTTGACTTTGTTGAGTCCCTTGTAATTGGTCTTTAATGTTTACCTTATATTTCCCCTGGATGTTCTATGTTGAATTTTCCCTGAAGTTCTGGGGTTTTTGTCTCAAAAACCTAAAAGTCTTTCAGTTTCTTAAATATCCACTTTTTTTTTTCATTCAGGATTATATTTAACTTTGCTGGGTAAGTTACCTTGGTTGGAACCCCAGCTCTTTTCTTCTACAGAATATAGTATGCCAAGACCAATGGTCCTTCAATAAGATAGCTACTAGGTTTTGTGTAATCCTTATTGTAGCTCCTGGATATTCAAATTGTTTTTTCTTTTTTTTGTTGTTGTTGTTCTTGTTGCTTTCAATATTTTCTCCTTAACCTGGGAGCTTTGAAACTTAGCTATGATATTTCTGCAAATTTTCCTCCTGGAATCTCTTTCAGGTGCTGATGGGTGGATTTTTTCTATTTCTGCTTTGCCTTCTTTTTGTAGAATTACAGGGCAATTTTTCTTGATCATTTCTTGTAATATTTTATCAAGATTTGTTTTTCAATCATAATTTTCATGTAGTCTGAATTTTTTTAAATTTTATTTCTCCTTGATCTGTTCTCCAAATCAGTTGTTTTTCTGATGAGATATTTCACTTTTTCCTCTCTTTTTATATTCTTTTGTTTTACGATTTCTTGGTGTCTTAGGATGTCATTAGCTTCCCTATAGCCCAATGCTAGTTTTCAAATAATTATTTTCTTCCTTAAGTTTTTGATTCTCTATTTCAAGTTGGTTGACTTTCTTTTAATTATTTTCTTGGTTTCTTGGATTACTCTTATTTCTTCCCTAATTTTTTGCTCAATCTCTCATGTATTTTTAAAGGTTTTTTTAAAGCTATTTTAATAACTCTTTTCATGCTTGGGACCATTTCACATTTCTTGTTGAAAAAGGAGTGACTTTTTAAGTGCTATTATCTTCCTTTGAGTAGGAACCCAGATCTTCTCTATCCACATAGTAACTATCTATGATTGGGTTCTTTCTCCTTTGCTTATTCATTTTTATTTATTTGTTCATTGTTTTATTTTGTTTTAGTAGCACTTAGTGTAATCAAGTTGTAGTCCTGAGGTATGGGGGATAATACCCCAAGTCTCAAATCCTTCTTACTGTTATTTTCTGAGGTCTGTCCCAGAGCTTAATTTTTGGCTCTCCTCTCCACTCCTAAGCCACGACTAAGTCCCCAGCCATACTGTCTTGCAAATGATCTTGCTGAGTTCCCTCCAGGAGCTGCAAACTACAGTTGTACTTTCTGTCGTGGAACTGAAACTATGGACTCTGCTCTCATGCAAGTGCCCACATCCAAGAGGGTTCTTGCTCCTTGCTACTGCTTTCTCTCCAGGTGTGTGCTAGCTTCTTTTCCCTGCAACCACAGCCAGGACATGTCTGGTCAGCACAGCTGTGCATGGCATTCCTCTACAATGGAAGGTCCTTAGGTCTTTTCCTACTCAGTTATCTGACTCTCTCCCACTGTCTGCAAAATGAAAATTTCTAAGACTGAGGCTGGCTCTCAACCTAGCTTTCCCCAGTGCTTGTTTGTGGATTCTGCAGGGTCAGCCAGGTGTTTACACTTCACTCAGGCCAACCCTCTGCCTCTTGAGGTTGGGTCTTTGTTGGGTCTTCTCAAATTTCCTTAGGAGGACAACTGCTGTATCCCATGTTTTGCAGCCCTGAGGTGATGTTCTGTGTTTTTTTTTCTGAGGAAATTTGGAGAGCTGAAAGTTTTCTGACCTATTCTGCCATCTTCCCAGAATCCTCTCTCCCTTTCCCTTCATTTTAATTAGATTGATTTGAACTGAATTGTGGCAACTAATTTAAACATGTTTTCATTCAATTTCACTTGAATTGGGATTTGGGAGATAAAGGTATTTAGATAGGCTGTCTATATGGTCTAAGGTCAATTGATGCTTTGGGAGACTCAAACTGTATCTACTTAAGGAAATGGTTTAGGCAAATAACATTTTCCTGCTTTCTATGTGTGCAAATTGCAATGATAATTTCTCTGGTAACCCTACCTTCCTTCATTTTCTCAAGAACTTTTAGAAATAATATTATTTCCTCCATGCAAGTATAGAAATAGACTCAATTTTGCGTTTGCTAAGAGAAATCCTTCCTTGGGAAATGATATACAGACAGGACATGTGGGTAAGGAGAAGATCTATGGTCTATATGTATTGAAATTTAAGATTATAATGGTTACCTTGGAGCTAGTCCTTGAATGTGTATATTGTATATTAAATCAATCAAGCAATATTGTCACTGGCACCAGGAAACAGAATGATTTTGGAGTATTGTGGGATTGATGGCGGGGATGAAGAAATGAGATGATTGACCTAAATTTCTACTTTAATGCCTTGCTGTGTGAATAAAAGGCTTTCATGAGGATGTCAGGATTGCCTGAAGGGAACCGCTATCTTTGGGTACCTCCCTGCTGTCTATGGTCTTTGTGTATCCTTTCAAAAGACGATCTCTAAATTTATTTATGAAACCATTTTCTCTGTATTGATGGCTCTCAAATTGTGGTCTGGGTACCACACATGGACTACAAGCTTTCTGATACCTTGTAGGTATTTACAGTATAGGTGGTTAAACTTTTGTTTGTAGTAGAAATGAATAATATCTTTGGGATATTGTTCACTTGTGTCTCATTAAACACAGCAAAATTTTCTTTATCATTTTGGATTTTTTCCTTTTAACATTTACAACAATAATAGCATTTATATAACCCTTTAAGGCTTGCAAAGCACTTTACAAATCTTAGCTCACTTGGTGTTCACAACAAGAAAAGGAAGGAAATGGACTACTATGTTACAGATATCATGCTAAGTGCTTTATAAATATTATCTCATTTTATTCTCACAACAACCCTATGACATGGGTGATATTATCATCCTCATTGCACAGATGAGGAAACTGAGGCTAAGAAAGCTTGTATTATTTCCACTGTTGCATAGCTAGTAAGTAAGTGATTAAGGATTTGAATTCAGGTTTTCCTGACCCTAATCCATCGTTCTATCCCTTGGACTGCGCCACCTAACTAGGTGGAATATAGCAAAGAAATAAGAAAAGGACTATGGTTTGATCAATAAAGGATTTCCAGTGTTTTTCCTCTACTCTCCTTACAACACATGCTGTCATATAAAGTTGGGCAGGGGAAGGATGAGAGAAGAAGAATAAGGGATTAAGACAATATAAATTCTGGACCAAAATGGTAACTTAATAATTAATCCCTCACAACCCCTACCCCTTTCAATTTTGTCTTATACAAAATGTGTATTGTCCCTGCACCTGCTTACCCACAGGTTTCCTAACCCAACCACTGTATGCTATCACATATACTAAATTTATGTGAGCTCTGAAATTCTTGTCAATCATGAGATGTTATGGAACTCAGTAGAAAGGGGAAGAGAAAATTTTAATGTGGAGAACTCATGCTCTGACTCTTTCAGGTTTACTGTCTGATGTTGATTAGGCTCAGCCTATTTCCTTTTAGGCTTTTAGGTGTGTGAGCTCTGTCTCCTTTGCATAACTTTCTCATGTCTTGCCTAACCTTTCAGTTTCCTCAAGCATAAACTCATATTAAAGCCAAAGAATCTGCTTGTTTTATTTGCTGATAGAAACATTTGAAGGCACTTTCTGTTGCTGATTTTAACACACAGTTTGATACTATCTGGATGGCATCATAATGCTTTTAGACTCCATGGCCTTCATGAAGACATCTGTGTTGATGAATATCATGAAATGTTCTCTTTGTGAAGTTGGAAATTGCTGAATGTGATCCACTGGAGAAAACAAACTTTCTGTTTCAAATCTTTCCATAAGCAAACACTTCTGCTAAATAGCTGAGACCACATGGATGAGTCAGATGTTTATTTTGTGTAATATGATATAGAAAATGCATTTGTCTTGCCATAAACATGAATTTCACAGAAAAAGAGATTTGCTTATTTGCCTAACATGTATACTTAATAGGATTATTAGATCAAAGTCATGATTTTGATAAAACCTTAAAATAAAGTAAGAAATAATATCTGTTGTTTTCTGAAATGGACAAGAGCTCCTAAAATTTTTTATTAGCTTAATATCTTACAAGGGTGTTAAATAAATGATAATCATATCCAAGTCCAGCTGTAGGTCATGGAAAATGTTTATGTTTTGATTCCTCAAATATATATTAATGTTATGTTTCTCTATTTCCTATCTCCCACATTCTTTTCTTCTCTCTTATATCCCCCCCCCGAAAAAAGAAGCTTTTTTAGGTTAGCACTTTAAAATTGTCTGGTTAAGGGGTTAGGAAAATTGGAAATTAAGATACAATCAGTTCTTGAGTGGGTTGGTAAGGCAAGGTAACAAATTTATTAAGGTTTTGCTATATGCTTGGTACTATACTAAACCCTGGGGCTACAAAAATACGTAAAAGGAAAGACAATCACTACCCTCAAGGAGTTTACATTTTAATAGGGGAAGGCAGCTCACAAAAGGGAGCTAAAAATGGGAATGGGGAGGAGAAGAAGGTAAAGAAAGTAGGATATGGTGGCAAAATTCTGAGAGTCAAAAGCACAGCTAGGAAAGGAAGAAGCATGGTTGTCCTGGGTCCATCTCCAAAATAAAGATTCTGACAGGAACCCGCCAATGGGAGGAGACCAGGCTGAGGATGTAGCTGAGGCATGATGGCAAAGTCTAGAGTTGATGTCTATGTACAGATACTCCTCCTCAACTTAACAATTGAGGGAAACCTCAGATGTTTGAGAAAATTCAGAATCTTTTCAGCCTGAATTTTTGAAAAGGGAATTTTAGAATTTGCTTTAGAAAATGATGTGTTTCTTTCCAACATATACACGGATAGGAACTAGATAAAACAAACAAACAAACAAACAAACTTTGTTTGAAATATTTTTAATAGATAAAAATGCCTTTAAATTTGCTTATCAATTGTAGAGGGCTGCTTCTAAAATGCTTGAGTGTGCTCCCAAAGTTGTTTCCCAAGTATTTTAAATTCTACCTCTTGGAATATAGTTCATATGTTTTCTTCTTTTAAAATAATTTATTCAGAGGGCAGAGACAAGATGGCAGAGTAAAAACAGTGACTTGCTTTAGCTCTCCCCCAAACCCCTACAAATACCTTTAAAATCACTCTAAAGAAATTCTAGAGCAGCAGAACCCACAAAAAGAGTGAAACAAATTTCCAGCCCAAGACAACCTGGATGGTTGACTGGAAAGTTCTGTTGTGCCAGGCCAGGCTGGGAGAGGAGCGCAGTTCAGCGTGGGTCATGCAAGCAAAGACGAGGCCTCAGTGAACATGGAGCAGGACTTAGGGGACTGAATCACAGGCATCTGTAGCAGTTTCCAGACTTCTCAACCCACAAACACCAAAGACAACAAAGAAGGTCAATAGGAAAGGTCTGTTGGAACTTGGTGAGAGAGGAGCATGGTCCAGCCTCAGTCCTGGAACAGTCCCAGGACAGCACCTGCATCTGGAGCTTTTAGCCCATAGATGGGAGGGGGGGATCAAGTGGATGATTAGAAAGAGATTGTAGAGATCTCTTTGCTGGTGCTGAGGCAGGATTCTCCTGCTTTGCTACTGCATGGATCTGGGTTGTAGCTCTGGGTGGCAGTCCTGGAGCGAGGAGCATTTGCGTGGTGGAGCTTGTGGTGGCTATGGAGAGAGAATACTCCTCACAGTTACAAGGAAGAAAAGAATGCTTGTGGTCACTCATAGACCAGAGCGCAGGGCAGGAAAGGAGTAAACATCTCTCCTTTGATCATATCACCTTGGAAGAATGGAAAATGTATAGGTCCCTAGAAGTATCTCTGAAAACAGCTGCACAAAATCCCTGAAGCTTGGGACAGTACATGTTCCACTCTGGTAGCAGACACCTACCTTAACAAAGAGTTTAAAAGTCAAGTAATTAGCTGGGAACATGAGCAAACAGTGCAAAAAAAAGACAATGGAATCTTACTTTGGTGACAAAGAAGATGAAAACACACAACCAGAAGCAGACAACAAAGTCAAAACTTTTATATCCAAAGCCTCCAAGAAAACATGAATCAGTCCCAGGCCATGGAAGCACTGAAAAAGGATTTTGAGAAGCAAGTAAGAGAAGCAGAGGAAAAACTGGAAAGAGAAATGAGAGTAATGCAAGAAAATCATGAAAAGAAAGTCAACAGCTAAAGGACACCCAAAAAATACTGAAGAAAATAACCCCTTAAAAATAGACTAATCCAAATGGCAAAAGAAGTCCAAAAAGCCAATGAGGAGAAGAATGCCTTAAAAGAGCAGAATTGGCCAACTGTTGAAAGAAGTCCAAAAGTTCACTGAAGAAAATAATATCTTAAAAATTAGAATAGAGCAAATGGAAGCTAATGACTTTATGAGAAATCAAGAAAGTACAAAACACAACCAAAAAGATGAAAAAAATAGAAGACACTGTAAAATATCTCATTGGAAAAACAGCTGACCTGGAAATTAGATCCAGGAGAGATAATTTTAAAATTATTGGACTACCTGAAAGCCATGCTCAACAAAAGAGCTTAGATACCATCTTTCAAGAAATTATCAAAGAAAACTGTCCTGATATTCTAGAACCAGAGGGTAAAATAGAAATGTAAAGAATATACCTGTCACCTCCTGAAAGAGATCCCCAAAGGAAAACTCCTAGGAATATTATAGCCAAATTCCAGAGTTCCCAGGTCAAGAAGAAAATATTGCAAGCAGACAGAAAGAAACAATTGAAGTATTGTGGAAACACAATAAGCATAACACAAGATTTAGCAGCTTACTCATTAAGGGACTGGAGGGCTTAGAATATGATACTCTGGAGAGCAAAGAAGATAGGATTACAGCTGAGAATCACCTACCCTGCAAAACTTAGTATAATCCTTCAGGGGAAAAAATGTATGTTCAGTGAAATAGAGGACTTTCAAGAATTCTTGATGAAAAGACCAGAGCTGAATAGAAAATTTGACTTCAAATATGAGACTTAAGAGAAGCATGAAAAGGTAAACAGGAAAGAGAAATCATAAGAGACTTATTAAAGTTAAACTGTTTACATTCCTACATGGAAAGATGATATTTGTAACTTTACTTATTTGTAATGTTAAAAATTGTTTTTACATGCAACTAGGAAATAAGATATGCAGGTAATGGGGTATAGAACTCTATCCTGCCATATAGGAACATAGAAGGGAAAGGGGATAAGATAAGGGGGGTAGATAGAAGGAAGGGCAGATTAGGGGAAAGGCATTCAGAATGCTAACTGTGTTGTGGTTAGAGGAGGGACAAGCTGGGGAGAAAATTTGAAACTCAAAGTCTTGTACAAGTGAATATTGAAAACTAAAAATGAATTAATTAATTAAAAAAGAAAAAAAGAATTTATGCAGAAAATATTTGTTAAAGAAAAGTAAATTTAGGCCCAAATCCTTTCCTGATTATCATGAATTTAAAACAGTAAAGTACATATTATGATGGACTTACTATACAACATTTTATCTGGAATTTAAATGACAATTATTTTTTCTTCTTATGAATGTCTAGTCTTCTATGATTGTCATTTAGGAAATGTTCCTGAGTTGTCAAAGCACACAGTTTGAAAATCAAACCAAGCAAGAGAGGATTAGCAATCTACCATCAGCTTTTAGAAGGATGATAAAATGTTCCCAAGTTAATGGAAAAGTTGCATGAACATCATGTAAAAATTCAGTTAATCTTATATTGTAAACTTGACTATCAGGTCACTAAGATTGGATTTTCTTTACTCACAATCATTTCCATTCAATTTTGATTATTTTTCTTCACTGCAGAATAATTTATTTATTTTTTTTTTTGAAAAGAGTAGTCACTCCAAATATTATTGGTATCCTATACTTTGGGAATATAAAAAGTATATTAAAAAGAAAACAAAGCAGTCTCTCTTCTCAAGGAGTTTAAATTCTACTGGAATATAGCTAGTTAACATACATAACACATGTTGAATTTTATTGTTTTGATCAATGATGTAATAATAGCATGTGTAATAATAACTTACCTTTCATATTATGTGGTTTATAAAGTGTTACATGCTACATATATATGTGAACACATGCATATATTTATATGAATAGTACACACACACACATATAATATATATACTGTCTCTGTGTTTGTGTGTATGTGTATTTAGTGGCATGTGTCAGAGTAGTACTATGGTACTATTAATAGGAATTTACATGTAAACTTGAATATTTGCAGAAAAAAGAGCTGTCCATGGCACAGTGGAGAGAGAAATATCCTTGAAATAAAAAAGACCCAGGTTCCTGTTTCTGACACATACTGGATGTGGGAACTTTAGCAAGTTATTTGACCTCTTAGTGCCCCAGGGAAATCTCTAAGGGTATATTGAAACATTATAAATCATTATAAATTCCCCATACCAGTGAAGAACAGGTTCAGTCACCTTTTTCCTCTTGTTCCTGCCTCTCCCCTGCCCCACAACAACCAATCACAGAAAAAGGTTTGTGGACTTTCACTCAGAAAAAAAAATACTTTTGTTACACTTGGATTAAAACCATGTTGGGGTCCATGAGTTATGAACTATCTCATCAGAGGTATTTCATCTGAAATGTGCAGGTGTTGCTCCCTGTGATGGTTTGGCAGTCAAGATAATTGCCATGACTCCATATTTGTTATGAATTCATATTTAGAACTAAATTTTAACAACACCTCCCTGCCCCATCCCACCTCTAATTTGAAACTGCTTGGTCATTTCTGTCAGCCAAATAGTCATGGTAGATACATGGTTTACACGGGATGTCAACCAGCTAGCTGCCCTCCTGTAGCATAAGGTACTGTAATCAGAAGTGTGTTCATGATTCTGGACAGTGAGACAGACTGAATTACATAGATAAGGGTATAGTGCCATGAGGAGAGTCAGGGCTAGTGCTTCAGTTCAGACTGAAAGATTTTTCTATGATGAAACAAATTTAATGGACCAGTTCATTCTCTTTCTTTTTTTCCAATCATGCTGTTAAAGTTTACTATTGAAATACATTTTCTCTAGGGAATTATTGTTCATTCAGTTTCTTTGCTGCATCTGTCCCATATATCAGCATTTTTTCCCCCTTCCTAGGAAGATGAAATTGCAATAGCACAGTGTATCTCAAAACAACAAAAGTGATTACACTTTTTCAAAAGGAGGGGAAAAGAAATCCAAACCATAACTAAGCGACGGGAATATGAGCTCCTAGTGTATTGAATCTTGATCCTGAAAATAACTTATTTCAAACAGATTCAAAATAGAGATTACTCGTGAGTATTTAATCTACCTTAGGGTAGCCTGCAAATAAATAGAAATGTTGTTCTTGAACATAGGGATAAGGAGTGGACCTGTGATTTCAGTTTGTATAGAGAACTCAAACTCCCTCTACTAATGCAGGTAGGCACATTCTCTGCAATTAATAACTCAGAGATTTGCTTAGAATATTGAGAAGTGACTTGCAAAGGGGCACACAACCAGTATGTGTCTGAGACAGGTCTTCCAGGTTTCTGGGCTGGTTTTCTATCAGTGCTGCCTATTCTTGAAAGTAACTAAATGTAAATAAGTTACCTTACAGACTACATTCCATAAATTTATCTTTCATAACAGTACTCTGTATTTCTATGTGTATGTGTGTGTGTGTGTATGCATAAATAATTGGTCTCCATTAATGAACACGTCAAATAGTAACTCTTTAACTTTGAAACCATCAATTCTTTCCAAAGCTCATAAAGAAGGGAAAGCTATGACTGTCTGTTATAAAAGGCATGCCTCCTAATAAACCTCAAATCCATGCCCAAGTTCCATTTTGTATGTGTGGGTGTGGGTGTAGTACACATGTGATCTTTCTTTTTTTAGCTTTATGATTTATTCTTTTCTTTCCTTCTTTTGTTTCATATTTCTTTCACCATAACCCAGGTGTAACTTTGCTTAACAGTTTATCTGGTCTCATTAAGGTAGTATCACATGAGGTTGTTCACTTATTACTATCAATTTTGGACAGGCAAGGATACAGGAGGGCCATTTCTTCAATGGCCCATTTTTAATTTTACTGAAGGGAAACTACTGAACTTTAGACTACTGTCATATAAGATGGGTTTTTCCTCAGTTCTAGAGGGTACCTCAGAAGACAGTTAGTCCCACTCCCTCATTTTCCGAATGGAGAAACTAAGGACCAGAGAGATTAAATAATTTGTTCAGGGTCTTACAGTTTTCAGGCATTAGAAACGGGCTTTGAATCTAGACTCCTTTCTCGTTTTTATATCTTTTATGACACTGTCTCCTTAGTAAACTGCAGTTGCTTTAAATGAAGGCTACCACCTATAGGTGGAAGCAATTGTCTGGACTGAGAAATTTTTCTTTTAAACAAATGAATGGAATGGATTCTGACAATAGGAAATAAAATGAATCTTCATACTCACTATCCTCAGAGTGGATATTATTATGTTCCCTTTCATAACATTTGCATATTTCAAGCTTGGCCTGCTATCCAGATTCCTGGACTCAGTTCCGCTTTTCTCTTTCAAAACGAATATGCAGAACTTCCTTAGAGATTTCCTAACATCCACGGTAACAGCCTTCAAACATATGTGCAACACACATGACAAATCTTTGCAGGGGGGAGTAGACACAACTATTATGCCTTAGGCTACATCAATACTTTCAAAAGGTCCAGGAAAACAATTCTTCTAACATGTTGTAGCTTTAGATTTCCTTCTTTTCTTTTTCTTTCCTTTTTTTGGCTAAAGATTTCCATTAGGACTACTAAAGAGATCATTTTATTACTTCCCCTATAATTACATATAGGAATAAAAGTTTTCAAAAGGTAGCTTTTATTGATGTTTTGAGGTTTATGTTGATATATGCGTATAAATTGGATGTCATAGCTTGGGTGACAATAATGACAATGCTTATATTTATGTTTTTTTCTCCTAAGAAATTCTTTCTTTCAAAAGCACATTTGAGTTTTGTTCCCACATCAACTGCTGGCATTTGGAAGCTAGAACTATATGGATGGAGTCCACTGGCTCTGAGATGAAGCACAGCCATCTGCTATAAGAATTTGAGACAATTGTATCTTAAACATTGGGAAAGAAGTCAAAATACCTTGACAAATAATCAGTGAAATTGTGAGCAGTCATGTTATTATGATTCTCATAATTTGGAAAAATGGCTTATGCAGGATACTTGTGGGGAAAATGATATATTTTGATCATTTATCTGTGTTGAGTAAGATGTGATAACTATGAAATATTTGTTTATTTTTTCAACACACCTACTGACCTCCTTCAGCACAATCCAGGTGCAACTTTGTTTCATTGTTTATCAAGACTCATTAAAGCTGGCATTATATGAAATTATTCATATTACTGTTGAGTTTATATGGGCAGAGACATAGGAGTGCTATTTATTCAGTGACTACTGTCATCTTTAAGAAAAACTACTTAACTTTGGACTACTATCAAGTAAGGTGGATTTCATTTTGTCTCAATTAAATAGTGAAAACAATATATGTAATATGAAAATGTATAGAAATAGTAGAACAATATACACATTTAGTATAATAAATTAGATAAAAATAACAAAAGGCAATCTGGTTTCTGCATTCATCACTCAATGTATTGTCATCTCCAATGTGATAACTCATTCCTCTTTCTTTTTTTGCCTTTCTGTTGATTTGATACTTTTGATCATGTTTTCCTCTTATAGCATCTCTCCCTTATAGGTTTTTGTGACACTACTCTGTCCTGGACCTCTGTATACCTCTTTGACTTGTCCTGCTCAATCTCCTTTGATGGCCAATCATCTAAATCATGTTCTCTAAATGTAAGTGTTTCCAAAGGCTCTCTCTTTGGCCCTCTACTCTTTTCTCTCTGCCCTCTCTTACCATGACTTCATCAACTATGATAGTTTTTAAAATTATTTCTATACAGATCTATATATCTCTCCTAATCTCACTCCTGATCTTCAGTACTACATCATTAATTTCCTACTGGAAATTCCAAACAGGATGTCCCAGAGATGTCTGAAACTCAACACAACTAAAAGAGGACTCATCCCCTTTCTGTCCCAACTTACAGATCTTCTAAACTTCCCTATTTCCATCTAATGCATCTCATTTCTTGAAATTTATCAACCTCAGTAGCACACTGTTTTCTTCAAATACTCACTTTTCCTAAAGCCACATATTCAATGAATTGTCAAATAGTGCCATTTTTACCTCTGCAACATCTCTTGAACCTAGTTCTTTGTCTCTTATCACACAGCCACCATCTTATGTCAGGTCCTCATTACTTCTTTTTTTTGGTTAGGCAGTTGGGGTTAAGTGACTTGCCCAGGGTCACACAGCTAGTAATGCCAAGTCTTTGATCTGAGGCTGGATTTGAAGTCAGGTCCTCCTGACTTCAGGGCCAGTGCTCTATCCACTTCACCGCCTAGCTGCCCCTAGGTCCTCATTACTTCTTGCCTTACTTTTTGCAATGGTTTCCTAACTGGCCTTCTGTTTCAAGGGTTTCTCCATTCCTCTCCATCTTTCACATAGCTGCTAAACTGATTTTCTCTTAAGAACAGTTCTTACCATGTCACCCCTCTACCCAATATACTTCAGTGGCTTTCTGTTGCCTCTAGGATAAAATGTAAACTCATCTGTTTAGCTTTAAAGCTTTGCCTTACACTTTGCCTCCAGTCTATGTTTCCACCCTCATTGTATATAATTTTCCTCCTAATATTCTGTGATCCAAGCAACCTGGTCTTCTCTCTGTTCCTCACAAACAACAATCCATCTCTCATCTCTATTCCCTTGCATTGGCCATCCTTCATACCTGGAATGCTCTCCTTCATTAAATTTCCCTTATAGAACCACTCTTTTCCTTGAAGATGCTCCACCTACTACATAAAGCCTTTCTTAACTTCCCCAAATGCTAGTGTCTTTCCTCCCTAACTACCATGTATTTATTAATTTGACACTTATTCAGTATATATTTACATATGAACTTGCTTCTCTGATAGAATGTAAAATCCTTGATAGTAGATGTTGCTTAATTTTTTTGTATTTGTATTCCCAGTGTTTAGCATACTGCCTGACATATGTTTAATAAATGTTTACTTGATTGATTGGCTATTAATTTTCAATTATTATTCAACTAATTAATTAATTGAAAATTAATTACATAACTTTGATTACCTGTAATGATCAACCTTACACTCATCTTGATACACTCAGAATGTTAAATATGCTGTCAGATATGTTTGCTGTGTGTTTTGTTTTGTTTTGTTTTTTGCTGGGTTTTTTCCTTCATATTTCAAGGAAGGGCTTAATTGGTTGTAGGATTTATTGAGAAATGATTGTAATGCAAAAAATGTAGGCTATACTGAAGTTATGATTGACTAGCTGACTTTGCTCTGAGAATTTCCTCATCTTGCCTACTCTTCCTCTCATAATACTTTGACATGATGCTTTCCCATTTCTAGTTTCTGATGAATGAATGCCTGTACTCTTCACCAAGGTCAACACGTATTCTATTCCCTATTCCTCTATTCTATCCCCTCCTATCTTTTCAAGCAGATTGTTTTCTCTACCAGCTCCCTGCCATTCCCCACTCCTATGTTTAGTCATTCATTAACTACTGATACCTTCCCTGCTGCCTAAAAACATATGCTAGTCTTCTTCACAGGGAAATCAAAGTAACCTCCACAAACAAAATAAAAATAAAGCAAAATAAAACAACTGAAACCTCCCAAATAACAATAAAATCCCCTTCACTAGATCCTCATATTTCCTGATAACTAACCTTTCTCTCTGCCATTCTTGTTTCTGACTTCAACTGAAACTTCTTTATATAATTATCAATGACCTCTTAATAATAACCAAATCTAATGTTTTCCTCTTCATGCTCATCCTCTTCCTTGATCTCTCTGCACATTTGAAAATGTTTCCCACCTTTTATCATCTTCGATTGTCTCTTCTCTCCAGTTTTCAGGACACTGCTCTTCTGGTTCTTCTCTCTCTCTGACTTCTCTTTCTGTTTCCTTCTCTATTTATCACTGATACCATATTCAGCTACTTTTGGGTATCTTCAAAGGTTCTATCCTGGGCCTTTTTTTTCTCTATATACACATACTCTTTCTTTCTTGATTTCATCAACTCATAAAAGTACAATTACCCTCTCTGATCAAATTATTCATAGATCTATATACTGAGCCTTGGATTTCTTTTTTCTGAACTCTAGTTATACAAGAGCAACTGTGTATTGGATATTTTATTCTGGATGTGCCATAGACATCTCCAAATCCATTTGTTTAAAACACAATTAACTTGTTATATCCCCTTTAAAAAAATCTCATTTTAAAACTTCCTCTTTTTTTAACTATGGAGGGTATCACCATCCCTCTAGTCATTATGTTTACAAATCTATCATCCTCAACTCTTCAATCTTCTTCAGCCTACATATACAATCAAGCACTCTTATTTTTTTGTATGCTCATAAAATGTCAGTCAGATAGCCAGTCAACAAACAAGTGATTGCTATGTTCCACTCATTATGCTGAATGCTAGGGGAAAAATAAATAAGGCAAAACCTGTATTCCTGACTTGAAGGATTTTTCATTCTCATGGGGCAAGACAATATTTCTTTCCTATTTCTCCTCTCTACTCATACAGTCACCATCCTAGTTCAGATTCTCATCATCACCTTAACTGCTGAAAATGCCTTCTGTTTGCCATCTCTGCTTTGAGTCTCACCCTATATATTGTCCACACACCATGTAAGGATTTCGTAAAGCATGTCTGATCATGTCTTGCCTCCCTTATTCAACAAACTTTGATGGCTTCCTGTTGATTTTTTAATCAAATATTTACTCCTGTATTTGACATTTAAATCCTTTTGCAATCTGGCCCTTCCCTACACTATAGTCTCATTGAACATTAATCCCCACCTTGTACTGTGCCATCCAGCATACTGGCCACCTTGCTGTTCCACATACATAATGTTCTAATTCCCATTCCTCTGACTTTGCAATGGATGTCTATCATGACCCAAATAGTCTGTGGAATGGTCTCCTTCCTTACCTATACTTCATGGAATCCCTGAATCCTTCATGACTCAGTTTAAGTGCCATCTTCTACATGAATCTATACTGGTATTACCTCTCTACTCTACTAGATCCCCAAACTACCATGAATCTATTTTATGTGTAGGTGTCTATACACATAAATGTGTGTATGTCTATGTACATATGTATGTATGTGTGCATATAATATATACATATATATGTATATATGTATGTATATATATATGTGTATATATATATACATACATATATACGTATATATGTATGTATATATATATGTATATATATATATATATTCTTCCTCATTCAAACTCCTTAAAGGTTGAAATTATTTCACTTTCATTTTTGCATATTTAGCTCTTAACTTGCACAGAGTAAGTGTTTAATAAATCTTAGTTGATTGATTAGTGTGAAGATATATTCTTATTTAGGATTTATTAGCTTTAAATGGGGTCAGTTAACTAAGATAATATTATAGGACCTATCTTCATTTGGGTCGGCTTAGTTAGTTTCCTTGCTGTAGACTACTCACATTATATTATACTCACATCATTATAGCCAAATGTCTCACCTAAAACTATGAGATCTATTTCCATTTTGAGCCAATTGGTCTAGTGTATCTATTTATTAAAATATTGGTCAAAATATAGCAGTAATGACTTTCTTCCATTTGTAAAAGTAGAAAAATAAAACATTTGTGTGAAATATTGTGATTAAATAATAAACTGAAGGAAAAAAATTAGCAGGAAAACTTGTATCATTTAAAATTTAGTTTTAGTCAATTTTGCTCATAAATTGCTTGCAAACAGTTTTGGAGATAACAGAAAAGTGGCAGAATATGAGTACTTGTTAATCACTTCCATTAGATAATAAGATTTGAAACCATGTAGAAAAGGTCATTTTTTTCTCTTGGGTTATTTTTTAATTTAATTTAATTTTTTACATTGCTACCTACAGTTATCTAGTTTATTGAGTTTGACAGCAAGGGAGCCCCACCCACAAGGGTGGAGACTTCCAGAAGGAGCAAAAGGAGAAAGCTTATATAGGTTTTATTTTAGGCAGGAGGTTGAATTGGATATGGGGTATGTCAGGATTGGATGGGGCCTCTTGCTGGTAAGAGGAAAAACTCTTCTTCAGGTTAGCTATCTCTTGTAACCCTGCCTTAATAGATAGGACTACCCTTGCTGTTTAAGCAGAAAGGTCCAATACAGGGTGGGGGTTGCAATACAAGCAGTCAGAGACAAGGTTGGAGAAGTACAGGCAAAATGGGGTTGCTTTAATTTTCTCAGCTACCCACAACATCTGGTGAAAAGGCACAGAGGTAAAGAAAAAAAAAGAACTTTACACTGTCCTGGCATGTAGTAGGTGCTTAATCAATCCTTGTTCCTTCCCACCCTAAAATCAGGAGATTTGGGTTTTTATTCTGGCTCTACCACTAACTCACGGTGAGACCTTTCCCAAGTCATTTCACAGCTTTGGGCCTCACTTTCCTCCTCTATAAACATAGGGCTTTGAACTTGGTCTCTTTGAACTGATTTCAAGGGAAAAACCAAAGTCCAATTGATCAGCATCTTAAATGGCTCAAAGTATTGAAGTCTGATACTTAAAAAAAAATTAAAAGCTGTTTATCATTAAGTTTAAAGCAAATACAGAGTAGCAGCACACCAAGGAGGGGAAAGAAAAACTTGGTTCCAAAATGTTGTCCCAGTGGAGTGCCACCCCTCCATTATCTTCTTTTCCTCAATTTGTATCTAATCACTTACAGGTCTCTCACTGTCATCTGAATAGGAGCTCCTTGAGGGCAGGGCTTCATTTTGCCTTTGTTTGTACCCTCCATACTTATCAAGGTGCTGGACACACATTTAGGCCTTAATAAATACCCTAATCTAATCCAGAGAAGCACAGACTTGTTTCCAATTTCATTTCTGATGTATGTATGGATGGAGGGGGAAATGTATGCAAGATCACAGGAACATAGAGATCCTGGGTGATTTCAGGGGCAGCATGCTCCAAAGTTCTCATTAGAGAGATGAGCAAACTTGGGGAAATGGAATAACTTGCTCAGGATCACAGAGGTGCTGACAGAGGCAGGATCTGAACCCAGGTCTTTGGCCTCCTGGGACAGAATTCTTCCCACTTATACCACACTGCCTCCAATGGTGCTCAAATTGAATTTAGTCCAATGGCATCATTTTAGCAAAAAGTACAAGAAGGTCCAGAGAGGAGGGAAAGCTGAGACATGTGTCTGGCTCCAGACCCCATGGTCTTTGTCCTGAAATCTTCATGGGGCTAAATTTGAGAAGAAACTAAGGAATAGGGGCAGGGACTCTACACTGTTTAGCTTGGTGAACTCCTCAGCTCCCATGGAACTATCTTCTCAAGTGGTGATTCTCAAATCTGCTTGTCCAGCCCTAAACTCTCTTAACTACATTCAAGTCTCCAACAGCCTGTTGGACATCTTGCACAGAAAATGCTATAAACGTCTTAATCTCAACACATCCAAAACTAAATTCAACCCCCCCACAAGCTTTCTCTTCTTTTAGTTTCCTGAATACTGTGGAGGGTACCCCCACTATCCTCCCAAGCTCTAAATTTGGGGGCGTGTCCTTGACTCCTTAATGGTTTTTTTTTTTTTTAACATTTATGGTAGTACTCCTTCTTGCAGGAGAAAAAAAAATATAAAAAAACCCACCTACTTTAGTTCAATTGGAGGGTTCTTGACCTTTTTTATGTCAATGATCCCCTTTAATATTCAGGTGAAGCCTATGGAGTCCTCAGAATAGTTTTTTTTAAATTCATAATTGAAAGAAAATATGAATTTCAGTGAGAGATTAGTGAAAATAAGTATATAAATGTTTTTCCCATGCAAGATCAGCAATTCCCTGAAATCTAACCATAGTTTAAGAACTCCTGGTCCAATCTTTAACAGTCCCAGTCCTCACAAACTTTTTTTTTCTTATGTCCTTTTGTTAATGTTTTAATCCTTTTGCATTCTGTATTCAATGGATTCTGTATTCAATGGAGATATGGACTAATATTTGTTTTAACCTTTTGAATAAAGCAACACTTCCTACTATATGAATGCATGTGTGTGTGTGTGTGTGTGTGGGTGTGTGTTTTATCCAAAGGCGGTGAGGCTTTACAGTGGTCATTCACACTCCCTTGCTTGTTCTCTCTTGGAACCAACCGTACACATTTGTAAGATACCTGGCTGAGATTAAGGTAGTGACATGTAGTTATGAAGTAACTTAACTAGTCCAAGTGTGGATAGACCCCATAAAACAGTTGAGCCACATAGTGGAAGTGAGGAAATATTATATAGCAAGGAATCTAACTTAACTGAAACAAATAAGATAGATCCTGTAAAACCACCTGAGTTAACTGAAGTGGATGAGATGAAGGGAGTATGATTTAGTTAACAGACTAAGTCAGCTGGAACAAGTGGAGATATAGCCCATAAAACAGATGAATTATATGATTGGGATTAAGGAAGTCAAATGTTGTTCACTTGGCCCAAAGAATGATAGATCCCATAAAGCCAAATAAGTTAAGTGACAACTACTGACCATAATGAAGGTCTTGGGGGAGACTATATCTTCACATCAGGCAGGTAATAAATAAATATCCATTTATCAAATACCTAACAAATGGAAGACATTGCAGGATATAATGCAAATTAAGACACTTTCCCTCAATGACTTTACAGATTACTTGGGGAGATAAGACATGCATGTGAAAAGTTAAGCAATATGGCAATTAGAGATCAATGCTGTAATTCAAGATACCAAAAAATGGTTGACAAATGAATAACAGATAATAATGTTATGAACTTAAATAATAATATTATGGGATTATTCCATATAACCATTATTTCTTTCTTACCTTGTAATTATCCTACAACTTTGTACCCTTGAATATTTGCTATTTCTTAACCTTCGAATAATGTCCTCCTCTTCTCTCTTGATCTTCACCATTTTTCCATATACCATTCCATTTACAACAAGAAACATAAAGTTGACTCTGGTGCTTGGATAAGGAACTCATCAGTCTCTGTGTATGTGTGCACGCATGTGTATGTGCACATGTGTGTATGTTGAAGGGAGGTATAGATTTTTTTTTGGAGGCAGGTATAATCGTTATTGTTGTTCATTCATGTAGTCATGTCTGACTCTTCATGAGTTGGTTGCAAATTCTTTAATAGACAGTTAAGTTCAATATATTTTTGCTAGTCTTTATCTTTGCATCTATCCTTATAAGATAAGCACCTGATAAAGTTCTACTTGTATTGTAAAGGATAGGGAAGAAAGATGAGATCTGAGGTGAGCCAAGTATTTTATCATTCTTTTGTCATACTGTCAAGTAAAAATTTCTTTTAATTTCCCTCTATGACTCAGACATTGCAATCACTTTCCTACCATCTCCAAAACCACCACCACCACCACCATCAGAAAACAAAGGAGGACTAACTGTCTCATGTGTATATCTTCTGGCTTCTTTCTCTACTTTTTTCATGTACTTTTTTTTGAGTTCTCTGTGGTGCTGATGATTTATTTATTTGGGTAAATAATATTTTATTTTTTAATTACATGTAAAGATAGTTTTAAACATTCTTATTTAATAAGATTTGAATTTCAATTTTTTTCTCCCTCCTTCTCTACTATCCCCTCTCCCCAAGATAGCAAGCCATCTGATATAGGTCATACATGTGCAATCATGTAAACATATTTCCACATTAGTCATGTTGTGAAAGAACAGAACAAAAGGGAAAAGTCACAAAAACCAGTGAAAATAGTATGCTTCGATCTTCATTCAGATTACATAGTTCTTTCTCTGGATTTGGATAGAATTTTCTCTCATGAGTCTTTTGGTATTGTCTTGGATCATCGTATTGCTGAGAAAAACTAAGTCAATCAGAGTTGATCATCACACAATGTTGCTGTTACTCTGTATGATATTTTCCTGATTTGTTCATTTCACTCAGCATCAGTTCATGTAAGTCTTTCCAGGTTGTCTGAAGTCCATCTGCTCATCATTTCTTATTGCATAGTAGTATCCCATTACATTCATATAACACAACTTGTTCAGCCAATCCCCAATTGATGGGCATCCCCTTAATTTCCAATTCTTTGCCACCACAAAAAGAGCTGCTATAAATATCTTTGTAATGTAGGTACTTTCCCCTTTTTTTTTTAATGATTACTTTGGGATACAGACCTAGCAGTGGCATTTCTGTATCAAAGAGTATGCACACTTTGTCCTTTAGACATGGTTCCAAATTGCTCTCCAGAAGACTTACATGAAACTACTGCTTTGTGAAGTGAGCAGAACCAGGAGAACATTGTACATAATAACAGCAACATTGTGTGATGACCAACTTTGATAGACAACTCTTCTCAGCAATACAATGGTCTAAGACAATTCCAAAAGACTCATGATTGAAAATGCTATCCACATCCAGAGAAAGAACTATACAGTCTGAATACAGATTGTGGCATATTGTTTTCTCTCTTTTTTTCCTTTCTAGTGGTTTTACCCTTTTGTTCTGTTTCTTCTTTCACCATGGCTAATGTGGAAATATGTTTAATATGATTGTACATGTGTAGCCTATATCATATTACATGCCATATTAGGGAAGGAGGAGAGTAGGGAAGGGGCAAAACTGGAACTCAAAATCTTATAAAAGTGAAAATTGAAAACTAAAAATAAATAAATAAGTAAATAACAAATTGTTCTCCAGAATGGTTGGCTCAATTCACAATTCTACCAACAATGCATAAGTGATACAATTTTCACACATCTCCAACATTTATCTTTTTACTTTTGTCATATTAGCCAATGCAATAGGTATGAGTTGGTACCTCAGTTGTTTTGATGTTCATTGGGGAATAACTTGGATTCTTGTAAATTTGACTCAGTTCTGAATATATTTGAGAAAAGAGGCTTTATCGGAAATACTTGATGTACAATTTATTTCCCATCTTTCTGTTTTCCTTCCAAACTTGGTTATATTGGTTTTGTTTATGCAAATACTCCTTAATTAATGTAATCAAAATTATTCATTTTGGAATTCATAATATTCTGTTTCTTGTTTAGTCATAAATTCTTCCCTTCTCCATAGACCTATTCCTTACTCTCCTAATTTGCTTATGTTGTTACCCTTTATTTCTAAATCATGTACCCATTTTTACCTGATCTTGGCATATGGTATGAGTGTTGATCTGTGCCTAGTTTCTGCCATACTATTTTCCAGTTTTCCCAGCAGCTTTTGTCAAATAGTGAGTGTTATCCTAGAAACTAGAGTCTTTGTGTTTATCAAACCATAGATCAGTGTCTATTCCACTGAACCATCACTCTATTTCTTAGCCAATACCAAACAGTTTTGATGATTGATGCTTCATAATACAGTTTTACACCTGGTTTGGCCAGGTTCCCTTCCTTTACATTTTTTTCATTAATTTCCTTGATATTCTTCACCTTTTGTTCATCCAGATGAATTTTGCTATTATTTTTTTCTAGCTTTATAAAATAAATTTTTGATCAATTGATTGGTATGGCACTGAATAAGTGAATTAATTTAGGTAGAATTGTCATTCTTATTATATTAGCTTGTCATACTCATGAGCAATTGATATTTTTCCAATTATTTAGATCTGAATTTATTTGTGTGAAAAATGTTTTGTAATTGTGTTCATATAGTTCCTGGGTTTATCTTGGCAAGTAGGCTCCCACATATTTTGTGTTATCTATAGTTATTTTAAATGGAATTTTTCTTTCTAGCTCTTCTTGCTGAGCTTTGTTGGCAATATATTGAAATGTTGGTGATTTATGTGGGTTTATTTTGCATACTTCAACTTTGCTAAAGTTGTTAATTTTCAAGTAGTATTGTTAGTTCATTGTCTAAGATTCTCTGAGTATATTATATCATCTGCAAAGAGTGATAGTTTTATTTCCTCATTGTCTATTCTAATTTCTTCAGTTTCTTTTTCTTTTCTTATTGCTAAAGCTAACGTTTCTAGTACAATATTGAATAATAGTGGTGATAATGGGCATCCTTATTTCACTGTGATCTTATGGGGAATGTTTCTAGCTTCACCTCATTGTGGATAATATTTGCTGATGGTTTTAGATAGATACTACTTATCATTATAAGGAAAGCTTAATCTATTCCTATGCTCTATGGTGTTTTTTAGACGACTGGGTGCTATATTTTGTCAAAAGCTTTTTCTGCATCTATTGACATAATCATATGATTTCTTTTGGCTTTGTTATTTATGTCAATTATGCTAATAGTTTTCCTAATATTGAACTAGCCCTACATTCCTGGTATAAATCCTATCTGGTCTTGATATATTATCCTCAAGATAAGTTGATTTAATCTTTTTGGTAATATTTTGTTTAAAATTTTTGCGTCAGTATTCATTATGAAAATTGGTCTATACTTTTCTTTTTCTGTTTTGGCTCTTCCTGGTTTAGGTATTAGCACCATATTTGTGTGATAAAAGGCATTTGGTAGGACTCCTTCTTTGCCTATTTTCTGAATAGCTTATATGGTATTAGAATTTATTGTTTAAATGTTTGGTAGAATTTATTTGTAAATCCTCTGGCCCTAGAGATTTTTTTTTTCCTTTGGGAGTTCATTGATGGCTTGTTCAATTTCTTTTTCTAAAATGGGATAATTTAAGTATTTTATTTCTTCTCCTTTTAACCTGGGAAATTTATCTTTTTGCAAATAATAATCCATTTTACTTAGATTTTCAGATTTACTGGCATATAGATGATCAAAACAGCTCCTAATCATTGTTTTAATTTCCTCTTCATTGGCCGTGAATTCACCCTTTTCATTTTTGATACTGGTAATTTGTTTTTTTTCTTTCTTTTTTTAAATCAAATTAACCAAAAGTTTATCTGTTTTATTGGGTTTTTTTTAAACCAGAAGTTAATTTTATTTAGTAGTTTAATAATTTTCTTGCATGCAGTTTTATTAATCTCTCCTTTGATTTTCAGAATTTCTAATTAGGTGTTTCTTTGGGAATTTTTGATATCTTCTTTTTTCTAGTTTTTTAAATTGCATGCCCAATTCATTGATCTTTATTTTATTCATGTAAATATCTAGAGACATAAAATTTTCCCTAAGTACTGCTTTATCTGCATCCAATAAATTTGGTATTTTGTCACCCAGTAGTGTAGTTTTGCTGTAACTCACAACTTCTCCTTTAAGAGTTTGGATGCTATTTCTATATATTACCAACAAATCCCAACAGCAAGAGGTAGAAAGAGAAATCCTATTTAAGCTTACTGTAGACATTATAAAATATTTAGGAGTTACCTACCAAAACAAACCCAGGAACTCTATGAACACATTACAAAACACTTTTCACACAAATAAAATCAGATCTAAATAATTTGAAAAACATCAGTTGCTCATGGGTAGGCTGAGCTAATATAATAAAAATGACAATCCTACCTAAGCTAATTTACTTATTCAGTGCCATGCCAATCAAACTACCAAAAAATTATTTTACAGAGTTAGAAAAAATAATAACAAGATTCATTTGGAAAAACAAAAGCTCCAGAATATCAAAGGAACTAATGAAAATAAATACAGGGGAAGGTGGCCTAGCAATTCCAGATCTCAAGTTGTGTTATAAAGCAGCAATCACCAAACTTCTTGGTCCTGGCTAAGAAATAGGGAGGTGGATCAGTGGAATAGGTTAAATATGTAAGACACAGTAGTCAATGACTATAGTAATCTATTATTTGATAAAGCCAAAGACCCCAGCTTCTGGGATAAGAACCCACTCTTTGAAAAAAAACTGCTGGGAAAACCGGAAAAGAGCATGGCAGAAACTAGGCATAGACCCAAATCTCACACCATATACCAAAATAAAGTCAAAATGGGTTCAGGACTTAGATATAAAGGCTGATACCATAAGTAAACTGGGAGAACAAAGAATAGTTTACCTATCAGATCTTTGGAAAACAGAAGAATTCATGACCAAACAGGATAAAGAACATTATGAAAAGCAAAATGGATCATTTTGATTACATTAAATTGAAAAGTTTTTGCACAAACAAAGCAATGCAACTAAGATTAGAAGGAAGGTAGAAAATTGGGAAAGAATTTTTACAACCAGTCTTTCTGATAAAGGCCTCATTTCTAAAATATATAGAGAATTAAGACAAATTTATAAGAACACAAGCCATTCCCCAATTGAGAAATGGTCAAAGGATATGAACAGACAGCTCTCAGATGAAGAAATTAAAGCCATCTATAGTCATATGAAAAAATGCTCTAAATCATTATTGATTAGAGAAATGCAAATCAAAACAACTCTGAGGTACCACATCACACCTATCAGATTGGCCAACATGACAAAACAGGAAAATGATAAATGTTGGAGAGGATGTGGGAAAACTGGAATGCTAATACATTCTTGGTGGAGTTGTGGAATGATCCAACCATTTTGGAGAACAATTTGGAACTATGCCCAAAGGGCTACAAAAATGTGCATACCCTTTGATCCAGCAATAGCACTTCTAGGGCTATATCCCAAAGAGATCAAACAAATGGCAAAAGGACCCACATGTACAAAAATATTCATAGCAGCTCTTTTTGTGGTAGCAAAGAATTGGAAATTGAGAGGATGGCCATCAATTGGGGAATGGCTGAGCAAGTTGTGGTATGTGAATGTAATGGAATCCTATTGTGCTATAAGAAATGATGAACAGGCTGACTTCAGAAAAACCTGGAAAGACTTATATGGTCTGATAAGTGAGTGAAGTGAGCAGAACCAAGAGGACTTTGTACACAATAACAGCCATGTTATACAATGACTAAGATTGTTAAACTGAACCCTTCTCAGCATTACGAGGATCTAAGACATCTCCAGAAGTCTCAGGTTGGAAAATGCTGTCCACATCCAAAGAAAGAACTATGGAAGTCGAATCGCTATCACTTATTTTAACTTCTGTTGAGTTTTGTTTCATCTTTCTGATGGTTCCTCATATTGTTTTTAATTTGTACTTAGAACTTCACTAATGTGAAAATATGTTTAATGGGTATGTAAATGTAAAGCCTATATCAGATGGTGCGCCATCCTGGGGAAGGTGGGAAGAAGGAAAAGGGAGACTAATTTTCAACTGAAAAGCATATAGAAAAAATAAAAAATTAAAAAAAGAAAAAAGTTTGGATGCTATACCACTTGTTGCATGTATGTTTAGTTTTGGTATTACTTTATTGTCTATGGTAACTTTTAGCAAGATGTAGTTTCCCTCACTTGTCTCTTTTGATTAGATCTACTTTTACTTTTGCTTTGTCTGAGATTGGGATTGCTACCCCTGGTGTTTTTTTAGTTCAGCTGAAGCATAATATATTCTGCTCTGGCCTCTTGCCTTTAGTCTTTGTGTCTCTCTGTTTCAAATGTGTTTCTTGTAAACAGCATATTGTATGATTCTGTTTTTTAATCCACTCTGCTATTACTTCCATTTTATGGGAGAGTTTATCCCATTCACATTTATAGCTATAATTACTAACTGTGTATTTACCTCCATTCCATTCCCCCCTTCCTTTTTATAGTTTTTTTTTTCTCTGTTGTCACTCTGTTGCTCCTCACTAGTATTTGGCTTCGAACCACCACCTCTCCCAAACTGCCCTCTCTTCTATTAGCCTCCCCTCCATTTTCTTTCTCTTTTCCCTTCTATTACCCTATAAGGTAAGATAGATTTCTCTGCCCGGCTGTGTATGTGTGTTATTCCCCTTTTGAGCCAAATTGGATGAGAGTAAGGTTCAGACAATGACTACCATTCCTTTTCTCACCCTCTACTGTAAAAAGTCTTTCATGTCTTATAATGTGATATAATCTATTCTATTCTGCTTCCTCCTTCCCTCTTCTCCCAGTACAACCATTTTTTCACCTCTTAATTATTTTTTAAATAATCACATCAATATCAACTTATACCCACATCCTCTGTCTATGTAAACCCCTTCTAACTGTCCTAATAGAGATATCATTCTTAATAATTATGAGTATCATCTTCCCATGTAGGGATGTAAGCAGTTTAATCTTATTGAATAGGATGTTTTTATTTTCTTTCTTGTTCATCTTTCTGTTCTTCTCTTGAGTCTTATATTTGAAAGTCAACTTTTCTGTTCAGTTTTTGTATTTTCATCAAGAAAGTTTGAAAGTCTCTTATTTAATTGAATGTTCATCTTTTACCATGAAAGACTATGCTCAATTTTGCTGGGTTTCTAGGTTGTAATATAAGCACCTTTGCCTTCTGGAATATCACATTCCAAGCCCTCTGATCCCTTAATGTTGAAGATGCTAAGTTCTGTGTAATTCTGATTGTGGCTCCTTGGTATTTGAATGGTTACTTTCTGACTACTTGCAATATTTTCTTCTTGCCCTGATGGTTCTGGAATTTGGCTAAAATATTCCTTTGAGTTTTCATTTTGGGATTTCTTTCAGAAGGTGATCAGTGGATTCTTTAAATTACTATTTTAACCTCTGGTACTATGACATCAGGGCAGTTTCCATTGATTAAAGATGCTGTCTAGGCTTATTTTTTTTTTTTATCATGGCTTTCAGGTAGTCCAATATTTCTTAAATGATCTCTCTTGGATCCATTTTTCCAGGTTAGCTGTTTTTGCAATGAGGTATTTTATATTTTCTTCTTTTTTTTTCATTTCTTGGATTGTGTATAATTAATTCTTGATATCTCACAGATTCCTTGGCTTCCACTT
The DNA here is from genome assembly GCF_003287225.1 of Phascolarctos cinereus. NCBI lineage: Eukaryota > Metazoa > Chordata > Mammalia > Diprotodontia > Phascolarctidae > Phascolarctos > Phascolarctos cinereus. Next base: position 127,234,908 of record NW_027555514.1, on the reverse strand, counting down.
GCCCAATTCCAGTTTTTAAGGAATTATTTTGTACCTACTTTTCAATTTGGCCAATTCTACTTTAAAAGAAATTGTTTTCTTCAGTGGATTTTTTCCCCATTTTTCCAATTCTATTTTCTTCTTTGTCTCTTCAAGAATGTGCAAACTCCTAGCTCTGGTTCTCCTTAACACTATGAGTCAGAGTCACTATATGGAGACCAATCCTGTACCTGCCAACCATGCCAGGCAGGCCCAGTTGAGGAAGCATGAAGAGTGTTCCTGCTATGAAATACCATGAAGAAGTCCCGCTTCTTTTGACATGGGGATCATTACCATTTCCATTTTTTAACGAGTTGTTTTCTTCAGTCAATTTTTGTGCTTCATTTTTCAAGGTGTTGATTCTTTTTTTTTTATTATTATTCTCCTGTATAACTTATTTTTTTTCTCAATTTTTCTTTACCTCTCTTACTTGATTTTTAAAATATACATAATTGTACATATATACATACACACACACGCATATATATATATATATATATATATATATATATATATATATATATATATATATATATATATATATATTATATACATACAGGGAGAGAGAGAGAGAGAGAGAGAGAGAGAGAGAGAGAGAGAGAGAGAGAGAGAGAGATACACACACATATATACTTCTTCAATCATTTCAATTGCATCAGATCAATTATGGCACCATTTGAGTTTTTCTTGGCAAAGATACTGGAGTAGTTTGCCATTTCCTTCTCCAGCTCATTTTACAGATGAACTGAAGCAAAACACACACACATACACACACACTCACACACAGATCTATCTATATCTATCTATCTATATCTATATATAAACATATATGCATCAAGTAGTGTAGCATCTAAACTCTTAAAGGAGAAGTGAGTTACAGCAAAACTACACTACTGGGTGCTTATATTACAAATATATATATATATATATATATATACACACATATATATATATATACATACATATACACATATACATATATAGATATACATATAGATATAGATAGCTCTGTGATTGTCTAAGGCACTGAAAAGTGCAAAGTGATATAGTCTATATGTTCCCCATGTCAGACTACAAGCAAGTCTTACTGTCCTTTAGCTTCAGGATATTCTTTTCCTTTCAAGTTTCGCATTTGGTACTTTAAAATCTTTGGTCTTGTGAAAGAAAAACAGACAGTTGATACATTCCCCTCCACAACTCACTTTGCATCCTCATGATTTGTAAATGCATTGGGGATCAACAATCCTTTGCAAGGGAGGGATACAGGAGAATGGGATTAAGTAGTAAGTGTAGGACCAGATAGAAGATACAATTGGATAACACCAGAAGAATGAGTTATGCCTGGCTCTCCTATCCTACCATTCTGATGTAAGGTGATCTCTCTAATCAGATAAAGCTCTTATTGGGAAGAACTCTGTTATTGCAAAGCATTAAAAACAAAAACAAAAACAAAGAACCAGAACAAAACTCTGGGGGGTGAAGGAAGGCTATGACTTAACAGAACAGTTTCTGTATCATGATTTTCTTCTCAAAAGGTAACGTGTACAAGGTACTAAATAGGAAACGAGCATGAGAACAAGCATGAAATAAAGATCTATAGACATATGGATATTGATATACAAATGTAGTGTTATATCAACACAGACTAATAACATTGTGTAAACATAATGCTCATGAATATTTATGCATATGCATTAACATATATTATACATCTGTAGAAAGCCATAATGATGATTCTGGTTCCTGGGTTATTTTCTGTATATATTCTGCTATGATTGAAAATTCACAGTGACCAGCTGCCCCTTCTGTACTAACCCAGATATGAGCTATTTGACAAATAATGACTGCAGACTCTGCCAGAGGAGCCTGTCACTTGTCACTAGAAGCCCAGCTCCTCTCCCTTGCAGACAATGCACTGTTTTTCTTTAAACTGATCCCTTCTACTTCTGATTGTCTTGTCTGGCTTCTGCTGTGCCTCCTCCCAACTACTGACATTGACATTACATTGCTTCAAATTGTGCTTCTGTGCATCCTTGAAGAATTACTTTTGGCTGCCTTTCATGTGATTGACCTCCTTTAGGTCAGCCTACAAGCCATGGCTCTGGCATTTAGGCATAATTTGTCAGCTTCTGACCAGCCCAGCACAGCTGAATTATGGTAGGTGCAGTTTTCTGCCTTCAGAGTGACTTATTGGAGACTTTGTTCTTCCATCAAAATGCAGGTGTAGGTTGTATGTATAGAAGATGAAAATGAAATGCTTCTTCCAGATGATGTGGATGGAGGTATTGGGTCTCATAGTCGGGGAAAAAAAAGTCCAAAGGTTAGAATATTATAACTTTTACTTTTTAATTATCTAAGCATAAAGTACAAACTGGAACCATAATTAGTTTGCCTCAGGGCACCAAATTTAAAGGGTGCTGATAACACTTGTAGTGCTTTAACTGCTGAGAAGCACCAGAGCTTAGCACCTACAAGTAGTTAGCAGTAATAATAAATAAATAGGAAGCTACCAGATGGTGTCCCTTGCCCCATCTTGTTCCCACTTCCAAACCCCTGTATACCAGGCAGTCTTCCAAATAGCAGCCTTGCCCTCTTTCCCAGGGTCTCTCTCATTGCCCCCAAACCTGCCCACTACTGCTCCAGATGCTGTTTCAGTCATTTGCCTTGAGGGCAAACATTTACAGTTTCAGCTATTTCTTAAAGCAGTATATTCAAAACTAATATTGAAATGGTAATACTTTGAGGGTAGGGACTATCACACTTTTGTTTTTCTGTTCCCAGCATTTATTATCACAGTATATGCTTGGCATGTAGTACATGCTTAATAAGAGCTTCTTGATTGCGTGATTAATTGCTACAATATTTTTTCATTAAGAAGCTCATGAGACTTCACAAACATTTGTTCTTACAAACAGGGACAGTTTGGTTTCTCTTGTAAGGCATCTCATATCCCCATGATACCAAACTACTCAATGGAGTGCTCAGGTTATGACATGCTCTGATAGCAGAGATTTCCAAGGATAAAATTCCTAGGGACAAAAGCAGAGCCATATGATGGTACTAGGGTATCAGCATGACAAACAGCAAAGATGCTTTTGTTGGTGGTAGCTTTGTTCAATAGAGTTTACATAGCTTGACTTTACAATGCAGCAAGGGGTCTGAATAGCTTTCATTTTAATTGAAAGTTATTCTGGAATTCTGACACTTAAGGACTTATATTTGTTGATTCACAAGAAACTAGAGAATTAGACAGTGTATCTTTGGATAGGCTAGGATGTAGAATCAATGAATTATTGAGCTTCTGACCCAGGGAAGGATCTATAGAACACTGGTATTTCTACCACCTCTTATTAAATTATATGGGTGATAAGTTGAACAGTGGAAAAAGAATACTTACATTTAGAGAATTATAAGCAAATATTTCCTATTTAAAAGACATTTAATATTTAATCTAAAGAGAGTATGTCAAAAATTTAGCAAACTTTTCTGGGGTCTACATTTTTCATCTCTACTGTGCCTCTGAATTTTCCCATAATTTTAGAAGTTTTGTTGCTTAAACAGGGTTTTGGTTTATTTATAATATCTATTCATTTTAATTTTTACTTGAATTTGTGAAATCATCCCTAAGATTGTGGAAACATATTCACAAAATGCTAGTTAACTTTTCTGAACTGTCCAAAGCACGTGATTTGCCAGGGAAGAGGCAGTATAATAAATATGTGTCAGGTTGGAAATGAGTCCATTTTCATGGAGATAACTATTTTATTTATATGGTTTTTAGTTCCTCCATTTATTTATTTATTTTTAGGAGAATGAGAGTTTTGATTGCTTGAGAGAGATGAAAGCTGATAGCTCCAGATACTAAAGTTCTGTATTCATAGGATAACTATCACATGATATGTGGTTTCTACCATTTTCCATGTGTTCCATTAGTGTGCATCCACTCTGAATGGCAGTGTTTACTACTAAGAATGGTCTAGGTGGCAAATGAGTTTGTTTGCTTTGCTTCTTTCTGTATGGTTGGATGATCAATAATGCTTGGAGGAAGAATTAACATATACTGTATATGTCACTGTTATTTCTTAACGATGCCCCTACAGTCAAATAATACAACCATCCTTTGAAAGAAATAAGTACAGTCAGGCAAAACAATTCAACATATTGGTCATAAAGGAAAATTTATGCCTTATTCCAGTCCTGTTGACCACCACATTTTTGCTGAGAAGTAGGAGACATGCTTTACCTCCCTAAATTCACTGTTGGTCACTTCATTGACCTGAGTTTTAGAAGTCTTTCATTGTTATTTTCCTTTACATTATTATAACCAAAATATATTCTTTATCTTTTCTGTCTCCTTTATCTTTCTCCTTCTTTCTCTTTACTGTTTTTATTTTTAATCTTTTATTTTCAATTTTTTTCTCATTTGTTGCTTGGGCATTTGGAGATGGCAAGGCAACTTTAAGTCCTATGTTTATGACATTCATTACATTAAATTTAGATGTAATCTTATTTGACATGATAACACAGATCAATGAAATAGAAATAATTAAATTTTATCATTTTTTCCTTGTGTTTTGCTTTCAGTGATTTCCAATTTTAAGCATATTATGTTGGGTACTGGCCCTCACTAATCCTTTAAAATCCTGGGGGATAGAGAGTCCTAGCTTCAGGTGTATTCATTTATTTTAGCTGCTGGTCATTCCACCCCTATAATCAATCAGAATTTAAGTGCTTACATGGTGCCACATACTGTAATAGACACAGGAAATATAAAGATAAAAGAGAAAAGATAGTACAGGCCTATGTAGTTATGTGCAGAATAGATACAAGATAATTTTGTGGAGCAGTACTCATATCAGGGAGTAATCAGGAAAGGGCTTTTGTAAGTGGTGATGAAATGAAGTTTCAAGAAAATTAGGGACTTTATTAAGTAGAAGTGAAGAAGGAATATAATTCACGTATGCAAAGACTTAGAGGCAGGAGATGGAATGCCATGTATGAAGAACACTAAATTTGACTAAACCATAGCATATGTGAAGGGAAGTAATATGAATGAAAATGTGGGATGTGGTCAAGTTGTGAAGGGCTTTAAATATCAAACAGAAAATTTTATATTTCACCTTTATAGTAATAGGGAGCCAATGAAGCTGCTGAGTAAGGATAGATCAATTAACTTTTCTGTAAACACCTATTAAGCCTATTATGAAACAGGCACCTAAGACCAAAGTCAAGACAAGAAACACCTACTGTTCTTTCAAAGATCTGATTTCCATTATTTCTTAGTTGGCTGCACTACTTTAAGGTATCTCTGACTTCTCTACCCTGCACCCCTGCTTTTCAGCTTCCTTTCTTTTTGTATTATCTGCCCTCAAGAGGTTGATAAGCTCCTTAAAGACAAAGACTGTCTTTCTTTTTTTGTATTTGTTTCCTCAGAGCTAAACATAGTGTCTGCCACATAGCAGATGCTTTAAAATGTTGTCTGTTGACCTGCTTTTAAAGAAAATCACTTTGGCCTTTCTGTGAAGGATAGATTGGAGTAGACAGAAACTTGAAGAAGGAAGTTCACTCAGGCAGCCACTTTAATAGTCCAAGAAAAAGGCTGTAATTGCCAATTTTGGATGTATAGTGGATGTATAGGAGAAATGTGGAGCCAGAAATGACAAGATTTGGCAATTGATTGGATATGTAAGGTGAATGAGGATGAGGGATCAGGTGTGATAACTGGATTTTGTGAACTTGGGTGATGAACTGGAAGGATGATTGTGCCCTGGACAGAAACAGGGAAGTTTAGAAGAGGGAAGGATTTTAAGAAAAAAAAATAGCCCATAAGGAAGGTAAATTTTAGCGTGTGTAAAATGGATTTTTTGTTATTCTTTCTTAGCCTTTTCTTCCCTGGATCTATAGCCATAACAATCTCTACTTCCTAGGTGTTAGATCTGAGTTCTCATGATGATGGTTCAAAACAGTTTCTACCATGCTTGTGCAATAGATATAGGGATGAAGTGATATAAAATTGTGAGGCTATTGCTGGCAATATGCCTTCTTTATCTGTTATTGTATAAAGCAAGTGGGCACTGGTCGGTGACTGGGGACCCCCATAGGGGTGAATGTGCAGGCTGAATGCTATGCATGCCTTGATTGGCCAAGGCTTGGGAGGGAGAATCTGTGTGTTTGTCTTAACTGGCTCCCACTGAGGCTTGAGGGGATTTAAGGGAGTGCACAAGTTGTGCTGGTCTTGACAGACTCCATCGAGATGGAGCGGTTATTGCCCTCCCCTGCCAGCTTCACACAGGCCCCTGCAAGAAGGGTTGTTAGGGAATGCCGTAGGAGTTACAGCTCCTGTTATCAGCAAACTCTCTTTGGGAAGACTAGGTTAGAATAAAGTAAGCTTGTTTAACCCCTTATTGTGGCTCCATTCCTGTCTTCCAGTCTGACTGTTACAAAGAGAACCTGATAGTGAGAGAGGTGCTATAAGCCCTCCTGTGTCTCCTTCCTGAGAAATGTCATAGTCAGTGTGTTTACTTGTCCAACATAGCCCTATTTTGGACATGCAGAATTTGAGACATAAGAGGAGTGTTATATTTCCTCCTAGAGACCTTATCACTAGCCCTGCTTTGTCTGCTTTCAAGGGAGGAGAGAATAGCAGACAAATTTTACTTAGAAAGGATAGCTGAAAAAATGTTTGAAGACATGGCTCATCTTTTTGCAAAATAAGCTTCCTATTGTGATTCTGTGTAGCATCTATTACCTACAAATATTTGGCTGCTAGGCATTAAGAGGATGTACAATAAAGTGATATGTAAACCTTAAAGTGTTACAGAAATGTGAGTTATTATTTTAAGCAACTTTATAATGGAAAACTTCCAGTACAGAGAGATAGCTGTTTATATCAATACTGGTTACCTGCTCTCTCTGTTTTACTTTTTATTTTCCTTTTCCTTGCCTATACTGGAGAAAAGTCAGGCTGTTGAATCCAGTGCTGTTTTTCTTCCTTACAATTTTCTGTCTCCTAATCTAAAATCTATAAAGATGGATCTTCTACATTGAAATCACTCATATTGATCACTGGTGAAATTGGGGCAGAATCTGACCACAACTAAAAACATGTGTTGATTTTTTTCCTGGGGGGGTGGATGAAGTAAAGTGGGAGAGGTAGAGGGAGGAGAGAATGCTACATTTTCTCACTTAATTTCCAAGATACTTAAAAATTTGTCCCTGTATCAAATTATCTGAAAAAGAAATATGTTAAGCTGATTCCAAAGCTCCCCGATCAGATCTGGCTGCCTTCCCAGGTGGCCATAAAGAAGAGTGGTTTGGATCACTCTCTGTGTGCATTTAATTCTTGGCCTTTCTACTGAAACATTGCACATGTGCCGATAGTGACTACTGCTTTGGACATTATATATTAGGGATTGAATGGAAATGAGGCTCTACTTTCAAAAGAGAACACAATCATCATTAGATACAGTGGTTTTCAAGCAGTCACAGTTTGAGTGGGTTTTGAAGTTTGGCACTGCATTGTGACAAAACCTAGGCTATTTCAGGAGCTTTAGGCTTGCCTCACACTCTGGGACTTTGTCTGAATTTGAATGGCTACTTAGCTGATAACCATCAATTGTCGAAGATACCTGGAAGAAGTCTGCCAAAGGTTTTATAGGCAAAAGAGGTTAGATTTTCCACCCCCCTTTCTGCCTGGGATTCTCTGTCCTTTGATTGGATCCTCTCAGAATCATTCACCTGCATCTATAACTGTAACTGCAATTGCAACTGTAAATTCAATTCAGTTCAGTTCAATTCTTTTCAATAAGCATTTATTAAGTGGCTACTATTTGCCAGGCACAGATAACAAGAAGAGAAAGAGAACAAAAAAAGGCCATGACTTTAAACATCTATAATTATTGGGAAGAAAAATCAAAATTAAAATTTGCATAATAATTTTCCAAGGGGAGAGCACTAGCAAAAAAAAAAATGGGGATCTGAATGAGCTCCATAGTATCATAGATCTAGGGCTGGAAGAGACTTGAAAGATTATTTGATCTAACCTCCTCATTGTGAAAAATAAGGAAACCAAGGCCACAGGAAATAAATGACTTTCCAAGATCCACTAGTAGTAAGCATCAGAAGCAGAATTTGAACATAGGAGCAGGTTTCTACAAGCAAAGTCTTTTCTTCATGTTGATGTTGGACACAGAGCAAATATGGCTTTGCTGGTGGTGGGGAATAAGATCTAACCCAAATAGATTATTTATTGATAATTTAAAGACATGATTTCCTAATAGTTCTTTTCCCCTAATAGTATACTCCTTGTACAGTAACACAAAAGTGAAGTTACACAAAATAAATGAATACATTAGCTATATTTGATAACTACATGCTTCATCACTTACCTGTAGTCATTTCTCTGCTGCCATAGGAAGTTGAATTTCATTGTCAGTTTGTTGGAAAAAGGATTGGTCATTGTATTGATCAGAGTTTTGATGTCTTTCAGGATTGTTTTCCTTCCTTTATATTCATTTTGTGCTATTATTATTCTCTTCTTTATGTGATAGTTCACAGAATTTAGAATAAGAATGATCCCCAGAAGTAATTTAAACAAGTGGGGGGGCGGAGCCAAGATGACTGAGTGAAAGCAATGCTTGTTTGAGTTCTCCCCCAAACCCCTCTAGCTACTATAAAAATGGCTCTAAACAAATTCTAAAGCAGAAGAACCCACAAAAAGAATGAAACAAATTTACTGCCCAACTGCCTGGATAGTTGGTCAGAAAGGTATATCGCGCCAGGCAGGTAGAGAAGCCCAGTTTGGCGTGGGTGCACAGTCCTCAGTGAACCTGGAGCAGGACTCAGAGGACTGAATAACAGGCAGCTGTGGTGGTTTCCAGACCTCTCAACCCAAAAAGCCAAAGACAACTTAAAAGGTCAGTAGGAAAAGTCTGTGTCTGCAGTGAGAGAGAGAAGTAAGGTAGCAGCCCTAGTCACCAAGTGTGGCCCTGGGGCAGCAGCTGCTTCCAGAGCTTCTGGCCCACAGACTGAGGGGGAATTGAGTGGCTCATCAAGGAGAGATTGCAGAGATCTCTTTACTGGTGCAGGATTCTCTTGCTTTGCCAATGCTTGGATCTGGGTAACAGTTCTGGGTGGTGGTCCTGGGATGAGGAGGAACACTGGTGCGGTGGAGCTTATAGTGGCAGTTAATAGAAAATCCTCCTCACAAGTCCAAGACAGAAAAGAGTGCTTGTGATCACTCACAGACCAGAGCACAGGCCAGGAAAGGAATAAACACCTCACCTATTATCATACCACCTTGGAAGAACTGAAAATTTACAGATCCCTAGAAGTATCTCTGAAAACAGAAACACAAAACCTCTGAAGCTTGGGACAGTACATTCTCTACAATGAAAGAAGACCTCTACCTTAACAAAGAGTTTATAGCTCAAGTAATTGGCTGGGGTCATGAGCAAGCAGTGCAAAAAGAGTTAGACTATATTATTTTACCTTGGTGACAAAGAATATCAAAACATACAACCAGAAGAAGACAACAAAGCCAAAGCTCCTATATCCAAAGCCTCCAAGAATTGATCCCACATGATGGAAGAGCTCAAAAAGAGATTTTGAGAAGCAAGTAAGAGAAGCAGAGGAAAAACTGAGAGTGATGCTAAAAGAGACCCCCCCCAAATACTGAAGAAAGTAACACCTTAAAAAAATAGCCTAACCCAAATGGCAAAAGAGGCCCAAAAAGCCAAAGAGAAGAATGCCCTAAAAAGCAAAATTGGCCAAATGGAAAAGGAAGTGCAAAAGATTAATGAAGAAAATACTTCTTTAAAAATTAGAATAGAGCAATTGGAAGGTAGTGATTTTATGAGAAATCAAGGCACTGTAAAACAAATCCAAAAGAATGAAAAAATGAAAAACAATGTAAAATATCTCATTGAAAAAACAACTGTGCTGGAAAATAGGTGCAGGAGAGAGAATTTAAAAATTATTGGACTATCTGAAAGCCATGATCAAAAAAAGAGCCTAGACATCTTTCAAGAAATTATCAAGGAAAACTGCCCTGATATTTTAAAACCAGAGGGCAAAATAGAAATGGAAAAAATCCACTGATCTCCTCCTGAAAGAGATCCCCAAAGGAAAACTCCTAGGAATATTGTAGCCAAATTCCAGAGTTCCCAGGTCAAGGAGAAAATAATGCAAGCAGCCAGAAAGAAACAATTCAAGTATTGTGGAAACACAATCAGGATAACACAATATTTAGCAACTTCTATATTAGGGAACCACAGGGCATGGAATAAAATATTCCTGAGGGCAAAGGAGAGAGGATTACAACCAATAATCACCAACCCAGCAAAACAGATCATAATCCCTCAGGGGAAAAATGGTCATTCAGTGAAATAGAGGACTTCAAGCATTTTTGATGAAAAGATCAAAGCTGAATAGAAAATTTGACTTTCAAATACAAGACTCAAGTTAAACATGAAGAGGTGAACAGGAAAGAGAAATCATAAGAGACTTATTAAGGTTGAACTGTTTACCTTCCTGCATGAAAAGATGATATTTGTAACTCCTGAGACCTTTGTCAGTATTAGGGTAGTTGGTGGGAAAATATTATACGTAGATAGATAGATAGATAGATAGATAGATAGATAGATAGACAGATAGAGGGCACAGAGTGAATTGAAGGTGAAGGGATGATATCTGGAGAATAAATTAAAGAGTGAGAGAGGATTATACTGGGAGAAGGAAAAAGGTAGAGGTAGAATGGGATACGTTATCTCACATGAAATAGACAAGAAAAGGCTTTTAAAGTGGACGGGAAATGGGGGAAGGTGAGAGGGAATGAGTGAATCTTATTCTTATAGGATTTGGCTTAAGGAGGGAATAACATACACACTTAATTGGGTATGGAAATCTATCTTAACCTACAGGAAAATAAGGGGGAAGGGGACAAGCAAGCAGGGGGTTGATAGAGGGGAGGGCAAATTTGGGGATGGGGTAATCAGAAGCAAGCACTTCTGAGGAGGGACAGGGTCAAAGGAGAGAATAGAACAAATTGGAGGGGGATAGGATGAAGGGAAATAGAGTTAGTTTTTCACAACATGAGAACTATGGAAGTGTTTTGCATGACTATACATGTACAATCTGTATGGAGTTGCTTGCCTTTTTAATGAGGGTAGGTGGGGTGAGAGGAAGGGAGTAAATTTGTAACCCAAAGTTTTAAAAACACATGTTAAAAAAATTGTCTTCACATGCAACTGGGAAATAAGAAATAAGAAATGGGGTATATGGATCTATCTTGCCTACAGGAAAATAGAAGGGCAAGAAGATAAGAGAAGAGTGGAGAGAAATAAATTTTAAAAAATAAAAAAATGAGAAGTCGTTTAATCCAACCCCTTCATTTTATAAGGGAAGAAATTGAAGCCCAACTTTAAGTGATTAATCCAGGGTCAATTTGTGGCAGAGAGCAAGTGGCAAAGAGGTGAGGGGGGATGATATTTCAGTTTTCCAGAATTGCTCCTTCCTTCTTCCTTGGCCCCTGCCTCTTTCCCCATATCCCTGCCCAGTCCAGAAAGCATGCCCTAAAGAAATTTCTGCCCTGGCAACCAAATCACCTGATAAATGACTACCTCTCCTTGACAAGCATTTCAGGGAAGTCAAAGGAATGCTTCACTTCATTCCTAGAACCATGATCAAATCAGTTCTGCCACTATTCCTGAATGAGGCATATCATACTCTGTATAGCCTCACTTATCATCTCTATAACTTTACAGATGAAAGTGCCCCCTCCTGGCTACCACTCCCTTTCTATATTGTCTCTGCTATTAGAATATAAGCTCCTAGGAGGTAAGGGTTGTCTTTGCTTTTATATTTGTATTCTCAGAATTTAGGACACTATTTGGCATATAATAATACAGGTGTCATATATTCATTCATTCATATTTCTTATGGGACATTTATATTCATAATTTCTTATGGGACATTTATATCCCATTAATATACCACAATTTGTTTGGCTATTCTCCAATTGATCGGTGCATACATTATTTGCAGTTTCTCCCTCCTTTTTCTCTTACTGTAATGTATTAGAAGTGTGGGCTTTCCCTCTGTCTTTGATTTACTTTGAATATGTACCTAGCAGGTTATTGTCGGAATAAGGAGAAGATACAATTCACTGACTTTTCTAGTAAAATGCCAAATTGTTTTCCATAATGATTGAACCTATCTACAACTCCATCAATAGTGTATTAATGTGCTTATGTACCACAAGGGCAGCTAGGTGATGTGGTGAACAGAGTATTGGACCTGGAGTCAGGACCAGGATCAGAGACTGAACTTCCTGTATTTCAAATCTAGCCTCAAATACGCAATAGCTGTGTGACCTTGTGTAAGTCATTTAACCCTGTTTGCCTCAGTTTCCTCATTTATAAAATGAGCTAGAGAAGAAATGGCAAATCACTCCAATATCTTTGCCAAGGAAACCCCAAATGAGGTCACAAAGATTTGGGCATGACTGAAAAACAACAGAACAACACATATATCACAGCCCTATCATCTTACCATTTTTATCTTTTGTAATTTTGGCCAATATGATGGGAATGAAGCAAAATATCACAGTTGTCTAAATCTGTATTTCTCTTATTGTTAGTGATTTGAATCATTCATTCACAGTACTGGTGGCAGTTGGCTTCTTATTTTGGAAACTGTTAATATTCAGTGACAAATTAGCAGTTCATTATATGGAGTGTTTCAAAAATCTTAATGTCGTTTTAAGCTCTAATAGCTTACCATTGCACCAAGACTTTTGGGACGCCTGTTTAGATTAGATAATCAGATTTTTATCAAATACTATGTTAATTTTTCCCAATGTTGTCTCCTTTTCTAGCTCCAGTGATTATATTAATTTAAAATCTATTTTTTCAAATTTTTGTCTTTTTCCCCATCTCTGATCCTTTATTTTTTATAAATATTTATATTTATTTATTCTTTATATTTTATTCAACAATAGATCTGAATGGCACTCTGAAACTCTCTCTCTCTCTGTCTCTCTCTCTCTGTCTCTTTCTCTCTCTTTTAATGACAAAAACCTTCTATGTTAACTTTGCTCATCTATTTGGAACACATCTTAGTACATGTAGTAAGATATTAGAGAGACATTACATTGTAATAGGAATATCTCTGGTCTTTTAAGTGAGAGAAAACTGTTTTCTAATCCTGCCTCTTTGCTTTTTAGCCACATGACTTTGATTATATCAGCTAATTCATTTCAATCTGTTTCCTCATCTTTCAAATGAAGATATTAATAACACTTGCCCTCCAGGATTGATTTAAGGATCAATCAGATAAAGCATGTCAATACTTTATTATTATTAAAGCATTATATAAATTATAAATGATTATTATTAAATTCATGAAAGCATAATTTCTGCCAAAGTGCTCTCCATTGCCAGATGGAGATTTTTCTCCAGATTTTTACAATAGTTCTTCTCAAAGAGTCTTGGTATAGTAAGTTTTGCTCCCGGTTTTATTGAACATTTTGCAACTGTGTTCAATTGCTTCTGGATCTTGCTAACTTAATCTATTTCATTGATCAACTTTTCCATTTCTCAAACCGGAGTAAAATAGTTTCTATGATTAGTGCTTTAAAATGTAACTTTAGATCTGGTAATGCTTGGCTTTCTTCATTCCTGCTTTTTTTTTCTCAGTATTTTCTTTGAAGTTTATGGTCTTTTGTTTGTATAAAAGAATTATATTATTGTGATGTCTAGTTCTATAATTTAAACCTGTGTCAATTTTATTGGTGTGTCAATGAATCTATACATTAATTTAGGTAGTATAATTTTTCTTATTATATTGACAGTGCTTGACCATGAGCAATGAATGTCTCTAATTATTTAAGTCATCTTTAATTTCTGTAAAGTATGTTTTATAGTTATATTCCTTGAAGTCTTAAGTGTGTCTGCATAGCTTGATTCCCAAATTCTTTTTGGAATTTATAGTTGTGGAGGATGTGTATACTCCAGAATTGAGGTCATTCATTTCAATGGCATGAAGGTGGGAGATGCCATGAATTGGTGATGAGCATCAAGAAAGCCAGTTTGGCTGGATTTTAAAGTCCAGAAAAGTGAATAATTAATAGTAAGGTTGGAAAAGTAGGTCCCAGCTAGGTTGTGAAGGACATTAAATATCAAAGATATGCTTGTATTTGATTGTACAAGCAAAAAGGATACACTGAACTTTACTGAGTAGCAGTTATAAGGGGTATCTTTACCTTGAACTTATTTGAAAGGCTTCTCATGATTTTCCTTTATAATAATAGTGGCTCATGGCTTTAGGGAGACTGTTCATTTTATTTAGAAATAATTTATTCATGCCTACATTTGTTTTTCTTTTTAAAACTTTAATATTTATTTATTTATTTATTAGGTAGGCAATGTAGTTAAGTGACTTGCCCAAGGTCACACAGCTAGTAAGTGTTATGTGTCTGAAGCTAGATTTGAACTCAGGTTCTCCTGAATCCAGGGCTGGTGCTCTATCCACTGTGCTACCTAGCTGCCCCCTATATTTGGTTTTTAAAACATAAATAAGTTTTGTGTTTTGTCGAAGACTTTCTTACATATATGAATGGCATTTTGTGATTTTTATGTTTTTAATGAATATAATTTACTGTTTTTCTCATGTTAAACTATCCCTGATTTCTGGGCACAAATTCAACTTGTTCATAGTGAACAATTTTTAAATCTCAGTAAGAAGCTTTTTTTGTTAATATTGTATACAATATCCATTACAGATACTGTGCTATAGTTTTATTGATCTATACTATCTCCTGGTTTTATTATCAAACCATATGTTATTGAAGATGTTTGATAAGATGTTTTTATCTCTATTTTAAAAATTATTTAATTTCAAGATTAATTATTCTTTAAATATTTAATAGAACTTCCTTTAAGTTCATGTAGGGCATATTTTATTCTTTAGTTCATTTGTGTCTTATTCAATTTCTTTTTCTAACATTTGATTGCTAGATTTCTGGATCTTATCCTAGCAACATATTTATTGAATGTTTTTACAAATGTTCATCCACTTAGTTTATGCTTTACATTTTGCTAGCTTGTAATTAGACATATTAGTTGAGCACTTGTCTTTATTTCCTCTTTATTTTATATAAATTCCCCTTTTGACTTGGTCTGTGTCTCTAGTGTGTATGTATGGATCTCTCTTATTAAAAAAAAATATATATATATATATATATTTATGTATATATATATGTATATGAATATGCATATGTAGTTCCCACCCTTAATTGTATGTACTGATTTAATAGTCTTTTTGTTTCAATTTTGATTTTCTCTCCTTTGTTTTTCATAATTATTCACTTATTTATTTTCCTGATTTTTTTCCCCAGTTAAATGCTCAACTACATGAGCATCTGAGCTCTTCTTTCTTGTCTTATTGATGGAAGTGTTTAGAGACATTAGTTTCTCCCTAATCACTGCTTTGGCTCAAGCCCATGAGTTTTCTCATTGCTATTCTTTTCATGTGTGTGTGTATGTGTGTATGGAAAGAGAGAGAGAGAGAGAGAGAGAGAGAGAGAGAGAGAGAGAGAGAGAGAGAGAGAGAAAGAGAAAGAGAAAGAGATTGATTGATCATTTTCTGACCCACCCATTGTTTAGGATTTTATTAATCAGTCCATTCTAAGTATGAAACTTTTCTTCAAATTTCTCTTGTTGATTATAATGAAAATAAAAAAAACTTCTACCTTTCTGTATTTTTAAAATAATTTATTCATTAGCATATTGCTAGTCTTATAAAATTTCACAAATAACTATAGAAATGCATATATTTCTTCTGAATCTTATTCAGTAATCATAAAAGTCTGTTATATGTCTCCTTCTATTCTCCTATATTCTTTTCAGTTCCTTAAAGCCTTTATTGTTTATCTTTTGGTTCAATTTGTTAGTTTGGAAAAAACACATTGAAATGCCCAGCAATTGTTTCAGAGTCTTGGTCAGTTGGCTTGTCTTTGAAGCACTTAGACACCATAATATTTGATGCATATGGTTATAGTTGACATTATTTCATTATCTATGACATAGATATATTACTATGTATCATAATAAATATAATATAATAATTATATCTTGAAACATGGTATAGTTTTCTTTCTTATTTCTTTTAACCATATCTATTTTAATATTGCCTTTTCTGAGATGATGATGGCTTCCTTTGATTTATTTTAGAATCATTTGAGACAGAGTAGAGAGTTCCTTGATACTTCATTTTAAGTATAATGTTTATATTTTAAGTATTTCTTCTAAATAACAAATTATTATTTTTATCACTCTTCCATTTTAATGTACAAATTATCCCATTTCACATTCGTGGCTATTATTATGAGTTTTATTTTTCCTTTCATCACTTCTCATGACAATGTTTTGTCTCTTCCTCTAATGCTTTTAAAAAAAAAAAGAAAAGCAAGGAAAAGAAAGGAATCTAATTTATTAACAATTACCTGTAGTTGGAACAAACTGATTGATTCTTATCCTCTTCCTCCACCCATACACTAGTCTTATTCTTTCTTTTCCTCATTTTTAATCATCCCTTTCTAGTTGAAATTTGTTTTTCATTCAATAATTTCCACTTTGATAAAACCCATCATTTTATATTCTCTTATACCTTGATTCTCCTATTTCAAGCCTTTTTGTCCCCTTTTCAACCCAGTTGCCAATTTACAATTTTTTTTGAGTTGTTTGACACTTTACTAGGAACAAAAATAGAAAATATCTATTGTATAACCTCTGTAGTTATTGACTATACTGGAGATTTATGTGGTTTATTATAGAGAACTGAAGCAGCTAAGTGAAACAATAAGTGCAGTGTTGGGTCAAGAGTCAGAAATGTCTGTGTTTAAATCTGGTCTCAGATATTTATTAAACTGAGAGACCCTGACTAAGTCATTTAACCTCTGTCTGTCCTATTTTTCTCATTTATAAAATAGGGATAATAATAGCACCTACCTCACAAAACTATTGTGAAGATAAAAAATAAGGTAAGATAATATTTATGTTACTTTACAAACCTTAAAGCATCATTTATATACATATCACTATTGTTCTTATCATTATTATTGAAGGCAATTTTCATTATTTCAATAGCTTCTACTCATTTTTGTTTGCTTACAAATTGAAAAACAAAACATCCCTTATGCTTAAGTTTACCTTTGCAAGATAAGCTGTTTTTGGGTGTCGAACTTTTTATTTTGCCTTTTTGCAATTCCAAAATTTTCCTTTCCTTTCTTATAATTAGTACATAGTTCTGAGTGATTTTGACTGGAGTTACTTGTTTTATGATCTATTCTTTCCTGGCATACGGTAGCCTGTGGATTATGTTTATTTCCATTTACCTTCAAATTTCAATAGTTTTAGGATGTTTTATTTTATGATTTAAAAAATGTTATTCAAGTTCTTTTTTTTTCCCATTTTTTTCCCTTGGCAGAACAAAAATGTTTAAATTAATTCTCCCTATCTTGTTTTCAGATCATTTATTTTTTAAAACAGGTACTGCACTTTGCCCCCAATTTTCCCATCTTTGTTTTTATGTGATATTTACTGTTTTATCATTGAATTTTTGAGATCTGGTTACTTTTTTATGGCATAATCTTCTTTCATAAGCTTTTTATATTCTGTTCTAAATACACATTTGTATGTATAAACATATATATGTAAAATAATAATTAAACATTAGATGCAATAAGATAGCACCACCATAGATTAAAAAACAAAAAGATGCATCTGAATGAAATGAAACCCCTTACTCCCAAAACACAGTGATATACTTCAACAGTTGAGAAAGTAAACTCAATTTTATATGATTCTGCTCAGGCTAAGAATATTTCAAGAATTTGTTTTTTGTTGTTGTGATTAATGAGTTTTATTTTGGAAAGTGTGATAGACTTAGAATCTTGGTGTGTGGTTTCATATCCAAGCTTAGACCTTTGCTAACTTTATGACCAAAACCCCAGTCATATTCTAAGACTTAGTTTTTTTCACCTCTAAAAACATGCTTGCACAACTTACCTCCTAGGGATATTATTAGCATTTCATAAACCACAAAGCATACAATAAATATGAACTATTATTAATGATTGCACTGGCTGTGGCATGAAGTTCATTATCATCACCATCACAGGGTCTAACCTTCTGTTACATTTCTGAGTCAGTCTACTGCAACAGGAATCCCATTCTCACCAATAGCCTTCCAAGAAAAATCCTTATCACAAAAGATTTCTAAGCTGTTAATGACATCTCCTTTTAGAACAATATGTGATTCAAATATTAATACTATACCCTATGTTCAGAGGAAGTTGGAATGGTCCCATGTAGTACATGGAAATGAGATCTTTCCTACAGTTCTTTTTCACTGGGAGAAGGTATGATATAACCTGAATTTGATGTTCTAGAATTCCTTAGGCTCAGATCTACTTTAATTTGATGTCTTAGAGTCTCATATGCTTGCCTTTCATATATTTGAGATCATCTCTTCTCGTGCAAATCCATTACCAGTCCTTAACATGGCCTCTTTTATATTAAGGAAGAGGAAATGTTCCCAGGCAGAGGCTTATTATTGAAATCTACAAAGTGAATTCCAAGCAACCTGCACATTATATAATCACCACTTCTGAACTTCCCCTGTGAATTAAGGATAAAATGAATGGGCAACTGGCTGTGTACTGGAAATGACTGTTCACTTAGGCATACATAACCTGCTCAAAGGGTGGGAGAAGGTCTTGTTGCTGAAGGAAATATTTGCATAAAAATGTCATTAAGAAAGAATCCTGGTGGGATATTATAGTATAATAATTTCAGTATTTTAGAAACCTGAACTTTGTTTTATAAAACAAAACAACCCCTTCCCTTATAGGAGGCCACAATGAGTGAGAGTACTGTAACATTTTTTTTCTTTATTTCTTTACCTAGTTTTACTGCTAGAAGCAGTGCTGTTGCTTGAGGAAGGCACTAAATCATACTGTTAGCTCTGCCCCATTATTTTATACACTTCATGTTGGAACTGGAAATACTTTCAAATAGAAATTTATATGGAAGCATTAAATAACATCAGGCTCAATGTGTTTCTTCAAGGATGAACTAACTGTTCGTATACAGTTTGTACTTAATAGCCTGGTAGATGGGTTTGGAAGAGCCTTTCAGGGCAGAAGGGGCCGATATCTTCTGTACTTGCCAACACTCAAGCTGAAAGTTTTAACAACAACCAAAAAAAAGTTGTGTTAAGCACATTGCTTTTTATGGTCTAATTTTTCTGGGAGCTGTATTGATCAAAACTACTTTGGCAGCTGAAACAGAACAACAAAGTAATGTCCAAGTTCCTACATACAACCAAATAATAGCCTAGTGTAGTAAATGAAAAGCAAGACAAAGAGGTCCTAAGAGAGCACATAAAATGTAGTATTACAGAATATTAAATCCACTGCAGATAGCCAGTAGCATATGAACAAAATTAAAATAGACAGTCTGAAGCTGCAAGCTGGGAAACATTAATTTGTTTCCCACTAATGTTTCCCTAATGGATAGCTCCAGTGCATGATGGGGATTTATTTTTAAATAATGTTATTTCACCACTAACTGACCTTCCTGTCTGATCTAATTTACATAAGGAATGAGAATGCTTGTAAGGGAGAATTGTCTAAGAAAGAGAAACTTCATGGAGCCACATACCAAAGGTGTTCCCCAGGATAGGTGCCTTGTTTTTGGAAGGGTCTGAGAAATATACGGACCAGTGGTAAGTGAAGTTTAGTCAGTGACTGTGGATGTAGTTTTGTAATGGATGACTGAAGATTTCTAAAGTCAGATTGGAATTTGATTAATTTGACAAGTCTATTTGAAGTAGTAGTCATTAGTATAAATACAAACTCTGTGGATAAGTATTTCTAGGGTAGTGTAGAAGAACAATTTCTGTCACTACTGAAAGAATATAAGAAAAAAAGTGGGTTTTACATACAAGTGAGAAAATTAGTTTGTTTGCTTTGATCAGAAAGACTATTCTGCTGGAGTCTAAGAGCCATAGGCCTCTTATACCTTGCTTTTATATAGCATAGGTATTCAATAGATAGATAGACAGAAAGAGAGAGAGAGAGAGAGAGAGAGAGAGAGAGAGAGAGAGAGAGAGAGAGAGAGAGAGAGGAGAGAGAGATGAGTTTCATAACTTGGACTTCATGGAACCTCTGCAGGTTTGTCAATAATTTCAGTAGGTCTTTGAATTTGGATAGCAAAACTGACTTCAGTTTTATTTTTTAATACCTCTAACTGAAATTTAGCATTTCCACAACTTATTTAAAAGCATTATTTTAATGAGAGAGAAGGTCATAATCTTTATCAGATGACTCAAGGGGACTATGACACAAAAAGTTTAAGATCTATAACTATACCTGTTTCTTTCCATATCTATATTGATATCTGTAACTGTGTCTGTGTCTACATCTCTATACTTATTACTGTATAGAATTAGACTACTTTTAAAATATGTGTGTGATGCATTTTTATGGACCACTTCAGGTATATGGGAATTTTTTTTAATATAAATTTATGTATTTTTAGTTTTCAATATTCACTTCCACAAATTTTTGAGTTTCAAATTTCTTAGCCCTCCCCCCACCCCAAGATGGCATGCATTCTGAATACCCCTTCCCCTGGTCTGCCTTCTCTTCTGTCTCTCCCCCCTCCCTTCTCTTATCCCCTTCCCCTTCTATTTTCCTGTAGAGCAGGATAGACTTCTGTACCCCCATTTCCTGTATTTCTTATTTCCCAGTTGCATGTGAAAACATTTCTTTTAAAATATGTGTTTTTAAAACTTTGAGTTCCAAATTTTCTCCCTTCCTCCCTCCCCACCCACCCTCAATGAAAAGGCAAGCAACTCAATATAGGTTGTACATGTGCAGTTATGCAAAACACTTCCTTAGTAGACATGTTGTGAAAAACTAACTCTATTTCCCTTAATTCTATCCTGCCTTCCCATTTATTCTATTCTTTCTTTTGACCCTTTCCCTCCTCAGAAGTATTTGCTTCTGATTACCCTCTTTCCCAATCTGCCCTCCTCTCTATCACCCCCTGCTCTCTTGTCCTTCTCCCCCTATTTTCCTGTAGGGTAAGACAGATTTCCATACCCAATTGAATGTGTATGTTATTCCCTCCTTAAGCCAAATCCTATGAGAATAAGATTCCTCATTCCCTCTCACCTTCCCTGTTTCCCCTCCACTGTGAGAGACTTTTCTTTTCTGTTTTTTTTGTGAGATAATTTACCCCATTCTACCTCTCCCTTTCTTCTCCGAGTATCATCCTCTCTCATCCCTTAATTTTATTCTCCAGATATGACCCCTTAATCTTCAACTCACCCTGTGCCCTCTATCTATCTATATATACATACATATAATTTTTTTCCTTCAACTACCCTAATACTGACAAAGTCTCATGAGTTACAAATATCATCTTTCCATGCAGGAATGTAAACAGTTCAATCTTAATAAGTCTCTTATGATTTCTCTTTCCTGTTTACCTCTTCATGTTCCACTGAGTCCTGTATTTGAAAGTCAAATTTTCTGTTTAGCTCTGGTCTTTTCATCAGGAATGCTTGAAAGTCCTCTATTTCACTGAATGACCATTTTTTCCCCTGAAGGATTATACTCAGTTTTGCTGGGTAGGTGATTCTTGGTTGTAATCCTATCTCCTTTGCCCTCCGGAATATTATATTCCATGCCCTGCGGTCCTTTAATGTAGAAGCTGCTAAATCTTGTGTTATCCTGATTGTGTTTCCACAGTACTTGAATTGTTTCCTTCTGGCAGCTTGTAATATTTTCTCCTTGACCTGGGAACTTGGGAATTTAGCTACAATATTCCTAGGAGTTTTCCTTTGGGGATCTCTTTCAGGAGGAGATCTGTGGATTCTTTCAATTTCTATTTTGCCCTCTGGTTCTAAATATCAGGGCAGTTTTCCTTGATAATTTCTTGAAAGATGATGTCTAGGCTCTTTTTTTGATCATGGCTTTCAGATAGTCCAATAATTTTTAAATTCTCTCTCCTGGATCTATTTTCCAGGTCAGTTGTTTTTCCAATGAGATATTTCACATTGTTTTCTAATTTTTCATTCTTTTGGATTTGTTTTACAGTGTCTTGATTTCTCATAAAGTCACTAGCTTCCAATTGCTCTATTCTAATTTTTAAGGAAGTATTTTCTTCAGCAATCTTTTGGACTTCCTTTTCCATTTGGCCAATTTTTCTTTTTAGGGCATTTTTCTCCTCATTGGCTTTTTGGACCTCTTTTGCCATTTGGGTTAGGCTGTTTTTTAAGGTGTTATTTTCTTCAGTATTTTTTTGGGTCTCCTTTAGCAAGCTGTTGACTTGTTTTTCATGATTTTCTTGCATCTCATTTCTCTTCCCAGTTTTTCCTCTACTTCCCTTACTTGCTTCTCAAAATCCCTTTTGAGCTCTTCCAAGGCCTGGGACTGATTCCTATTTTTCTTGGAGGCTTTGGATGTAGGAGCTTTGATTTTGTTGTCTTCTTCTGGTTGTATATTTTGGTCTTCTTTTTCACCAAAGTAAGATAATATAGTCTGACTCTTTTTGCCTGCTTGCTCATGATCCCAGCCAATTACTTGAGTTTTAAACTCTTGTTAAGGTAAGAGTCTGCTTCCAATGTGGAGAGTGTACTGTCCCAAGCTTCAGGGGTTTGTGTAGCTGTTTTCAGAGATACTTGTAGGGACCTGTAAATTTTCAGTTCTTCCAAGGTGGTATGATAAGGGGCAAGGTGTTTACTCCTTTCCTGGCCTGTGACCACAAGTATTCCTTTCTGTCCTAACTGTGAGGAGGGTTTCTCCACAGCCACTACAAGCTCCACCAGCCAGCGCTCCTCCTCACCCAGCACTGCCGCCAGAACTGTGACCCAGATCCACACACGGGCAAAGCAAGAGATTCCTGCCTCAGCACTGGCAAAGAGATCCCTGCAGTCCCTCTCTGATCAGCCACTGGATTCCCCCTCAGTCTGTGGGCTGGAAGCTCGGGAAGCAGCTGCCCCCCCAGGGCCAGGCTCTTGGGGAATGGAGCTGAGACCCTGCCTTCCTCTCTGACCACCGACAGAAACAAATTTTTCCCACTGACCTTCTAAGTTGTTTTTGCCATTTGTGGATTGAGGAGTCTGGAAATCTCCACAGCTGCCCATGATTCAGTCCTCTGAGGCCTGCTTCAGGTTTGCTGCGGCCTGCATGCCCATGCTGCGCTGCACTGCTCTCCCAGCCCGGCGCGATACACCTTTCTGATCAATCATCCAGGTTGCCTTGGGCTGGAAATTTGTTTCACTGTGTCTTTTTGTGGGTTCTGCTGCTTCAGAATTTGTTTAGAGCCATTTTTTATGAGTATTTGGAGGGATTTGGGGGATAGCTCAAGCAAGTCACTGCTTTCACTCCGCCATCTTGGCAGCTCTGTATTTGGGAATTTTAATTGGAGATCAACCATAGTCATGTTTAGTGCTTTGTAGCTAACCCAAGTAAATGGTAGGCAAACAAAATAGAGAAGAATGTGCTACCTCTGGAAAATTTGTTCTAAACATCTAACTGAACCTCTCTTCAAAATTCCAAATTTCCATAGCCTGCTCTTTCAGTCTAATGCCTACATACAGATTGGACTTTACACAAATACACTACTATGGCTTAACTGTCTGGACCTGACATTGAATTAGCTTTAAAAACAAAGCACAACAAAATTCATTTATACAGTTATGTTCTTTAAGGTCACTGTAGGTGCTGAAATAGCAAATACTGAAACATTGTTCTTAGGGGAAGTATGGGGTTAGGTTCCTATAAGCCTTTGGGCACATTTCCTTTAGCACTTTCCAGAACAGCCTCAGGTACAGATTGGAAAATTTTCTCTTCCTTTTTCTGGATGTACATTATTATCAATTTATTAACATTGAACACATGGCCAACAGCGCTATAACTCATGACTAAAGAAAGCTTATCTAACAAACATAATTTCTCCACATAGCATACCACAACCTTCTTATACTTGCTGATTTTGATTTTGGAAAAATTGTAGAACATTTTCAAATATTTTAATGATTTAACAAGGTAGGGGGATTGGTCAGTGAGGGCCCAGCAGAATTTTAGTACTAGATATCTGAGATGATCTAGAGAAGCCAACTTACTTTACCTATGGAGAATCTGAAGCCCTGAAATCTGAAATTATTTGGGCAATCAATTAGTTACTGAAAATTTTGGGAATTATTTGCGAACACAGGAGACCATTCTATGATTTTTTTTTCTGATGTCAAATTAGCAAGATGTGACTGTATATGGTGATGCAATAAGCCTAATTCTAATGAAGTTCAAAAGAAGTTAACTTTGCTCTCAGATCTTCTATTTTCATTCAGTTTAAATGCAGTAATTTTTAGCATTCTTGACTTGTTCCATGAAATAAAGGAGTGATATGCCCATAGAAATGATGTGAAGGTCACAAAAAGAATCAACGTTAATTTCCAGAAGACAAATGGAAAATGGAACATTTGATAATGACCAGGGGGAAAAAAGTGCTCTTTGGGTCTCAATCCTTAAGTTTTCCTTCATGCTTTGGAAGTGTGAAGTGCTATGAAAAGAGAGGAATTCAATTGTGATGTTTAATACAACACTAAAATCTTCTTCAAAAAAAGACTGTTGCTAATTCTGACTTGATTATACATTTTTGTAAATTATTGGTGCATTGTTTTACTACTCTGTTACATTGGAATATGTAAGAAGAGGGTAAATTCATCATTTTATTTTTTAAAAAAAGAATCTTTCCACACTTTGTTCTTCCTTGTTATGACTCAGGTATTCCTCATTATACTCTCTTGCCTCTTCCCATATTTAGGCCTGAAAACCCCTTTCCAAACTCAACTAAGAAACATTTAATATATTTTCCTTTTTTAGCTCCTTCTAAAGTGGACATAGTAAAGAGCTGAAAATGAAGTAAAGGAAGGCTACCGCAGAAATCCACCTCCAACCCCAACCCCCTCCGCTTCCCTTCTCTACCTCTATAGATGTGACCTGGAACTCATATTGAATTTCTCATTTAGAGAATTATGTTTTTTTGTAGCAGAACAGGCCCTTTGTTTTTGCTAAGGATTCTGCTTCCTTAACCCTCTTTCAAATCCCTAAACATGCAGCCTGGCAACTATCTCTTCACTTATTCTATTTCTTATCCCCAATGTGGGAACTCGATTTTCTTTCCCTCATCTCTTTCCTCAGCAGTTGCCTGGAGTGCTGAGTTAACATTTCTGTTCTGTTGCCTGTGTATGGCCTGTGCTTTTAGATTTGAGGACTCTCTCTTCACTTTATCAGATATTTTGGGTAAGCCTCGCCTACTTATCCCTTCCCAGATGAAATACTTTTTATATATATGCATACATATATTGCAATATATATGCATATATATACATATGTGTATATATGTATATATATATACACACACATATATATCCATTGATATGTATTCATTCAATTTAATTTAACAAATTTAATGAATGAATGAGTGAAAACATATTTATTAATCATTTACTGTGGAGCAAGCATTGTTCTAACCCCTGGAGAGACACAAAGACAAAAACAAAAATAATCCCTTTACTTAAGGACTATATTTTCTAATAGGGAAAACAACATGTACCCAGATAAGAAATTATAAATAAATACAAAATTAAGATTCTGTGGAGTAGTGGATAGAGAGCTGCACTTGAAATCAGGAAGACCTAGTTTCAAGTCTTTTCTCTGACACACACTAGATGCATGAACCTGGGTAAGTTATTTAACCTCTTAGTGCCTCAAGCAATTTTCTAAGACTTTCAGGTGTGGGAGCTGGAGCAACTTCCCACTGGTAGAAGGAATTTCCTTGTGGGAAGTTCCCTATGCCAATGAAATCACACATTTCGTTCTAAAAAAGGTCTCCTGTGGGGTGAGCTTAACTTCAAATGGGAAAAAGAGTTCCAGGAAGACTAGAACTAGTGCTAAAGCAAATGTTCTCAATCAAAATAAAAGACATGTTTGTCCTTAATATTAAAATCATTTTTAATTAAAAGATCTGCTGCCTGAAGATATGTACATTTATTCTGTATTCCTCTGCTCTTCCTTTGTTAATTGGGGATGTGCACTGAAAACTAAAGTTAATGATTACATAAAAATCATTCAGATTGAAATGGAAGAATATATATTAATTTATTAATTTTAAATCATAGCAGCCTTAAGTCATGCCCCTGACATGAAACCTTTGTTGTGTGTTCTTAATTTGGGCAAAGTAAACTTTCACAAAATTTAAAAAACCCAGAGGATTTTAAAACTGGGCTTAGTGTGTGAATTTTCATGCCACTGATTCATGTTTTTCTGGGTTCAGTTTATACCATATGCGATACTCTTAATGGCCAATGAGAAAATGCATGTAAAATAAGAAACATATGTTTGCTTTGATTTCATGTCACTTTGTTTCCAAAGATAAAACTCTTTTACCCGATGAATGCATTGCCCTTGGTATAATAACTAATAAATGTTAAATAATAAATATGTCCTTAAGGAATATGCTCTCTTAAAAAGTAATGTTGGCTCATCTGAACTTCCTACTAATTGTAAGATGTGCACTTTCCCAAGAGAATTTGCCTTAGGTTTTCATTCAGTGAGCATTTGCAGTAGAAATAATTGCTTATGTTTCACTATGTATATATACATCATATATGTATGTATAATATACAAATATAAATATGTATAAATAGACATATAGTGTATATGTATACATATAATATGCATGTGTATATTTATATAAGCATACATGTTCATGTATTTGCATATATGTGGCTTCTGTCCATTCCGTCATGCTGATTTTCTCTTCAGCCAATCATGCCTCTTGACTTCTGTTTATATTACATGTCTTGATAATCCAGAGATGTTCAAATTGCCTTTAGAGTAAATTGTGGCGCTATTAAAATAGTTTGGAGAACAACCAAATAATGGTCATTTTTGACAATGCAGTATAGGTTCATTGGATTCTTTTCTCATTTGGAGAGGAATAATTTCACCTCAACAGCTGTCAAGTTTGGCCCCTGAACATTTGTCACTCTTCAAGACAGAATGAAGCCTGCCAATGGAGAACATGCAGTTCATGGGACAAAATATGACAAAATTCTTTTGTCCTAATGCCATATCTTTGTAGCTAAAGTGAAGTGGAAGGATAACCAATAAGGTAATACATCAAATATTTGTTGAGTGCCCACTATATTCCATATATATGTTATGTGCTAGGTGAAAGCATAGAGTAAATAATAATATTAATAACAGCTAACTCTTATAGAATGCTTTAAGGTTTGCAAAACATTTTATAAATATGATCTCATTTTGTCCTCACAATCAATCTAGGAGGTAGGTTTTCTTATTATCCCCATTTTTACAGGTGAGGAAGCTAAGGCTGAGAGAACTCAAGTGACTTGCCTAAGGTGCTGATAATAATAACAATGGCAAACATTAATTACAAAACAATTACCATTAAAAATAAAAACAATAATGATATCATTAGGAGATTATTAGTAGAACTCTAAAATTTAAAATAATAATAATAGTAATAATAGTAATATAGTGTCTACTACATGCCAGGCACTGTGCAAAATGCTTTACAAACATCATCTCATTTGATCCTTGCAACAATCGTGAGAGGTAAGTGCTACTATTGTCCCCATTTTACAGATAAGGAAACCAAAACAAGCAGAAGTTAAGTAACTGCCCAGGGTCACACAATTAGTGTTTGAAGCCACATTGGAACTCCCGTGTTCCTGACTTCAAGCCCAGTACTCCATCCGCTGCATCATCTAGCTGCCTGTTAAGAATCTGAAGATAGATTTAAATTTTTGTCTTCTTAACTCCAGGTCCAGCACATAATCCCTGCGCCCTAGGAGATAACAATATAGTTAGTGAGATAAAACAACAGTAGAGGGAGAAAAAGGTAAATGCTAAGAAGTGCAGATAGTAAATGCTGTATGAGGGTTTGGAGAAGGAAGCCATTGTTGTGAACTGCATTGGTTGAGGTGAAGTTATAGAGGGAGCTGAGATTTAAATTAGGCCTTAGAAAATTAGCAGGAGTAGGTTGGAATGGCAATAGTAAAGGAATAACAGCAAGAAAGCACCTGTCGTGTTGAAGGGATGCTCAGATCCTTTTTTAGCTGGAGCAGCAAGTGTTTGTGTGTGTGTGTGTGTGTGTGTGTGTGTGTGTGTGTGTGTGTGTGTATGTAGGACAGCTAGATAGCCTGGTGGATAGAGTGTCAGCTCTGGAGTCAGGAAGACTCATCTTCCTGAGTTCAAATCTGGCCTCAGACATCTATAAGTTGCGTGACCCTGGGCAAGTCACTTAATGCTGTTTACCTCAGTTTCCTCATCTGTAAAACATGAACTGGAGAAGGAAATAGCAAACCACTCCTCTATACTTGCCAAGAAAACCTCGAATTAGGTCAGGAAAGTCAGACACAACTGGAATGACTGAACAATAAAGTGTGTGTGTGTGTGTGTGTGTGTTCATTTTGGCTAATAGGTGACTGGCTAAACAATTGATTGCCCTTTTTAAAAAAAAAGGCAATTGGGGTTAAGTGACTTGCCCACGGTCACACAGCTAGTAAGTGTCAAGTGTTTTGTCTGAGGCCAGATTTGAACTCAGGTCCTCCCAACTTCAGGATTGCCCTTTTCAGTAGGAGTATTAAGTAGAAACCTGATTCATGATTTACCAATTGTTTTTCATTGGCCATAGGTTTTACCTGTTCACATACCACACAACTCCATGATTAAGTTGTCTTTCATTATTGAAAGGACTTTATTTGGCAAAATAAAATAAATATGGAGTTTTGAAGTTTAGAGATGGGTGGGATCTTGATGCTCAGCTATTTCAAAATCATTTTGATAGAGTTGTCATTTTATATAGGGCTAATTCCAATCATGGATTCTTACTTGTGGTAGCTTGGTCTGCCAGATAATAACCTTGGCAAACCTTGAAGATGAGCACTACAGAAAGGACAAGCATTCAATCCTTCTGGCTATCTAATAGCAAATTCTTTGAATTAAACATTTAAAGGCTGCCAAATGATTGAACATTTTCTACTGCTGTTATGGAGAGAGGCACTTTTGAACCTTTAAAGCTAGCTATTTCATTTGGTCTGTACAAAGATAATAAAAACAACAATAATAACTAGTATTTATATAGCCCTTTAAGGTTTGCAGAGTACTTTATGAACACAACAAGTCTGGGAGGTAGGTTCTGTTATTATCCCCATTTTATAGACAAGGAAATAGACATAGACAGGGATTAAGTGACTTTCTCTAGGGTGATCTGACTAATAAATGTCTGAGGCTGGATTTGATTTCAGGTTTTATTGATTCTAGGTCCAGTATTATATTTACTGTACCACCTAGATGCCACCTAGTGCCAGTGAATGAATTGTAATTCAAGGATTAGGCCTTCACACAAAGTTGATGGGGTAAGAAAATCTGTGGATTTGAACTTTGCTGGATCTACATACAGACTGACAAAATGTTACAAATATCATCTTTACCATGCTTTTTATTTAAGTGCTCAACTTGATCCATCTCTTTGGTAATGATCAACAGACTAGTAAGGGCCATTGTGGTTGTGCCATATCTATATCCCTCTGTACAGACGGACAACATGATCTAATCACTGTGACTAAAATCAAATCAAAGCTAGATTTAAAACTGCTCTACTGACAAATATAGATATAGTGGTGCTTCCCTAAACATTCTAGGAAAAACCTACATAATCTATGTAATATAGGATATCTATCTATCTATTTATCTATGATATGGAGGAAGATAATTATCCACACCTTTGGACACTTTGTAGATAACCTATTTTGGTGATTCAAGAACAAGAGATGATACCAAGTATGTTTATAAAAACACACACACACACACACACACACAATATAGCTAAAAAGTTAAAAAAATCATTTGGTCTTCTAGTTATTTTGTTAGGATTATTTAGTAGATGTTTTCATTAAATTAAATTATTTTGTTAAAGCTGTGTAGACCCAGTTGTAGTGACATGTTTATACAAATATGACAATTCACAGTGACTGTTTATGTGAAATTTATATTATCTTTAACTGAAACAATATTAGTTATAATATTTTAAATGATATAATGGCCATTTCATATAACTTCTGTAATTTAGTGAAAATATAATTCATATTGAAATGATAATTATGCATTTCTGTGAAATGTATTTGTTAATATGAAAAGCAATGCCAGTATTTATTGAGCACCCACTTTGTGCCTATATAATTGTAGCATCACAGAAAATCAGATGATTGGAAGGAAGCTCTGAGGCCTTTGTGTCAAGCTTTATTCATCCCAGAATGTGCTCTATAATATCCCCAACAACTATCGTCCTTAGCCTTAACCTGAAGACGTGTATGGAGGAGGAATCTACTACTTCTCCTTGAAGTCAATTCCATTATTGGAGTTTTAATCTATGGGGAGTTGTTCCTTACATCAAATATGTTCCCTCTTTACAATATTCACTTGTTCATTCTCCTAGGTCTTTCCCTTGTGGACAGTCAGAGAAGTTTAATGCATTTTACAGGTGAAAGCCCTTCAGGTATTTGAAAACAGCACTTAAACCTTCTGCCTCCATTTTTTATACCCTGTGCCAGGCAAATCTTATCTCCGTTTCTTCAGCCACTCCTCATATGGCATGATCCTCACCTGCCTGCCTGAATTATCTCTTTCCTGAAATGTGGCATGCAGAGATGAATTCAATATGAGACATCTAGGAGGCCCAATGGATAAAGCTCTGGGCCCAGAATCAGAAAGACATGAGTTCAAATATAGCTTCAGACACTTACTAATTGTGTCATGTAACTAATTGTGTCCTCAGTTTACTCATCTATAACAAGGGGGTAACAATAGCACTTACCTTCCAGGGTTGTTGTGAGGATCAAATGAGATAATAATTGTAAAATGCTTATCACAGTACCTGATACATAGTAAGCATTATGATAATGTTAGCTATTATTATTCCCGATATAGTCTAATCAAGGCAGAGTAAAGGAAGATTATCAACTTCCTGGTAATAGATGCTATGCCTCTCTCAATGATACCTATGTTTCTATTGGGAATTTTAGTTACCAAATTGCCCTGTTGATTCATATTAAGTTTGTAATCCATTAAAATACCTAGATTTTTTAAAATGGAAAGTCATCAAAGCTATACGTTTCCCATTATGATCGTGTTAAGTCAATTTTTTATAAAGCCAGATGTAGGACCTTAACTTTATCCCTATTAATCTTTCCTATTGAATTTGACCCTCTTATCTAATGTGCCAGCCTCTCTTCCCAGCTTTGTGTCATCTGCAAATATGAGTTTGCAATTTCTACCTTCTTTCAATCTGTTAAGCCTCAGCCACATCCACATAATCATACAATCCCACAGCTCTCCATCTTTTCTACAAGAATAAAATGAGAGAGACTTTTCTAAAATGTTTTATTGGGAAAAATGTGGGGAAACTATATTCCCCTGATCCATTAACTCCTTTCAGTTAAGAAGTCTATTAGTGACATTGTCGAGAAGGGAAATGTAACGCATCTGTCGGGACCTGTCCTTGATGAAGGCATTCTGGCTTTTTGTAATCACTGCTACCTTTTCTAGATGTTCACTGACTATCTCTTTAATTATAGATTTCAGAATTTTCCTGGGATTTGTAGCCAAGTTGGTTAGACTAAAGTTTGTAGACTACACATTCTTCCTTTTTTTTTTTCAAAAACTGAGACAAATAGCCCTCATCCCAAGCATAGCACATTTTCCACAGTCTTTCAGAGTATTGATAATAGCTTAGCAAACCAAACTGCCATCTTTTTCTCTGTGCTGGAATGGTTTGTCTGTGCCTAGTGACTTGATGTTCTGCTGAGGGCATCCAGGGGCTCCTTGGCTAAGTTTTTCTGTAATATCTTAAGCTGTGGGATCCTAGCTATCATTTCTATGAATCCTATAAAATGTGCTGGTCCAGAAACTGCTTTATGTTGGGATACACTTGATGTTCTTCCCTCTATCATAAATTCTTAAATTGAGTCCCAACAACACTGGGATTTGATTCACATATTCAGATGCAAAAGTCCTATCAAATTTCCTTTAAGAACAAGTTCATTTTTATTCAGCACCTTATTATTCTTTGTTAATCATAATTACTTCCAGAATAACAGTTATCTTCATAGCTTCCTTCATCATTTAAAGGTTGAACTTCTCTCTAATTGAAGCCAGGAATTTATTGTCTGTTGTGGGTTTGGCAGAGAAAGAACTCTTCTAGATAATTGAAATTTCCCATTACCACTATATCTTTTTCCTATGTGAGGGTCTTGTGATTAGTTTCCTAAACTTAATATAATTTCTTCTCATCAAATGTATTCTATATTATATTCCTAAATATATTATTTCTCTTCCTCTTAATCCTTTGATCTTTACCTATATGTTTTCCATCAAGTTTGTCCCCTCAGGTTATAGGATTTCCACACATAAGTATAACTTCTTAATATATACTAGTATCTCCCCACTCAATGTTTTTGAATAGGGCACATTTTTCTGGGCCATATACCATATTTGGTTCCTATCCCACCAACTCTCAGTAATACTAATTAGGTAAAGGTTGTCTCCTTTTGTTAGGATGTTTAATTCATCTTGTTTGTGATATTATTTTTTTACATTGTTCTTTCATAGCTGGTGAGCAGCAAGGTGGCACACAGCAGATAGAGTACTAGGCCTAGAGTCAAGAAGACCTGAGTTCAAATAGGGCCTCAGACATTTATTAGCTGTGTGACCCTGGGCAAGTCACTTAAATAGAGTAGTTGTGAGGACAAAATGGGATAATAATTGCAAAGCAATTAGCACAGTGTCTGCCACAAAATAGTGCTATAAAATGCCAGTTATTATTATTATTATTATTATTATTATTATTATTATTATTTAGAAATCTGAGACCGAGTCGTATTTCTTTAATTCTTAGACTCGATCTGACATGACTCAAAAGGAATATCTATTGATTTTTTTTTCTACATTGTAGACGTTCTCTATGGTATCTAATTTGGGAAATAGAGATGATATTCTCTTTCCCCTTTCATTTTCAGTTTGTTTTATTTTTAGGTTGGAAAGACTGCACAAAAATACATATTTTATTTGTCTTCTTTGGATATACTGTATCCCTGGACAAAAATCTGTCATTACAATATTTTGAGTAGTGATCAAGTATCTAGATAGTAGATATAACTCTCTATGCTCACTGAGAACTGTAGTTTTGAACATAAGATTTTATTAAAATTTTTCCCTGTAATTCTTTTGCTTGAAAGTATGGCAAAACAAAACTTTTGATGCTATACTATATAAATAGTTAATAAAAGCAATTATCAGGCCCCAAGATCACAGAATTTAAAGCCAAGAGATCTTAAGGATCTAATCCAATCCTTCAAATTACAGATGAAGAAATTGAGGCTTAGAGAGCCAAAGTGATTTGCCCAAGGTCAAACAATTTATAAATATCAGAGTTGGGCCTTGAACACACTTTTTCAGGAGCCATCTCCCTATATCACAACTACTCTTAGAAAATTCTTTTCAGAAAAAAAATTGTTCTGGGAATCTTTGAAACCTGATTGCAAGTTGGGCAGAATGGGGTGGGGGGCGGGTGGGGAACGAGAAGGGAAGGATAACAGGTAAAAGATTGTCCCTAGTGTGGGCAGATGAGGATTCCCAATAGTATCTAGAGCAAGGTTATTTATTGCCTGCCTGGAAAGAAGGCTGAAAACATTCAATATTTGGGAGTTGAGAATGGAGAAATGGAAGAAATAAAGAAAAAATGGAAGAAGTGAAGAAAATGAAGAGCTGGAATCCCAGCCTGTTTTGTTCATATTTACATTTCCAAAGCTGTAGAGTACATTAAGGTTCACAAAATATTCTATATGCATTAGTCAATTTAAGCTTTACATTCATTCTGTAAAGTTAGTACTAGAGGTAATATCCTCATTTTACAGATGATAAATCTGAGGCTTAAATGACTTGATTCACAAAGCTAGTAAGTAACAAGATATGGCATCGTATCCAGGCTAACATTTCCCTCTCCAATTCCCTGCTACTACTCTGTTCCCTTCTCTCCTTCCTGGTTGGCTATTGATAATATCTCTCTCCTCACCCCCCATTCCTACTCTTGCTGGAGGAAACTCAGAAGTTCCATCTCTATTTTGACCTTTGAGTTCAGGCTTCCCTTCCAGGTAATTTTTGACAAACCATTCAGCCTACTCCCCTACTCCCTACATTTGGGATAAGTATGGTTATCTATATGAAGAGGAACTCATTAAACACAAATATTTCAGATAAGACTGATAGCCACCAGGTCTTACCTACATTGTACCCTAAGTACCACTGGACCTTAGCATCTGCTTTACTTCTATGCCTCCTTGACATCTGAGCATTGTCGAGGCAGCTAGGTGGCACAGTGGATAGAACACCAGCCCTGAAGTCAGGAGGACCTGAGTTAAAATCTGGCCTCAGACCAAACACTTGACACTTACTAGCAGTGTGACCCTGGGCAAGTCACTTAACCCTAACTGCCTAAAAAAGCAAAAACAAATACAAAAAAAAAACAATACAAAGACAAAACAAGACATCTGGACATTGTCATCTGATCTGCCTATGTACCTTTAAGGTCATGGGGCCTTTCCATCCACCCTACAGCAGAACATTTCTATGTTTATGACAAAAATACAAAAATTAGTATGGGTGTGAGTCTAGCAGGATTCAGGGAGTATGACTTTTTTTATGTAAGGATTCCCACCTTGCCAGTGTTTAGCTCACCATTAGCTTATGGTGCTAATCTTGGCAGGTGGAGCTATGTAGTGTCAGGATATGTATATGGCTTTCCAGACAGAGTAGGATCAGGAAAATACCTCAAAAGAAGGAAATAATTGTCTTTCAGCATTGAGGAATTGTTTGATACATACGATTAGCTTAAGGTAGTTATCATTTATGGTAAATCCTCTATGTTCCTAGCATTGGATGTCTGTCAAGCAGTTATAAATGTGGATATGGAATTCAAAGAAAGCCTAAAGGAAAGGGCTTATTTGCTGATTAGAAATGAGAGAGAAAGAATAGGTAGAAATTAATGACAGCTTTAAATTTTCAAGTCAGTGAGCCTGAAAAAAAAATGAATCACTTTTGCTTGTTTCATATTTATAGAAACCTTTTCTATTTGAAATGACATTTTTTAAAATTTAATGTATATTTTGCTTCCTGTTCAGTGGTAATCTATGCATACTTCCAGCTTCTTAATTAATATTTGATTATTTGATTGTTAAACTATTTTTATTATACTTAAAAGATCTCACATTTCTTTATTGAAAAATGATGTATCACAAATATGGAAAATAATTTTTAAACTAAGGAAATTATTAGGCACAGAAATGAGATATTTGACACTAAGTGATGATCTAAGCTCATTTCAATTATGGTATAAAGAGACAGAATAAAGTAATAATTGTTGCTTATTAATTTAAAATGGGGATCAGAGAAAGGTAGCATGCAGAGAATTCTAATTAACCTTGTAGAACAAAAGTGTTATAACTTTTGGCTTTTCAAAAATGTAATTGGTCAGTAGATTCATGTTCCTGTGATCAAATGAAAAAATTATTAGTGATTTCACAAAACTGAGGTCAGAATGCCAATTGTTTTAGCCTACAGTATCATTTGCTCACAGGTTTAGAGGAACAGAGCATATATTTATTAGCTATATTCATTCTTAGCAACTTTTGATTTATTACTGAACTTCTTATGATCACAGAATTATAAAACTTGGTGAGATTTTAAGGCATAATGGGGATTTGGAACATGCTCATCACCTAAGATGGAGGCATCCAAGTAGGAGATGTCATGTAACTGCATCAGGGAAACTGATGCATTGTGGACATTCTGTGTTGGCCTACCACATGGCTGGGAGTAGTCTCTTTTCAATGACTACATTGCTGGATTTACATCTCTAAAACTACCTGACTGGGACGTTTTCACTCTCTTTCTTTCCTGGTCCAGAGATAAAGGACTTATTCAGTCACAGAGATGACACCATGCAACAATCAGAGAAGTGCCTGAGAGCCCATGTGGCGTTGAGAAATGACTTGGGGGTTTGGTCTTTGGTCTTTTTTTTTTTGTCCTTTTCTGTTCTAGGAACAGGGAGTGATATTTGAGCTAGAAGCCTGAGCCATGAGGATCTTGTGGCTCAAAAATTCCAGGCCACATATTGTAACTAGGTTACCTTGGAAGACATGAGAAGTTATGGTCTCAGGACCTAAACACGGGGCTGGAAGCTGATGGGACCAGTGCTATGTAGGAACTTTTATGCTATAAGCCTAATCTTCCTCCCCTCCCCAGAGACCAAAGTGGTATAGGGGAGAATTATAACCCTACATGCATATATGAAAAATGTGTATATGTTTTTATCTTGTTATACTTTTGAAGTAAGCATTCCCTTATAAGAACTAGTATGAATGTTAAGTGGTTAAATGCAACTAGGTGCTTTGAACCTTTAAAATTGGGCAACTTAATAGATGGGAGCTCTCACCAGTGACAGAGAAAGGAGATTCTCCCAACATGCTTAGGGCACTAGAGACCCCAAGGGAGAGGGGATGATACTTGGCCTTCAGGCAGCGGAGGCCAGAGAATCACTGTCTATCCCCTATATTAAAATAGGAATGAACTTAAGTTAACCAAGCATTTAATTTTCAAAGGTTAGTATATCTACACAGACACTACTCAACACCACTACCCATTTCATGCCTGTTTGCACTTGTGTATTTGCTATCCATAGTTTCTAGTCTCCCAGAGAGTATTATTAATTTTACTAGTGGCTCAGATAATATAAGCATTTACCTGCCTACAGCAATTCAGTTAGTTTTGACCATGTAATAAAGCACTGTTTTCAACTATTGGTCACTGGACAAGCATCAGTGTATATTGAATTGTTACTGATCTACACAATCCTCCTGAAATTCTATGAATTTGGTGACACCAAGTTGTTTAATGGGAAGGAGGCTTGAGTCAAGAGACCTTAGAAACTTCAGAAGCCATCTAATGCAAACTTCTGCATTTTACAAATGATGATACTAAGGCCCCAGGAATTAAATGACTTGCCCAAGGTGACACAGGTATTAAGTTCAAAGATGGGATTTGAACTCAAGTCTTCTGACCCTAGAGATAGTATATTTCACATTGCTTCTTTCCCTTGGGCTTCAATTCCTGACTGACATTTACTGTGGGGCCTGTGGCATATCATTCAGCCTTTCTGAGACTTAGTTTCCTGTAAAATATGGATAATAACACCTAAAATATTTACCTCAGAGGGTTGTTGTAAGGAGAGTACTTAAGTTATATAAATAGGAATAGCTGTGATTGTTATTAAAATTAAAAATGAAAACTTACTCTTCACCTCTTTTGCCTTTATTTTTCTCTCAGCCCTGGCTTCCTTCTTCTCCTGGTTTCCATATGCTGAGCTGATGAGATCCAAGGCATATCTAAGAATTCTTATCCCCAACACAAGTAGTACAATTAAGGCTTAGACTATGTGGCAGAAAACTTGCCCTCATTTGAGAGGTACAGGGTGTTGCCTCTGGTGGGAAGGATGAAAAATCTTAACTGCTGCTGTTGTTATTTTTTTTTTTCAGTTATGTTCAATTCTTTATGACCTTATTTGGAGTTTTGTTGGCAAAGATTTACTGGAGTGGTGGTTTGCCATTTCCTTTGCTATATTATCTTATAAATAAGGAAACTGAGGTAAACAGGGATAGTTGACTTGCCCAGGGTCACATAGATAGAAAGTGTCTGAGGCCAGATTTGAACTCAGGAGTGAGCCTTCTTGACTCCAGGCCCTACACTCAATCCACTATGTCACTTAGCTGCCCCAAGAAACCTCAGAGACACCAGAAGCTGTTACATCTATTTGCTTAAGGGAAGGAGAAGATGAAGAAGAAGAGGGAACCTCATCTAGCCCACCATCTGGTAGCTTCCTTTTTAAAATCATCATAATTGTTAACTAGGTGATAAACTCTGAGGTTTCAATGCTCTTGAAGGACTGATGATGATGTCAGCTCCCTCTAAATTGGGTATCCTTTAATTTTGGCACACTGGGACAAGGCCCTGGCCACTCAGCCCTGATGCTGTAGATTGTAGATCAGTCTTTGCTAATTAAGAAATTTTACATAGATGTACATGTGTATCTATCTATCCACGTACATATAGATACATGTATATATAAACATATATATATATATATATATGTAAACAGGCATAAGATAAGTCATAAGCTACTGTATTATATAAATTAAAACATATTTAGCAATCATCTAGTCCCAATTTTCTTGATTCAAACCAACACCTATCTTCTGAAACAGCCACAACCCTGGGGCAAGCCCTCCTCACCTCAAACCTTGCCTACTTCTAATTGATCTCCCTGCCTCAGGTCTCCCCTGTGTCCAGTTCACTCTCTAGGGAGCAGGTCTGACTATCCCACCCTTCTTGTTCAGTAAACTACAGTAGCTTCTTACTATTTTCAGAATCAAATGTAAAATCCTGCTTGGTTTTCAAAGCCCTTCATAACCTAGCTTTCTACTTTTGGAGTCTTTTAATACTTTACTCCTGTCCATGTAATCAATGGACCAGTGACTGGCCTTCTCGTTGTTCTATGCACAAGGTAATACATTGGCCAGCTCTGCCTTTACAATGGTTTTCTCCCATGCTGAATTCTCTTCCACTTAATCTAGGCCTCCTAGATTTTCTTGTTTCCTTCAAGTCTCATCTATAATCCTATCTTCAGCAAGAAGCCTTTTCCCAATTGGGAAAGAATTTTTACAACCAGTCTCTCTGATAAAGGCCTCATTTCTAAAATATATAGAGAATTAAGCCAAATTTATAAGAACGCAAGCCATTCCCCAACTGATAAATGGTCAAAGGATATGAACAGACAGTTCTC
Source organism: Phascolarctos cinereus (assembly GCF_003287225.1). NCBI lineage: Eukaryota > Metazoa > Chordata > Mammalia > Diprotodontia > Phascolarctidae > Phascolarctos > Phascolarctos cinereus. The sequence continues at coordinate 127,195,837 of NW_027555514.1, read as the reverse complement.
AGATGAAGAAATTAAAGCAATCTATAGTCATATGAAAAAATGCTCTAAATCATTATTGATCAGAGAAATGCAAATCAAAACAACTCTGAGGTACCACATCACACCTATCAGGTTGGCCAACATGACAAAACAGGAAAATGATAAATGTTGGAGAAGATGTGGGAAAATTGGAACACTAATACATTGTTGGTGGAGTTGTGAAATGATCCAACCATTTTGGAGAACAATTTGGAGCTATGCCCAAAGGGCTACAAAAATGTGCATACCCTTTGATCCAGCAATAGCACTTCTAGGGCTATATCCCAAAGAGATCAAACAAATGGGAAAAGGACCCACACGTACAAAAATATTCATAGCAGCTCTTTTTGTGGTAGCAAAGAATTGGAAATTGAGAGGATGGCCATCAATTGGGGAATGGCTGAGCAAGTTTTGGTATATGAATGTAATGGAATACTATTGTGCTATAAGAAATGATGAACAGGCTGACTTCAGAAAAACCTGGAAAGACTTATACGTTCTGATGCTGAGTGAAGTGAGCGGGACCAAGAGGACTTTGTACACAATAACAGCCACGTTGTGCAATGATTGTTAAACTGAACCCTTCTCAGCATTATGAGAATCTAAGATATCTCCAGAAGCCAGAGGATGGAAAATGCTGTCCACATCCAAAGAAAGAACTATGGAAGTCAAATCACTATCACTTATTTTTACCTTCTGTTGAGTTTTGTTTCATCTTTCTGATGGTTCCTCCTATTGGTTTTAATTTGTACTTAGAACTTCACTAATGTGAAAATATGTTTAATGGGTATGTAAATGTAAAGCCTATATCAGATTGTGTGCCATCTTGGTGAGAGTGGGGGGGAGGAAGAGGGAGAAAAATTTTCAACTCAAAAGTATATGGAAGTGATTGTTGATAAATCAAAATAAATTAAGAAAATTAAGAAAAAGAAGCCTTTTCCCAGTTTCTCTTAATGCTAGCACCTTCCCTCTGAGATTATCTTCTATTTACTGTGTATCTATCTTGTATCCACACAGTTGTTCATGTATTGTCTTCCCCATTTAGAATTTATGCTTTTTCATGGGCAGGGACTGTTACTGCTTTTCTTTGTATCCCTAGCAGTTAGCACTATGCCTGGCACATGCTAAGTGGTTAATAAATGTATTTTGTCTATCTAACTGACAACCACTTGTCAGTTCAGTTTCATTGCTAAGTGTACAACTCCTTCCTTGAAGGTGTTTGCCTAGTATAATATTGTTGTTATTGGTTTTTTTAATATCTAAGTCAGAAAAGAAAAAAATTGCCCCTTTTCCACTCTGATGGTGCTTGGAGATTTTCTTTTAAATAATCGTGGTCTTTTAAATGAATTTTTAATTGTAACAAAGGACAGTAATTTAGTCTTATATTCCACTTAAGCAGAAATTTCAGGGGGAAAAAATGTTTGCTGACTTGATTGAAATTGCTTACATGAACAGAGGAGTTCATTACAGCAGTCAGCCTGGGAGGTCTATGTAGGAATAGCTATTGTCCCAAGAAAAGTACAACACAAGGGAACAGAAAGAATAGGCAGATTTTATGGGCGCCCTTTCAGAAACTCTATCAGATTGCCATTGGGCCTCACTTTAATCCTCTTGGGCCCTGAGAACACAGGGCCATACTTTTTTTTTTTCAAATATCCTCTAAGAAAGAGATAGGTCATAAAGGGAATGATTCTTGAATTGATGAGGTTCATAAGAGTAGGGTGAATAAGCAGAAAGTTAGAATGTCAGCAGAGCGGAACAGCAAAAATTCATCGAGTGTTGGATAAAAATGAATCTACTTTCCCTTAAATAAAACATATAGGTATATTAAAAAAGAAAATTCCTTGACATTTGCATAGCACTTAAAGTGATTGTAAAACATTTTTATAGACAATTCACAATTTTTATACAAAAATGATTTTCACAATAGACCTGTGAGGTAGGCACTATAAATATTATCAATCCATATCATAGATGAGCAAAGAGACTCAGAGACATTAAGTGACTTGCCCATGGTCACAAAGTATAGTGCCACATACCATGGAAGATATAGGAAATTAGCCTGCCCTGAATGAGTTTGCAATCTTTTTAGAGAGACAGGTATAATTTAGCTCTAGAGTCAAGCATTCTTAGTCTCTTTCAATACAAGAAAATATGAATGTTTCTCAATTTTTGTTGTTAAGTCATGTCCAACTTTTCACAACTCCATTTGGAGTTTTCTTGGCAAAGATACTGGAGTTGTTTGCCATTTCCTTCTCAGCTCATTTCTTACAGATGAGGAAACTGAGGAAGATAATGTTAAGTGACTTGCCTAGAGTCATACAGCTAGTAAGAGTCTGAAGCCAGATTTTAACTCAGGAAGATAAGTCTTCCTGACTCCAGGCTTGGCACCCTATCTACTGCACCATCTACCTACCCTATTTCTCAGCTAGGCATCCATGTTCCAGGGAAGCAAAATCCTCATTTCTCATATTAGCAGAGGTGTGCTGATAAATGTGGAGAAAAAAGCACAATACGCTCTTAAGATTAATCTACATTATTTATACTGTAGTAATGCTTGGCAATCAACAAAACAATAAATCAAGCCCTGATTTGTAGCATTTGCTGATTTCTGAGGTGTAAATGCTTACCCTGGAAATTTAACAATTGGTTCTTGAAATTGGTTTGAGCTAGCACCAGCATGCCCTTTACGTTAGACTCAAGATCAATATAGATTCTGTAATATAGCAACTATTAGTATTTAAGAATCCATCAAATCAGCCAATGCAAAAGTTTGTTAAGTCATCTCAGATGGAACTGACTTGTAAGCAATTATATCCTAGAGAACAGCCTGTTTAATAATAGCTTAACAAAATGCCCATTTCCTTAGGATCCTGTAAACTAGAGTATCCAAAAATGAAAGTCTCATATGAAGAATCTCTTAAAGCTCATTTGTAGCCTGGACAAGATACCACATATAGCAAGACTCTCCCAAGATCAGGATGCTGTATTTGTTACTCAGGATTTCAGGGTACCCTGGGGGAACTGGACATCTCTGATCTACTGTCATTGGCTTAAGTTCTCTTTAGCTGTGGTTTCCCCATGACAATTAGTTCCTTAATCCCATTAAACCATTTAAACATTAATTGACTTTTACAAAAGGATATTGACTATGAAGACATGAAAAAACAAATGTAGCAACTTTCCCTGTGATACCTGGGACATCCTCTGTCTTTCACTACCTCAGGTTCTGGGAGCAATAGACTCAGCTTAGTTCATTTCTTACCTAGCATTGGTCCAACCAAGTCTATGACCAGTTATGATATGATTGCCAGATGAGTCCATGGGGCTGGATCCCAAATTTCACTCCCAGATGCCACTCCTTGCACCTTGGGATATTAATACTACATATGAACTGTAGAGCACAAGGACGTTGAGGGAGATTCTACTTCCTTCATTCTTCAGCGATGTTGATATGATGCTATGTACACATCCCAAACCTGCTATGCATGATGATAAGGCACCTTTCATACCTTTAAAATTCACAAGGTCATATATTTTATTTCCTTCCCCATTTGTTTTGAGGGAAGAAGTCAGCAAGATTCCTCAAGAACACCAAAGCAAAGAGAATATAATCGAGGCTATTGGACTTTGTTTGGAATGTTTCTGAGGCCAATTGAATAGCCTCCTCTTCACCATGTGTTTAATTGACCAGAACCAGTTACTGAATATCCCTCTCCCAGGCACTTGAATTCTATCTCATCATGACTCTAATGAAAGTAGACTCCCTACCATCCTTCTCATGGAAAAATGCCACCTATGACTTTCTGGACCATATAAGTATTACATAGAATATAGACATGAAAAAAAATTGTACTTCAAAAAGTAAAAGAAAATAAACTGATTGCTATGAGCCAGCATAAGTCACTTCAGAGTAAGTTCATTTACTATTTTTGCAGGAGTTATTAGACTGGTATAAGTCTATCACCTTGAGGCTTTGAAGAAAGACTAGACTAGTATAGTCCAGTTGGTGGTAGACTGACCAGAATTCTGGACTTGGATTTACAAAGACCTGAATATGAATCCTGTTTTAGGCACTTAAAAGCTGTGTGGCCCTGGGCAAACTACCTTGATTTCAGCTGCCTCCATTTCTTTATCTCTAAAATTGAGGTAACAATAATACCTATCTCCTGGGATTGCTGTAAGGGGTAAAAATGAGCTAATATATGTAAAGTGACTTGCAAACCTTAAAACACTAGATGTCTTAGTTACTATCATTATTTCTTCAGAAGACTGTTGTGAATTGTTATGCATCTGGACTTTAGCAAGGCATCGGACAAGCCAGGTTTCAGAATAGTGCAAATAATGAATCCTTTGAAGTTGCTGCATTTATTCAAATTTGCACTATTTTTAAGTTTTAATTAAACAAAATATGAAAATTACTTTGAGTCCAGTAGAAACATGCAGTGTAAGTTCAAATAATGTGACCACTTCTTGAGATTCATTATTTGCACTAATTGTAATGTAATTTTATCCTTGTGGACAAGATGTAAAGATAAAGAGTAAACGATAATACCACTAGATCAATTTGAAACTTATTGAATGACTGTACACAACGTGCTGATTAGTGCAAAGATATCAGTTTAAAAAGGGCAGGATTGTTTCTGATAGAATGCTATAGCTTATACTTGATCTTGCTCTGTTCAAAAATTTTATTAGTGACTTACAATAGGGCTTAAATGACATGTTTATCAAATTAGAAGAGAAAGATATTATGTTGAATGAAAGGATAATTATCCCCCCAAATCTTCATAGCCCATGAGAGATAATATGTTCATAGATGAAGGGGAAAGAGAGGTCATTTAGTCTAACCCTTTCCTTTCAGAAATGAAGATAAGTAACTTTCTCAGAGTCACACTCTGAGTGTGAGAAGTGAAATCTGAACGCAAGTCCTTTGACTCTAAAGCCCATGGTCTTCCCACTGTACCTGACCTAAGTTTAAGATCAAATTTATGTTGGTACATCTGTGATATCATTGCTGCTTAATCTTATAGCATTTTGTAGGTATCAGTGCAACTTTCAGATTTTCCATCCTTTTCTTTTTCATAATATTTATTTTCCCTAATTATGTGGAAAAACTTTTTTTTCAAGTTTAACAGTATTTTGTTTTTTCTGTGGTTACACATCAAGAACATTTTTAGCATTCACTTTTACAAGATTTTGAGTTCCAAATTTTCTCCCTCCCTCACCTCCCTCTTCTAAAAATGGTGGGCAGTTTGATATAGTCTATATGTGTGCTATCATGTAAAAATATCTATCTCCATATTAGTCACGGTTATGAAAGAAGAAATAGATTTAAAAAAACCCAAGAAAGAACAAAGTAAGTGAAAAATATGCTGTGATCTGCATTGAGTCTCTCAGTTCTTTATGTGGATATGGATAGCATTTTCCTTCATGAGTCCTTTGTACTTGTCTTGGGTCACTGTGTTGCTGAGAAGAGCTGAGTCATTCATACAACTATGAAACAGAATGTTGCTGATACTGCGTACAATGTTTCCTTGGTTCTGCTCATTTCACTTTGCATCAATTTGTACAGCTCTTTCTAGGGTTTTCTGAAATCTGATTGTTCATCATTTGTTATGGCACAATAGCATTCCATTACATTCATATATCACGGCTTGTTCAGCCATCCCCCAATTGATGTTCATCCCCTCAATTTCCAATATTTTGCTACCACAAAAAGAACTGCTATAAATATTTTTGCACATGTTGGTCCTTTTCCCTTTTTTATGATCTATTTGGGATATAGACTTAGCAGTGGTATTGCTGAATCAAAGGGGATGTGCAGTTCTGTAGCTCTTTGGGCTTACTTCCAAATTACTCTCCAGAATGGTTGGATCATTTCACAACTCCACCAACAATTCATTAGTGTCCCAATTTCCCACACACTTTCCAACATTTAACGTTTTCCTTTTTCTGTCACATTAGTTAATCTGATAGGTGTGAGGTGGTGCCTAGAAGTTGTTTTAATCTGCATTTATTTAATCAATAGTAGTTTAGAGCATTTTTTTTCATATAACTATATTAAGTTTTGATTTCTTCACCTGAAATTTGCCTACCCATATCCTTTGACCATTTATTAATTGGAAAATGGCATGTATTCTTGTAAATATGAATCAATTCTCTATATATTTGAGAAATGAGACTTTTATCAGAAACACTTGCTATAAAAATTGTTTCCTAGCTTTCTGTTTTCCTTCTAATATTGGACACATTGATTTTGTTTGTGCAAACCCTTTTTAATTTAATATAATCAAAATTATCCATTTTATGTCTTGTAATGCTCTCTATCTGTTATTTGGTCAAAAAATTTTCCCTTCTCCATAGATCTGACAGGTAAACTATTCCTTGCTCTCCTAATTTGCTTATCATTTTATCCTTTATGTTTAAATCATGTACCCATTTTGACCCTATTTTGGTAAATGGCTAAGATATTGATCTATGTCTAGTTTCTGCCATACTGCTTTCCAATTTTTCCAGAAGTTTTTGTCTAATAGTGAGTTCCTGTCACAAAAGCTGGGGTCTTCAGGTTTATCAGATACTAGATTATCATGAACATTTACTGCTGTGTCTTATGTACTATCCTTTTCTTTAAAAATAATTCTTTATTCTTATTTCATGACTGATTTATGATTTCAAATCATAAATTTTCTGGATTATATATTTGATGTCACTTCTTCCTTTTTAAGTTATCATTGTTAATAGATTGCAGCCAACATAAGCCTACCATGTATCTTTCTATTACCTTTGAGTCACCTGCAATTTTCATTCCTTATAAATTGTGGTATTCCATGGTAACACAATCATATAACATCACCAGACAAAATGGGTTTTAAATATGGGAATTTTATTATGCTGTGCTTGGTTCATAGCACTATTTTCACCTCTCAGATGGACTATTATATTATCTATAAAATAAGGCTGCTATATGAGCTGTGCCCTAAAGGGTTGACCAACCCTAAGCTTCTGGTATCTGAGACAGGATTTGAATCCAATTCTTCCTTATGCAGCAACTCTCTCTAGTGCCATAACAGCTTTATAAATGCTTTGCTTCCAAGAGTCATTGGGAGAGTAAAATTCCTCTCTCTCTCTCTCTCTCTCTCTCTCTCTTTCTCTCTGTCTTTCTGTCTCTGTCTCTCTCTATCTCTGTCTCTCTGTCTCTCTCCCCTCTTCCTTTCCCCCCCCCAAATTTTCTCTTTCATTCCCCTTCAACTCTCTGAATCTTTTGTTCCTCCCCTTAGCTGTCTCCTAAGGGTCCTTTAAACTATAGAATTATGTGATTCTATAGTACTTATGAGAAATCATGTTCTTAAATAACACCAACTAAATACATGAGTTCATTTCCCTTAAGTACAGTGTATTTAGAAAGGTGTAAATAAATGCTTTTCTTAGGAATAAGATTTATCTTCGATTACAATTAGTTTGAAAAACCTCTTTTGTTTATCTTTTCTAAATATTGAAATAATATCAATTCCAAATCCACAGATCAGAATGCTTCAATCTTGTCTCTGTCACTTACTGCACATATGACCTTGGACAAGTCCCTATAACTCTTTGGTATTTAATTTCCTTATCTATAAAATGAGAGGGTTGGATTGGATGGCCTATGAGAAACCTCCCATATCTAAATGTATGATCTCATAATTCTAAAATGCTACAGTAGAACTTAATTTTCCCATGAATGTGCATTAGTTGGTCATATATTGTACTCTTTGTAAAGTACCTTTAATAACCCCTTGCTTCTCCAGCAAGCAAAGGTCCATATTTTTAAGTAGCAGCGTTATACACTCTCTGAAGGTGACACATGGAATATATCAGTCTCAGGAAAATTGAAGATAAAATGGATGTCAAAATAAGGGCAGTAGAAAGGCATATGGCAATTGTGAGACAGCTGCAATATCAATCAGTAAGCATTTATTAAGTGATAACTATGTGGCAGCATCGTGTTAACAACTAGCTTTATGGTGAAAAATGGAAGGTATTTTTATCCCAATTGAAGTTACACTTTAGTGGTGAGGAAGAAGACAACAAATTACACACACACACACACACACACACACACACACACACACATACATATATATGTATGTATATATATATGTATATATATACATATATACCCATTATATATGTATGCATATGCATATTCATATATCTTTGTATATCCAAATGTGTGTCTATATATTAGGAGACAGACACACATTTGGATATACGAAAGTATAAGTGTATGTATGGAACATAGTCAATCAATCAAAAATCATTGAATAAGAAACTACTATGTGCCAGGAATTGTCAGTGCTTATGCCAAGAACAATGACCAATGAGAAATTTCAAGGACTAGCAAGAGTGAAAGACATCGAGAATGAAATGTATGATAAGAAGAAGTTGAAGGGACAGCAGGTGTAAAGCCAGAGTGTTTCACTGGCATTCTTGTGAAAACAGGAGAAAGTGGTAAAGACCTCAAGGCCTGTGAGTTAACTTATGTGAGGCCATGGATGAGCTTAGCACAAGAAGCGTGGATTTTGATCATTGTCATTGGAAGAAACAATCAAATAGATAAGATTATAGATCCACTGATGTGTTGCTGTGGAACCAGAGTCTCGTATAGATTAGGAATGGAGATATAGGTTATAAGCAGTTTAGGATTTTGATCTAGAAAGGTTATTAGGCAACTCTTTTCCCTTTATAGATACGGAAGATAAGGAATAAAATGGAGAAATGACTTGTTATAGGGCTAATGAATGAGACTCCACCCCAGATCCTCTGATTTCAAATCCAGAGCTCTTTACACAATAGTATTGTGAATCATTTGCATGATATGATAATTGAATCCTTAGAAATGGGTGAAATCATGAAGGAGGATGATGTAAAGAGAAAAAAGGCCCTAGAATAGAACCTTACACTTTGAAAATCAGAAATGATTGATAATTTAGCCAAGGAAACTGAGGAGCAGTCAGACAGAAAGGAAGAGATCCAGAAAAAGGTAGAATTATAGAAAAGAAGGGAGGAGAACATAGTCAAGGGAAGAGAGTATTTGGCAGTATTCAAAATTATATTGAAACCAAAAAGGGCAAGCAATAATATAAGACCATTGAATTTATCACTCAGAAGACTGTTGGTATACGTGAGTGAAGGTTATAGTCAGAAGCCAAATTGCAAGTGATTAACAAGAAAGTTGGGCATCACCTTCTAGAACTTTTACAGTGAAATGGAAGAGAGATATGTGACAGTAGTTGGAGAGAATGATGGGAACTAATGAAAAAATATTTAAAACCTGGAAGAGACTTGAGAGTATTTGTAGGTTTTGGGAAAGAAGTCATCAGATAGGAAGAAATTAAAGATAAATAAAAGAAAATGGTCAATGAAACAAGCTCTTAGGGAAGAAGTAGAAGTGGTGGGGGTTAGGATTGACCACACATGTGGAAGAATCAGTCTTGGGAAAGAGAAAGACCACTTATTATTGAGAAATCAGAACAGTAGTTTTAACTTAAGATCCACAGAACCCTGGGATTTGTGAATAGGTTTTAGGGGTTTAATTTCTTGAGATAAGAAGAATACATTTTTTTCACTATCCTCTGACAAATTCATCATTTCCTCTAATTGTTTAGAAACATTATTGAGTGCACCTGTTTCACCAGAATACCAAAGGTAACCATGACACACAAAAAAGGGTTAAGAACCCCTAAAGTAGAGGAAAGGTAGAGAGGATGCATGAAGAGGGGTTTAGACATGTTGGATAGGAGAAATGAGGAAGCACATTATATGTACTGTTATAACTCCTAGAGCCCCAATTTGGCCAGCTTCCTTGAGTACTGAGAAACTGAGTTGCCCAATCAGAGGCAGTACTTGAATGCAGGCTAGCCTGGTATTGCAGTGAATTCTCCATATGCTCTATATGCTATGTTGCCTCCTGTTTGATAACATAATATCTGTATTCCTCATTGTATATCTTACCATGTTAATTAAACAATTAACATCTCATGACCTCATAAATTCACAATCTGATGCTAAAGGTATTTTCTTTTAAAATATCATTTATTCACTTTAAGAGTGTTTTTTTAAATTTTGAGGTCCATATTCTCTCCCTTTCTTCAAACTCCTCCCCCACCCATGAGAGGGCAAGCAATATATCAATTATGTATGTAAAATCATGCAAAACATATTTCCATAATAGCTCTATTGCAAAAAATAAAGAAACAAATAAAATTATACTTCAATTTGCACTCAGAGTTCATCATTTCTCCCTCTGGAGCTTGATAGCATTTTTTCTTTATGAATCCTTTAGAATTTGTTTTTCATCATTGTATTGATCAGAGTAGCCAAGTCCTTTCACAGTTGATCATCATTACAACATTGCTGTTACTGTACCCAGTGGTGTCCTGGTTCTTCTCACTTCACTTTGCATCAGTTCATATAAGCCTTGCCATGTTTTTTTTTTTCCTGAAACCACCCACCTTGTCATTTTTTTATGACGCAATAGTACACTATCACAATCAGATGCCATTCTCCAATTAATGGTCATTCCCTCAATGTCCAGTTCTTTGCTATCACAAAAAGAAATGATAAAAACATCTCTGTACATGTAGGCCTTTTTCCTTTTTCTTTTATTTCTTTGGGATACAGACCTCACAGTCATATTACTGGGTCAAAAGGTATGCACAATTTATATTACTTTGGACCTAATTCCAAATTGTTCTCCAGCATGGTAGGACAAATTCGGTACTCCACCAACAGTTCACTGCTCTTCCTATATTCCTTCATCTACTCCAGCCATTGCCATTTTTAAGAGATGTGAGGTGGTACCTCAGTGTTGTTTTAATTTGCCTTTCTTTAATCAATAGTGATCAAGAACATTTTTTCCAGATGACTGTAGATAGCTTTGATTTTTTTCTTCTGAAAATTATTTATATCCCTTGACAATTTATCAATTTATCAATTGTGGAATGGCACTTATTTCTATAAATATTACTCATATTCCAATATATAGAAATGAATCCTTTATCAGAGAAACTTGCTGTAATTTATTTATATTACTTCATTATCTATGATTTTATCAAAATGTAGTTTCCCTAATGATCTCTTTTAATTATTTCTATTTTTGCTTTTTCCTTTCTCTGAGATCATGATTGCTACTCCCACCTTTTTTATTTCATTTGAAACAAATTAGATTCTATTCCAGACCTTTATTTTAACTCTATGTGTGTCTTTCAATTTCAACTGTGCTTCTTATAAACATATATTGTTGGATTCTGGTTTCTAATCCATTCTGCTACCCTCTTCCATTTTATAGGTGAACTTATCTCATTCACATTCACAGTTACGATTACTAAATGTGTATTTCTCCCCATGCTATTTTATTCTGTTTTTTCTTCTCTCTCTTTTTATCTTGTCTTTCCTCAAAAGTCTATTTTGCTTCTAATCACTACTTCCTTTAATCCACTCTCCCTTTCATCATACTCTTCTCTCTCTTATCTCCCTCCCCTTCTATCCTATTTGATAAGATATATTTCAGTGCACCTGAGTGGGTAAATATAATCCTTTCTCAATGAAAGTAAGATTCAAGCCCCCCCCCCATTTTCCTCCTCCACTGTAAAAACTCTTCCTTGAGCATCTCTTTTATGTGAAAAAAATTTCCTCATTCTACATTTCTCTTCCTCCATCTCCCATTATATCCATCTTTCTCACTCCTTCATTTTTTGGGAGAGCATCCTAATATGATCAGTTCACACTTATGCTTTCTTTCTATGTAGACCCCTTCTAACTAACATAATAATAATAATAAAATTCTTAGGAATTCCATGAATCACCTTACCATGTAAGAATAAAAACAGTTTAAACATATAAAGTCCCTTATGATTTCTGTTTCATGTTTACTTTTTGTGCTTCTCTTGAGTCTTGTCTTTGAACAATAAATTTTCTACTCAGGTCATGATCTTCAGGGCTGGTGCTCTATCCACTGCACCACCTAGCTGCCCCAGATCTGTTTTTTAGGAAGATTAATTTAGCAGTTGAGTGGAGGATGGACTGTAGTGAAAACAAGGAATCCAACTAGCAGACAATTGAAGTAGTTCAAGCATAAGACGACGAGGGCCTTTACCAAGATAGTGTCAGTGTCAGAGAGATGAAAATGGGACATATATAGGAAATGTTGTGAAGGTAAACTCAATAAGATTTGGCCACAGATTGCATATGGGGAGGGGGGTAGCACCAACCCTGAAGTCAAGAGAACCTGAGTTCAAATCTGGCTTCACACCAAACACTTTTTACTTATTAGCTGTGTGACCATGGGCAAGTCACTTAACCCCAATTGCCTAAAAATAAAAAAGAATAATAATAATATTTTACCTTCTGAATCCAAGATATTGGTACAGTTTTCCTTTATAATTTTTTTGAAATATGGTGTCTGGGTTCTTTTATCTTTTTTTTTTATCATGAATTTCTGGTAGTCAAATGATTTCCTAATTATGTCTTCTTGTTCTGTTTTCTAGGTTAGTTGTTTTTCAGATGATATTTTCTACATTGTCTTATATGTTTTCATTGTTTTGACTTTGTTTAATTATTTCTTGATGTCTTACAGAAGCATTACTTTCCATTTAGCTAATTCTAATTTTGAAGGAATTGTTTTCCTCAGTGAGCTTTTGTACCTCTTTTTATATTTAGCCAATTCCGCTTTTTAAGGAGTTCTTTTCTTCAGTGAATTTTTGTGCCTCTTACCATTAGACCGGTTCTGTTTTTTTTTTTAAGGCATTATTTTCTTCAGTATTTTTGTGCCCCTTACCAAGCTCTTAATTCTTTTCTTAATTTTCTTTCGTCACTCTCATTTGTTTTCTCAGTTTTTCTTTATCACTCTTATCTCTCTTTAACTCTTCTAGCAATTCATGTTGGGCTTGTTTCTAATTAGCACTTTCTTTGAGGCTTTGGTTGTAGCTGTTTTTGTGTTGTCTACTGAGTTTGTGTATTGGTCTTCTCTGCAACTGTAGTTGCTTTTTATATTCAAATTATTATCTTATTGTTGTCATTTGCTTATTTTTTCCAGCATATTTCTTGACTTTTATGTTAAAGTTAAGCTCTATTCACTTGGGGTTGGTGAGGCACTGACCTAAGCTTCATGTTTTTTTGTGCTATTTTCAGAGTTAGTTCTGGGCTTCTGCAAATTTTTAGTGTTTCCAAGGTGGTTTGATTGGGGAGAGGTGTGGTCACCACTCTCCTTATCTGTACTTTAGTCTTCTCTTAAGAAAGACCCTGCTTCTCTGTAGCCACAAGTATTAGCATTCTTCTTCTGTACTATGACCAGGTCTCCTGTTCTCCTGTTACTATAAGTATTAGTGCTCCACTTGGCTCTGTAATTGTAACCAGGGTCCCTGCTTCCTTGTGACTCTCTGTCCTGGAACTGTGACTTATAACTGGGTATGGGCAATGGAGTTGCAAATCAGCACCAGCTGTTCCCAGTACCAGCAGTGGGTCCTCTAAAATCTCTTTCTGATCAGTTGTGTGACTACTTTAGCACCATATCTGGGCTGAGAGCTTCTGAAGCTGCTCTGACCACTGTTGCTACTGCCATTTGTGTACACCCATTCAAGTGTCACAGACCTCTCCTGCCAATATCTTAAGTCTTTTAGGCTGGAAAAATTTATGATACTGATCTTTTATTGGCTCTGCCACTCCATAATTTGTTTTTTGGAGTTATTTTAAAGCTGTTTCAAGGGGAATATTGAATTCAGCTAGTTTGCTGCCTTAAATCTGCCATCTTTGCAGAAGGCATTTCCTAGGAAAACGCATAGCATCAGTTTCTGAACTCTGTCATATATCCGTATTATGCCAGTTGTGAATTATAATTCAGAAATGTGTCTATAGTTCTGCATTTATTTTTGTTTACCCACACACAGTTCATCACAACAGCAGAAGAGAAAGTCCTGAATTCAAATTCTTCTTCAGTAACTTCCTAGGTGTGTTACTCTGGGAAAATTATCTTCCCAGCCTCATTTTCCTCATCTGTAAAATGTGGGACTTAGACACGTTGGCCTCCAAGATTTATTCCAACTCTAAGTCTCTTCCCATACTATATTTGACAGAAATGTGTCTTTTATAGCATACTTATTTAGGCTCTTGAAAACCTCCAGTGACCTTAGCACCTCATGAGGCATACTATTCATTATATTGCTGAACAATTCTAGCTCTTGGAGTATTCGATAGAGACAAAATAATTGAATTTATATTATTGGTCCTACTTTTGGTCTTTAGCACATAATTCAACAACTTTATTGTTTTCCCCATATATATGCCTTGAATAATTGAGGACATTTATCTTGTCTACTTAAAATCTTCTCTTCTTCAGACTAAGGTTTCTTGAATACTTTAAACATTTATCATATGGCATGCATTCCAGGCTCTTGGCTAACCTGGTTTTCCTGGCCCTTAAAACGTGACACTCAACTGAGCACAGCCTTGCAGATGTAAGATTATGGAGAGCATGCCATACCTTTATGAACAAGCTAGTAGAATGTGAGCTTGAATAACATAGTTCAGTGATTTTATAGCTTGTTATATAACTTTATCCCAAAGAGATTGATTCATGGGTGAATTTTAGCTTGGAGGAAGGTAGAATATCCCTCCATGACTTTGGACATGGTTCCATTAATTTTTTTTTAAATACCTTATATAAAGTCTTTCCCAGAAGTATGTTTAATAAATGTTCAGCTGAAATTGCACTAGGAGAAGCTAGGTAATACAATGAAGGCCAGAAACTTTAATTTGTATATATGAATAAGTTGAAATGATTTGTGGAACCCTAAACATGAAATTTATGAAGGATAAATATAAAGTCCTTATTAGGGGAAAAATCAACTGCATGCATGAAAGACTAGAAACCAGATGTCTCAATTTTCTCATGTTTAAAATGGGTAGCTTGATTAGATGACCTCTAAGTTCCTTACAGATCCAAAATATAGTGATTCATGTGGAAAAAATAGGGGTTTTAATGATGTCACAAGAAATGTGAAGAATGACATACTAATGTCTGTTTGTCTATTTTCTTCCCTGTACTATTTCTTGAATATTACTTTCAGTTCTAAGATTCACACATTTAAAGGAATATCTGAAAACTAGAATATTTCCAAAAGTAACCAGAATGGAGAAATCTTTGGAAATCATATCACTGGACTAATGGCTGAAAGTGGTAGGAAGAAAAGGAAGAAATGGTTTATAGAGGACAGCAATTTAATAGAAATGTGATGCTACCTTTAAGTATTTGAAAGCCTCCTAAGTGGAGGAGGAGTACACTTGTTATATCCAAAGAACAGAACTAGAATCTGCATGAAATCTACATTAAAGCTGAAGAAGAAAATGCTTTCTAACAATTTGAGCTGTCCAACAGTGGAACAGTTTGCTTTCTGAGGTAGTAAAATCATCATCCCTTCCCCTCCAAAAAAAAAAGGTCAAAAAAGAGATTGGGTGGCCATCTCTGTACAGGAGATTCTTCAGTTAGGTGGGAAATTGGATTTAATAATCTGTGAATAGAATTAAGGCAAAACACTTATGGGCCATAGGAAAGGTTTGAAAACTCTATTTCCCTATATGAGAAATTTGCACACTGTGTATTTAATTATTCATCAGAGGCCTTGAGTATTCATTGATATGCATACAACTTGAATTATCACATTATCTATCTATATATGTTATATCTGTATCTATCTATATCAATATATGTTATATATCTATATCTAGCTAGCTATATGTATGTATATACGCAAATTATATATATGTATATATATATATACACACACACATACACACACACACACACACACACACATATATATATGTATATATATATACATATACATATGCTGAGAATTTTCTGCCATTAGAGAGATAGATATTTAGATAAGGATGAAGGAAGGGAGGGTGGTAAGGAGAGGGGGAGGAGTGAAGAGAAGAGAAGAAGAGATGTGAAGAGAAGAGAAAAAAAGAGGAGAGAGAAAGAGAGAGAGAGAGCGAGCGAGCGAACGAGAGAGCACATTACCTAGAGCACCAAGAAATTAAGTGGCATATAGCCAATACATGCCAGAGTCAAGACTTGAACCTAAGTTTTCCTGGTTTTAGGCTGGTTCTCTGTCCAATACAACATGCTGCCTTTATAAATATATAGGGTATTCCAAAAGTCAACATGCAAGGTTAAGCTATTAAAGCTATTAAATTTCAAACTATTAAAATTAAAATTGCACATTAAAGACTTTTTGAATAACCTGTATATTCATTTCTAAAAATGAGACTATTCAAAAATGTCCCTTGCCATGCCTGTCTGCATAATTTCACTTCAGGTATACCTACCTTGCTTATCTCTATTTCCAGCTGTGCTTGTAGGGTCCATCACAACTCTTAAGAATATTTAATTCTAACACAATAGATGATTGCACAGGATTTGCTTAGCTTATGAGTAAAACTGACATTCATAGGGCACCTTCTTAAGATGATCATTTATTTGCATTATTAATCCCTATGGAATCCTTACATGTTATCCCAAAAGTCAATGATATCAGCATTTTACAGAGAAACTGAAGAGCAGGTTTATTATGCCATTCAAGGATAGTCTTTGTTCATTGTGGAGCTAAGAATGAGATTGAAGTTGTTAGATTCTCTGCTTGAGTTCTCTAATGTGTTTACTAGATGACTGTGGAAGGAGACCTGGGGAGGGGTGGAAAGCATAAATATAAATTTTGCTAGATTAAGTTACAGTAATGACTTAAGACCACATTCCAATGACGATGAAGTCCTGCAGCTGTGTGGTTGATAAAAGAATTTCCAACAGATGGCACACAACTTTAATATTTACAGACAAGTGAACACTTCTCAATCAAGGAGGGAGGAATGCACCATGATTAAATGCACCTTCATCAGGAGAAGAGATGGAGTTGTGTTCATATAACCTTCAAAGTTTCAAATTAACTGTAATGAGAAGATGTTTATTTTCTAGGATTAAAAACCAGCCACACAGTTATTAGACTGTGGTGCTAAATGTAGAAATTCAAAGCCAGAGGCCATTAATAACAAATGGGACTTAAAAGAGAGAGAACATTTGGGTAGCTCAATGAAGTGCTGCAAAAAATAGGTTATTGTTGAAGTTAGTTAAACTTAGAGGCTATAATGTTATATAATTAAAATATTCAGAGACTTGTCTGTCAGCTGAAAATTATGAGGTTTTAATGTGTTGGTGTTGTTCTCATCCTTGTATTGGAAAAAGAGCAAAAATATTAAATTTTGATTTCCTTTTGCATAGAAGAGGACAATAAACTTGTAAATTCAATTCAACAAAATATACAAAGATACATCCTGTAATCACCTATCAATGTTGTATCATCTTAAAAATAGTGAATAGAGAAGCTATTTTCTTCCTCAAGTAATGAAGTTACACATGCAAAATGAAAAAAAGGAACTAACCCAATAGCCAACAGTTCATCTCCTTCTCTCTTCCTCCCTTGCCCATGAACAATATCTCATCTTTGTCTCTACCACCTTCTACCACCGTTCCTACCACAAAGCAATTTTCTAAAAATATCATTCTTTGCTCAAAGACCTACAGTGGATTTCAGATGGCAAAGGACCTGAAAAATCACTTGATATAATCTGTTCATATTACAGATGAAGAAATTGAACCACAGAAATTAAATTATTTGGTTATAGGCACACAGGTATTAAGTAGCAGATGCAGGAATCAAAGTCAGGCCTTTTATCAAATCTAGTGCCTTTTCCATCTGACTGACAGCTTCCTTAGGTTTTCCATTGTAACCAGAGTGAAAGATTAAAGTATATACTCCTCAAACTGTCTAGAAGGGTCTTTGTGATCTATTTTTCAATCATAACTCCTATTATATCAATCTTATGTTCAGGTTTTCTGAAGTTCTCCCCCCTCTGCTTTGCCTAGTTTTATTTATTTTTTTCTAAAAATCATTTTTAATTTTTTTTAAGTTTTGAGTTTAAATTCTCTCCCTTCTTCTCACCCTCCTCCACCAACTGAAAATGCAAGCATTATGATATGAATTATACATCTGAAATCATGCAAAACATACTTCGATATTAGACATGCTAAAAAAAGCAAGAAAAATGAAGTGAGAACACTATACTTCAAGTTTTACTCAGAATTCATCAGTTCTTTCTTTGGATGTGGATAGTATTTTTCTTTATGAGATCTTTGGAATTGTCTTAAATCATTGTACTGATCAGAGTTGCTGAGTCTTTCACAATTGATCATCATTATGACATTATTGTCACTGTTCACAATGAACTCCTGGTTCTGCTCACTTCATGAGGTGGTCTATAAGTATGGTACTTTGAATAATATTTTCAGAATTTTTTGATGTATTAATCAGTTATGCTGATTTTTTTACTTCTTTCTTATTTAAGAATATAATTAGTTACATGAGATATCTTTGGGAGAGGAAGGAGGAAGTTTATTGGGGAAATTATGGTAATATAAAAAAGTCAATATAAGTTATTCAAGTAAAGGAAGGAAACAGTTCATTGGGAAAAGTATTTGTAGTTAGTGCCTCTGATAAAGCTGTTTTTTTCTGAGATGCATAAGGAACTGGTTCAAATTTATAATCAATAAAGCTAATTCCAGAATTATAAATGTTTGAAGGATATGAATAGACAGTTCTCAAGGAAAGAAAACTCAAACTGCCTATAGACATATAAAAAGTTTTCTAAATCATTAATAATAAGAGCAAGGCAAATTAAAATAGCTCAGCTTTAGCTCATACTTTTTGGATAGTAAAGTTAACGAAAAAAGGAAAGTAAATGTTGGCCTGGGAGGTTGGGAAAACAGAAACATTGATACACTGTTCATTGAATTGCAAATTAGTTCAGTCTTTCTGGAAAGCAGTTTGAAACTATGTCACACAATTAGAAAGGAATCTCAGAAAACCACAAATTAACATTATTTTGTTGAATTATGTTTTTATTGTATTAAACATTTTCCAATTACTTTTTTTGACAAGGACAAATATTTTATTTATCTTTGCACTCAAATACAGTGACCTAGACTAGCAGACTGTGTTAAGTGTTTAACAAAAGAGTGGTGTTAGATTTCTACAGTACCATTACATGAGAAGGAAAAAATTATCATAAGTATCATTTGCCTGAAAGAAAGTATGTAAAAATGGATTGTCTAATTTATGAATCATTTCTCCCTGGGTAATTTCAGTGTTTTAGCACCTCTAGTAAAGGCCTATGTGAAAAGATAATAAATTAAGAACTAAAATTTAATTAACTGTCAGTGAATTTCAAGTTTTGGCTCTGCCCCATTCTGGTTAACTGAGAAATGGCAGAATTTTTAAAGTACTGGGTATCACTTAAAACCTCACCTCACTGCATTCCAAATCCATGACTGTGAAGAATGACTTTGACCTGTTTTTAAAGGGTATATCACTCTGGCATACAAATTTCAAAAGCCATTTTTTTTCTTCTGGAATATCCATGACATTTGAAAACATTTTTATCCTAGGTATTAGTCATACACTTAAAAAAAGTCATCAACATAATTATATTATTTTGCATAAAATTTTACCTCAGATACATAGTGTTTCAATACATGAGATAGCCTCATGTAGTGGTTAGACCCAATCTGAGAGTTAAGGCCTGGGTTCAAGTACTGCCTCTGAAAACCTGAGTAACCCCAGGCAAAAGTCACACAAACTCTCAGTGCCCCAACAAACTGTCTATGGCTCCACATTGCAGAGAAAGTGCTAATTTGAACCCATGAAAAGATTTTCATCATCTGGAGTTCCCTATACCAGTGAAATCATGGGAGCTGTCTGAAATAAAGCATGTTCCTCACTCATCTCTTGCTGTGGAAGTACTGACATTCTTGGCCCTTTGGAAATACACTACTGGGATACAGGTCATATATGGGAAGTGAGGGTGGGTCTATCTGTACCTCTAGCCCTTTTTTTTTCTTTTGAGCTGTTCTATCTCCATCTTCATCATCATTCCTCCTCTTTCTTTTAGGCAATTGGGGTTAAATGACTTGCCCAGGGTCACACAGGTAGTAAGTGCCAAGTGTTTGGTCTGAGGCTGGATTTGAACTCAAGTCCTTCTCACTTCAGGGCCAGTGCTCTATCCACTGCACCACCTAGCTGCCATCACCATCCATGGCTTTTTTCCACAGCTATCCCATTGACTGAAGTCCCCATTTCTCCCTCTATCTCCTGTTGCCCTGCAGCCATGGCCTTTTCCTTCTTGTGGCACTAATTCTGGGCCACCACCATTGTTCTTTTTGTCTGGCTCCAACTCAGTATTCAGATTCCTCTTGGAGGATGCGGCCTCCACACCTGACATATGGCTAAAGGTGGGGTCTAATTATGTTTTAATCTGATTCTAGCAGCACTCAGAAATTTTGCATCCCCTTTAGGTCAGATGGCTGTATTTGACACCTCTGCAGCGAATAGAAGATAAACTAGAACCTGAAAATGCTCAGTTCAGATGTCACTGATTATAGCCATGTCCAAATCCATATAAATAATGACTCTCCTGAAGTGATCACATATATTTGAATTTATATTATTCAAAGTGATAACTATATAAAATATGGTACTTGATTATAGCCCAATGAAAATATACAGTGTGAATTCAAATAAGTAAATTCAGGGGATTTATTAGTCACACTAATTAGGACCCAGCTGTACTAAAAAGTAGGTAAACCACAAGGTCTGTTAAGTGGAAAGAAAATACTAGTGTTCTTATTCTCTGCTTAACATAATTAGGAACAGGTCTTGTCAGTTATAGGCAAGGATTTGTATTACTTTTCATTCCTTAGCTCCAAATCATAAGACATTTTGAACATTTCTAAGATAAGCCTAGATTAGACCCAATAAGAACAGCAATTGAGGAACTACCAGAATTTAAAGAAGGAAACTGAAATCATTCATTATCTATATTTAATACAAACTCTAGAAATTCTACCTAATAACTAAAAAGATGACAAAAGCAATATTGAGGTTAAAGAAAAAAATATTCATAGTTGATTGGAATGTTAAAGAATGCCTCTGATTTTGATAGCATGAATGAAACTATCAGACCAATGATAGTAAAGCAGAATAATTTTTATAGGTTGTCTCTTCCCATTGCCATTATGAATGAACACATTCTCCCATGATATTTCAGAGGAAGTATAAAAACATTTCAGAGCCTTTATACAACACTATATGTTACTTGCCTTGGTAAGAACCATAAAAAGAAAAGTGATAGTGTTACAGAATGCAGCTAGGGACAGCTACCAAGAAATACCATGACAGAAATGACTTTAAAAAGCTATTTAAAGACCTCAAAATGGCTTTGGAAGGTTATATGAACATCTACCTGGTACAAGTTATAGAAAATGTGAAGATCAAATAACCTGATTAATAATATCCACAAAGAGACATGGAACTGACTTCAAGAAGTGGGAATCTATAAAAAATTCTTAATTCTCTTAATCAGTAAAAGTAAAAAGCAAAATATTAAGACAAAATGAGTAGTAAAAGCAGCACAAAGAACAATATAAGCCATTTAACATGAGTCAAAAGCTCTAAAACAGAGACTTAAGCAGCAAAATTTTAGAGGAGACATATCCCAAAGAGAGAAGATATAGAAAAGTTATTGTTGTCTATACAGTTGAAAAAAGTCTAAAATTGAAGATGTGAACTGGATCAAATGCAAAATAGAAAGACAAGAGAGCATTTACATAATGAAGGCAAAATAGGCATGTCAAGGGAAATGACTAATGCTCTAGCTTCTCTGTAGAACTAAAAGGCAGATAAGGTCCATAATTATTGGCTCAGACAATTAATAATGTTGCATGAACTACTATCATCTTATTTGTATGAATAAAGGGCCATGAGTTATTGATGTCTTTTTCTTTATTCCCATGTTCCCCTCTCCCCACTTCCCATTCCCAAGCTGCAAGGATAAGTTTATGAAGACCAAAGTCAACACAGATTCAGACCTTAGACTACTGTCTGGGAATTTTTCCCTTTCCACACCCCTGATCCAAACAACCTGAGTAGAGGGGAATCCCCAGTATCCAAGGTCCTCACCCAACTGATTCATAGAATCACATAGTTTTAGAGTTGAAAGGGACCTCAATGGTGATCTAGTACAATCTAAAGGTGAAAGGAGTCATTACTAAAATATGCATGTCAAATGGTAATTCAGACACTTTTTGAAGACCTCCACTAAAGGGGAACCCCCCACTTCCCAGGTCAACTCATAGACCTTTTGGATAGCTCTGGTTGTTACAAGTTATTTTATCTCCTTGTGATTTTTAAATGTTCCCCCTCTTTCATTTTAAAACAATTTCTAGTTATCATTCATGTTTCTGACATGAATATAGTCTTCTTTCAATGCAGTAGCTTTTCAAATGCTAAAATACAATAATTTTGTTCCCCCTAAAATTTCTCCTCCAAATTAAACATCTCTAGTTACTTCAATCTGTAAGGAAGGACTAGCCAATGCAGGTTCAAGCCACAGAAGAGTCAAATTTGTTATACAACATACATACAGATATTATTTACTTTTTTCCCATGAGGAGCGAGGAGGGATAGGAAAGACAAAAAATAATCATTTGACAATTAACATTTTAAATTAAAAAAAGAAGCAACTGATGTTTTTCCAATTGTTTAGCTCTGATTTTATTTTTGTGAAAAGTGTTTTGTAATGCATTCATAGACTTCCTGGATTTGTTTCAGTAGGTAGACTCTTAAATATTTTATAATGTTTACAGTAAGTTTAAACGGAATTTCTCTTTCTACCTCTTGCTGTTGGGCTATAAAAATGTGCACACCCTTTGATCCAGCAATAGCACTTTAGGGCTATATCCCAACAAGATCAAACAGATGGGAAAGGCACTCACATGTACAAAAATATTCATAGCAGGCTCTTCTTGTGGTGGCAAAAAATTGGAAATTGAGAGGATGCCCATCAATTGAGGAATGGCTGAAGAAGCTGTGGCATATGAATGTAATGGAATACTGTTGTGCTATAGGAAATGATGAACAGGTTGATTTCAGAAAAACCTGGAAAGACTTGTATGGTCCAATGCTGAGTGAAGTGAGCAGAACCAAGAGGACTTTGTATACAATGACAGCCATGTTGCGTGATGACTAGTATTGATAAACTTAACTCTTCTCAGCACTACAAGATCTAAGACATCTCCAGAGGCCTCATGATGGAAAATACTATCCACATCCAATGAAAAAACTATGGAAGTTGAATCACTATTATTTTTTTTCTCTTCTGTTGAGTTTTGTTTTCTCTTTCTGATGGCTCCTCCTCTTGGTTTTAATTTTTACTTACAACATCACTAATGTTAAAATATGTTTAATAGGAATGTAGATGTATAGTCTATATCAGATTGTGTGCCATCTTGGGGAGGGTGGTGGGGAGGAAAGGGGAGAAAAATTTTAAATTCAAAAGCATATGGAAGTGATTGTTGATAAATCAAAATAAACTAATAAAATTTTTTTAAAAAAGAGAAGTACCATTTCTTTGTTAGAGAGTAGAAGATAGGAGGTAGAGGAGATGAAATCAAAGGATTTTGAGATTAACACAATCCAAGAAGAAAAACTTAAACAAACTGATGCAGAGTAAAGTCAACAGAACCAGGTAATAGTTGAGATGCTAACATTAATGTTATAAGAATGAATAATTCTTGATTATTTAAAAATTCTGATCCTTGCTACCTGCCTCCTAACAGAGAGATGATGTACTCATATGAAGAAAGAAACACAGTTATTTCTTTCCATTGATTTCTTTTTTCTTTTTTTCTTGCTAGAGTGAGATTTCCAGCACAATGTCAAAATGTTGTGCTAACATCTTTGCTTTATATATGATCTTGCTGGAAATGATATGTTCTTTATGACTATGACATATAATGCTGGCTCATAGTTTTAGATAGCTACTATTTACCATATTAAAGAAAAGCTCATTTATTCCTATACTTTCTAATGCTTTTTGTTTTAACAGTAATGGACATTGTATTTTGTCAAAAACTTTTTGGATATTTGTTGAAATAATAATATAATTTTTGCTATTCCTGTTATTATTATTGCAAATTATGCCTATAATCTCTATAATATTAAACAAATCCTGTATTGCTTTATAGATATAAATCCAAAGTGGTCACAATTTGTAAGCTTTTTGATTTATTGTTATTGCTTCTTTGGTAACATTACATTTGACATTTTTGCATCCACATTCATTAGGGATATTGACCAATAATTTTCTTTCTATATTTTGGCTTTCCCTGGATTGAGTATCAATAAAATATTTGTGTACATGAAAAAATTTATCAGAATCTCTTCTTATTTTTACACATGGTTTCTACAACATTGGTTTTATTGTTTTTTTAGTATTTGAAAGAATTCTCTTAGAAATGTATCTAGTATTTCTTATTTTTCCCCTTTTGGTAGTTCATTTGTAGCTTGTCCATTTTCTCCCTTTAAAATTGGGTTGTTTAAATTATGTTTCTTATTCTGTTAGTATGAATATTTTATGTTTTTGAAAATATTCAGACACTTCATTGAAGTTACAAGATCTTTTTGGCACATAATTTCAGATAGCTTTTATTTTATTTTCTGTTTTTTGTGAATTCTCCTTTTTTCATTTTTGATCTTGGTAATTTAACTATCCTCTTTCTTCTTTTTCATCAAATCAGCAAATGCTTTATTTTATTGATTTAGAAAGGAGCAATCCCCAATTTTACTTATTAATTTGTTGAGTTTTTATTTTTTGCTTTTATTAATTTATTTTTAGGATTTTGATTTTGTTGGTTTTCTAAGGGTTTTTTGTTTGTTTTTAGTTGTAGCCCCAATATATTTGTCTTCTTTATTGATAATGAAAGTTTTTAGGGATATATATTTTTTTCAATGAAAACTGCTTTCATTGCATTTCAAAAGCTTTGGAAAAACATCTCATTATTTTCATTTTCCATAATGAAATTATCTATTTTTACTATAATTTTTATGCACTTGTTCTTTAGGATTAAGTTGTTTAACCTCTAGTTAATTCTTAATACTTACTTCAATAGCATTATTGAAGGAGGTTCATTGATGTCCCCCATTGATATTTTTATTGTCTCCACCTTCCTTCAGTGTATTACTTTTACTCTCACTATCCTTTCTTATTTTGAGATTATAAAAATTTAGAAAAAATTCTCAGGCCTTCTATTTTATTAGACTCCCACTATGTCCCCAAGGATGATAGCATTTTGAGAGGAAACATGTCTTCTCCTCATATTAGAATATAAATAGTTTGTCCTTGTTTAGTCCCTTATGATTCCTTGATCATAATTATCATTTTTTTTGTTTCTCTTAACTCCTGTGTATGTATTTAAAAGTTTCTGAAGTAGCTGAAAAATTATATCTGCTTTGAAAATTCATTTAACTATAAATGGCTGTAAAATAATTACATTTAGTTGTACGAATGTTTAATCTTATGTTTATAATAAATCACTTTCGAAAAACCTCTATGCTTCCTTGGCAAGATTCAACAACAAAAAATCTTTCTAATTGAATTTTTAAGTTAAAGACTTTAAGCACATATTTTTAAATGTAGAACTTAGGTATCTTAATCATCTCAGAAAGTTTTTTTTCTCATTTGAGATATGATCTCAGAAAAAAATATGCATATTTAAAAATTAAATTTATTTTACTACCAGTTAATCAAGGTTTTGCTGAATATTCAAAAATTCCAGATAGCACCATGTATTTTTCTTAGGTACAGTAGATTGCTTGTAAAAATACTGTTATGTTTTCTTTTTTATGAAAGTACATTACTTTGGAAAATTATTTTTCTGATATTTTCTACCAATTTTTCCCCCAATCAAATGCAAGAATAGCAAGTGATGCAGGGTATAGAACATAGGACTTGGAGTCAGGAGGACCTGAGTTCAAATCCTACCTCAGACATGCACTAGTTTAATTCTAGGCGAATCAGTGTCAATTTCCTCATCTGTAAAAGTGGGATAATAATATACCTACTTCACAGAGTTGTTGTAAGGATCAGTTGAGATAACATATATATGTAAAGCAGTTTGCAAACTTTAAACTGCTGTGCAAGTGTTCACTCACTATCAATCTTTTGGCTGAATTCAACTAATTTTTTCATTACTGTTTCTTTATATTAACTAGTTTTAGACCAAATACTGAATTAGTGTGACTGAATCAGGAGCTGCTAGGTTCCTTAATTGTGCACCCCTTTCTTTCTTCCTGTTTCTGGGAAATAATTCATGAAGATTGTCGACATTCACTGATTTACAGTCTCATGGAACCTCTCCAATAGTCTGTGATCTCACAGAGAAGGATGACAGTGGCTTAAAAAGGTCATTTTCATTTTTTTTTTTAGAATCGTGGGATATAATTTATTTAGAACAGAAGAACTCATTTAGAACCAAGGAACTACCGAATGGTAGTGTTGGAAGTGACCTTCAAAGATGACTCTCAGTCCAAACTTCACTCTATCTCCCAGAGGAGGTAAATAAGGCCAAGAGACATAGAATGACTTTCTCAGGGCATTTAGCTATTTAGTTCTCCCTATTATCTACTCTCCTATGTCTGCCTCATCTTCCTTCTTAACCATGTTTGTTTACCATTCCTCATCTGGAAATTATTTTTTCTTGGAGGATAGGAACAAAATTATGGCTTAATAGTTCTGCCTTCTCTCTGAAGTCCATCTCCTCCACATAGTGTGTTTTTTGCTTTTTCTTGTTATGTCTCGCATGCAACATATTAAAAGTCACTTTTTTTTTCATCTTTTTTTTTCAAACTCCAGATCCTGTTACTTTTTAATCTTTCTGACACTTACACATGTGTTCCATTCTTTTGTGTTCTTCTTTACTATGTCTTCCTTATCTATGGTTAATTTTTAAATCTCATTCAGTAGAGAGTTTCCTGTGAAGTCCTATCTGCCTTTCTGGACATCTATTTCCTCAGTGGCTGCCATAATTTATCATTTTTCATCCAAATTTCATTCTTGAGAATCTCTAATTTTTTTTTAGAATAACTGGGCATGGGATTATGTTAATTTTGTTTTCTCTGAGCTTTTTGAAATCTAGTGAAATATTTGACCATATCTTCCAAAATATTTTATAGCATATTGTGGTATCTCCTTTTATCTTCATTGAAATGCTCTTCATTATTATATTTTCCTTTATGGATATCCATGCAGTTGTTTATTTCTTGTTATATAGTCATATATAAGGCAGTGGAGACCAGAAGACCTGATTTCTAATCTAACCTCAGAAGCTTAATAGCTGTGCAACGCAGGCAAGTCACTTAATATCTTTATACCTCAGTGTCCCCATCTGTAAAATGGAGACAACAATAACATTTATCTCAGGGTTTTTGTGAGGATAAAATGAGTTAACATACATGAAGCACTTTGCATACCTTAAAACATGATAACAGTGCTAGCCATTATCATTATTGTTGTTACATTATCCTCATACCAATTCTATCAAATCGTTTATTTCGAACAAAGTACTATCCTCCCCTTACTATTTTTCAATGTGAGAAGCATGAATCTCATTTTTTCTTAAAATGTGGTATTTTCTTTCTTGTGGTAAAAATTTCAAGCTCATTTTATTTACCACACTCTATAAATGATAGATATTATTATTGCTAGTATTATTATTTTTATTTTGTCTTTGACAAGTAAGTTTAAGTAATTAATTTCTTAGAAAAAAACATATAGAGTTTGGGTGTGCAAAAGCAATCAGGGTCCTGATCCCCTGATTCATTTATTGTGTTCCTTCCCTCATTGATCTATCACTTGAAGTATGGTTGCAAAACAGTGAGGAACAAGAAGAAGCATAATCATAAAGTTTCTTACACATCATTTAATACATTTTTTATTTTTTGACCACCAAAGCAAAATTAGCATGTAGGTAGCTCAGGGTACTTGCTTAAGACCAAATAGGTAGTAATTGGGACTACCATCTCTTCTGAAATTAATGCTAGGCCTGTTTTAATTTTAATTTGTCATTTGTTAAAATTTTAATCATGTGTTTTTAATTCTATCAAACTAGCTTTTATGGAATTGGAACAGTCATTTGCTACTTCACTTTGTGAATCACTTGAGATTAACCTTATTTCTGCTGTTATTTGTGGTAGCACTATGTTTTTAAAGATTTTAGCTATCTCCTAATTGTCATTAAATTTAATATTGCAACAGTCAGTGTTACTTTAGGAAACTTATTTTGCTTGATTCATTTTTTTTTCCTCTATAAGCATAAGTATTATTCCCAACCATCAATTCGCCTGTTCTTTTTACATGATATTCTCGATTTTCTCTGAAGTACCCAATCTATACATTTTTATTCTTCTCTGACAACCCTATGAACAGAACCTGTAATTTGTACACCTTGAGCACAACTCAGCCAGGATCCTATACCTGCACTGATTCATTAACACTAACATTAGCCCAATTATGGACTCTGTAAGTGCCCCCTATCCTACAGTTGCCCTGACACCTTGGACTCTGAACTTGACTTCACTTTAACAACTCAGAGAAAGTATAGATTTTTCCCAAAATTTTCTGATTCCTCTGACTGTGATCCCTTGATTACCAACTCTCTAGATGTCCTCTGTTATTCTAATCTGACCCTCCCAATCAAGGACTGTGATTGTTCTTTTTGATATCAGAGTTCAGGTACTAACCATGTGCTACCATTAGCCTGTCATGAGTTCCTTTACAATACATAAGGACCTACCCGGCTCTGTCACAAAAAAGCTGGAAAGAAAATTAAATCAAATTTATTTGACTAATAGTGGCTATGTTTGGCTGTAGTCATCCAATGGAGCATAAACTTCCTGTTAAAACAATAAAAAGTTACGTTTAAATTGTGTAAAACATTTTCAAATGATTTACTATACACCAAGCATTGTGCTAAATCCTGGAAATAAAAAAAAAAGTACAATAAGAAAGATGGTCCCTGTCCTCAAGAAGCTTACATTCTAATGGGGGTAAACAAAACATAAAAAGGCAACTAAAAAGAGGGAGACAAAGTTATCCACACAGAATTAAGGGCAAAAGGCAATCTAGAGATTCAGGATCAGGTTAGGAGTGAGTATGGTTGATATGACTACTTCCTCAAATGAAGGTTCTAGGATGGAGCTCTCCAATCAGAAGAAAAGGCAGCAGTGGAATGGTCTTCTCCAGTTTGAGAAGGCCATTGGAATAGAGACATAAATGTAGCCTGAGGAGTCAGTAGTCAAAATGGATTAGGAGTTAGGATAAATATAGGATAATAGGGTACTGAAAATGCCCCCTACCAAAAATGTCCTTCTCCATTAAGTATACCTATCCTAGGGATAAAGGTATGGAGAGTTTGGTATTAAATAGATCAGAGGGGTCAGTGACATAAAAAGGGCATGACTGAAAGAAGGGGTAAAAAGGTAAAGGTGAATGGAGAGATGAGGAAGTGTTTCAGAAGATAATGGAGAAGGCAGAGAAATATGCTCTCTCCCTGTCCTTCTTGCCACACGATGTCTTCTCTCCACATGCATACTCCTTTTCAGCCAGTTTCTCTTTTTTAGACAACAAAACATAGTTTATGGAGGTGGTATGTTAGAAGGAAAAAAAGGTCTCTCTTGGAGTCAGGAAGATTTAAGGACAAAACCTAATTGACAAAAATGTTATGTAATCATGGACAAGTCACTTAATATTTTAGTCACTCAGGAAACTTCCTAAGATTGTAAGTGATGGTGGATATGCATTGGTAGAAGGAGTTTTCCAATTAGGAATTTCCTAACCAATTAAATCACAAATTAGAATAAACAATTAAAAAAAACCTGTCAAATAAAATAGCACAGGAGAAAAATCAATGACATAGAAACTGAGACATTTTCATATCTGTATCTGCCACTAATTCACTGTGTGATATTGGGATTCATTTAAACTACTTGGGCCTCATTTTCCTCAACTGTAAAATTAAAGGAATGGACTTAATCTCTAAGCTACTTTATAGCCCTAAAATGCTATGACAGTGTGAATCACCACCCCTAACATTTTGATTAATTTCCGTTATAAATGAAACATTCAAACTAGTTTCTATTTGACAGAAAGTCAATGAAATGTGCTGTTTCAAACTCCAGGACCTCTTTTTTGATGCATTAATGATGATTTACTCCCCTGATAATATATTACTTTTAATTAGGCCCATCTTTTCCCTTCCTAAGCCCCCCCATATGAATTACTGCATTTCACAAGATAAGCATTTGTCTCCTTTTTATCTTTAGTGTATTGTTAAAAATCAAAGCCCAAATAGAAGTAGAACAGCAAAGTCAGTTGGTTTTTTTTCCATTGTAATTATATGCTTTATTTGTCTCTCAGATACAGGCACATAATTGCTGTACAGACATGATCAGCATTGAATACAGGTGGGCTGTGGAATGAAATGTACCTTTTCTGAACAAAGTGGAATGAAGATGAAAACTTCTGCAATACATGGCTGTAATTGCTGGGTGCAGGTGTATAAGAAAGGAATGCTTCCAGTCACTTTGTTCATTCATCTAGTTTTGAGAAGACAGTGCTTCTTTTGTGGAATAAAAAGGAAGGTGTGACTATATTTGTAGAACAAGGAGCTGGTTAAAAAGCATTGTCAACTTGGTTAGCCTTGGGATGCAAAGACGTGCTCACGTGTTCCTTTTATGAAAATGCTGGTCCTTCCCCCTCTCCCCCCATTGTTAATACTTTGGGATGTTACACTTTTCAAACTGTCAGATCAAGGCTGAAATCTTGTTTGGGACATGAGAAATGGGTTACCATTTCTGCAGGTCTAATGCTTGCCTCAGCAGCTTTCTCAAGAGTCCACTGGCAGAATCAAATTATCAGAGGTCACAGAAGAGGCTGCTCCTGACAGTATGTATTACACCGGAGACTCATCATTGTTGCAGCCATAATTTTTATTAACATTACTCACACAGTCTGTAAGTGCCAAAAGTGTTCAGGTTTGACCCTCCCCATGTCCCCCTTTACCACCACCCTCAGATCCCTGCCAGTTCTCTTATCTCGAGGGTCTTACTGAAAAAGTGACCTGTTAAATAATGGTGAATTCAAGTAGATTTATTTAACTTTGAAAGCCTTGTTGGCGGAGGCTTTCCACTTTGTGTTAAAATATCTTTTGCTTTAAATATCATTTTGCTATGACAAAATTATATATCTTTTTTTTTAAAAAAAACAAGTATAAAACCCTATTTTTTAAAATAAAATAGATTTATTTCTTATTTAACATAATATGTGTAATAACTCAAATATTGGCATTCTCATGGTTTCTTCACCCAAGTTTTGATGATTCTTATAATTTTAGGAAGCAATGCCCTATTGAGTATGTAGAATTTTATCTTCTCCCATCCTGCCCAAGAAGGTATTTTTTTTAATTTTGCAGAATTAGAAAGCAAATTTCACTTCTCAAAACAGCAACTAAAGGATCTCATACTTTGCAAATATATCTTAGAATCATATTTATACTGTTCTTTCCATTCTAGGTTTTTAGCAAATCCACTGTGATTACTTTTAGATTTAAATTTGGACTTTTCCCTATATTGTCTATTAGCAACAGTGGCAGAAACTACTTTTGAGAAGAAATTTACATTTTTATGCAATAAAAGGTTGAATTTTATTCATTCTATGACTGACTAAATATAATGCACTGTTCTAAGAGTCAGCAAAGTGAAAGTGGAAGAGAAGTGTACATTAGTTAAAATCCTCTTTCTTAAGAACATATTTCAATATTACCTTTTCTTGGAGAAAAAAATGGATGAAAATAGTGCCATAAACACTGCCCTAAATACCCAAGTAGGTGTTGTTTTTTTTTTTAAAAAGGAGGATGGTTGTTGTTCATTATTACTTAAGTATTTGACTCATTGTGCTTGTCTCGTTCCATTCATGTGAATGCTATAGTAACTGACCTACCTTGACCAGTCCATTTTACAAGCCAGTGCCATCTATTAAACTTTTGAAATGACTTTGCCAATACAGCTTGGATGAAAAACCAATAAGTAAAAAATGGTTCCCTCATGGGCTGTCTTAGCATTTCTGGTCATGATTAATACTAGCAATTGTCCACATTTGACTCTTTCTGGATCTGATAGCTAAACAGGAAGAACAATTTTAATGGAAGGAAAGATTTGCCAGTAGCTTATAACATTGCCTGGGGTTTCCATGCAAAATATGCTTAATACTGGTATGATTTATTACTATATTGAAAGACATCAGAAGTGGGGAAAGCAAATATTAATGTAACACACTAAAAATGCAGAATGCACAGAGGAAGTAGGCAATGCTTGATATACTGGTGATGAATCTTCTTTGCCAGGATAATGAATAATTGTGGCCTAATCTAAAGTTTAGTTCCACTGTCTCTAAACCCAAAAAGCATATCAGATAAAAATAACCTTCCTTGACTCTTACCAGAATTGGTTCAGTAATAATCACTAATTATCTACAAAAGGTCTGTGTGAACTCAAAGAAATATAAGTTCAAAAATAGATGTAAAAATTCTACAAACACACAGATTAGAAATCAAATGACCTATAACCTCTTATTAACTAATAACTTTTTTTTTTAAAGAAAGAGCCTCAAGGCTACTTAGAATAAAGAGGCCATTAATATTTAGTACTTTGATGTTTTGAAGGAGCTTTTGCCCAGTATCAAGGTTAATTTGGCATGATTATTATAGAGATGGATGAAATGGGATAGGAAAAGGATAGGGGTAATTAAGGCGACTTGCATAGAAAGAAGATTGAGCCTGATCAGTTGTTGAAAAAGCTGTCTTATTACAAAACACAAACTATTTTGTCATTCTAATCTAAAATTAATTTGTGTACTATTTATATTAGCTGTAATTTTCTTTTCCATCAACTATTTGGCAAATTAGCAATATCATCTCCAAATAATTACTAGTGAAGAGTGTTAGCATTCATCACGTTTAAAGTGGTAATTAATAGCAAATACAACTCATTATATACGTTGAATCTTATCTTAAATTTCTAAATCAATATAAGAATTCTCCAAGTATGTTATGCTATATACTTAATGATGTCATAGCTTTTAGAAGTGTAAGAATGCAACCACTGTGTAATTACATATACTTAGCTAAATAAAAATATCTACTTATACTTAGGCAAATTACCAGGATTTCTTTATCATTAGTAAAGTTGTTTTTAACTTTTTTTTGTTCAAAATCATGTAGGAAATATCTATATCTATATCTATATCTATATCTATATCTATATCTATATCTATATCTATATCTATATCTATATCTATATCTATATCTATATCTATATCTATATCTGTATCTATATCTATATCTATCTTCTGATATATGTTGGCTATAAATGTCACAGTTTTGTAGGTTCAAAATTTGTCTCTCCCTGCAGTAATCAATAAGTCAACAAGCATTTATTAAGTTCCTATTTTGTGCTAGGCAATATGCTAGGACCTGAAAATACAGAGATAATATAAAATTATCCCTGCCTTGAACAAGCTTAGATTCTCTAAAGGAAAACAGCATGTACACATATAAGTAGGTACAAAAATATAGACAAAGTAAATATTCAAATGGATATATGACTTTAGCCATTTGCTAGTTTTCTCCTAAAATGCAAGTTACTGTCCATTCATGCTTAATTCCACGTAACTTTTCTTTATTTCCTTCCACAAGTTCATCACAGGGGATCCATGATGGAATATTTCCTTGTTTTCTCCTGACATTTTGAGGGTACCTAGGCCTTGCCACATAATCAGCCCATCTGTTTTTCCTATCATACCATTTTTTTTTTTTTGGAAATCCTTTATTTTCATAGGCTAGGGGTACAGTGGATAGAGTGCTGGGCCTGGGGTCAGAAAGTCCTGAGTTCATTTTCATCCTCAGACACTTGCTACCTGTGTGAACCTGGGCAAGTCACTTAATCTTGTTTATCTCTGTTTGCTCATCTGTAAAATGAATGGGAGAAGGAAATGGCAAACTACTTTGGTGTCTTTGCCAAGAAAATCTCAAATGGGGTCACACAGAGTCAGAGACAACTGATATGACTGAACAACAATTAAACTAATTAAGATAGTAGCAACATGGCCCTTTTGTTTCTGTGTCCTTCTGAGTATGACAGTGGTGTGTTGCATTATATGCATTTTTAGTGTTTTATATATACTTTTTAAATATATACTTATTAAAACACCCACCATTTCAAATAAAGGGAATGTTTTATTGTCAAATACTGAATGACTCTCATTTGTTAGCATATTTCTAAATGTACAGATGTTTGGCACATATAGAAAAAAAATCTAGTAATTGAGCATATATGCTACTTTTCATTCAAATGTTTAAGTAAAGATTATCTGATTTAATTTTGTAATAATTAATAAATAACATGGGGATTTTGTGCTAAAATTTTTGCCATGCTTTCAAAGGATTAGAGGGAATATTTTCAGACTATTTGACTTAAAAAAATGAAATAACAAATAATAGTGGGTTTGCAGAAATAATTAAACTGCTGTTTGCTGGAGCCACCTCCTATCTTTGAGAGATGACTGTTAAATTTTCAATGTGAACATTTATACTTCAAAAATTAGCAATCCCTAAAAATTAGGTCTTGATTAATTGTTCTGTTGATTGCCTGAACTTAAGAAAGTCTTAATAATGCAATTAAACTGAACAGTGTGTGCGCATTTTTTTTTGATGAGGTAGAGCCTGGTTGTTAAACATTTATGAGAACACCTCTGTCTTTTTATAAATATTGCTTGAGCTTAATAAGAATGTATTAGAAAACTCGGGTAATAGAGTCATTACCAGATCAGAGGCCCTATGAATGAAGACTAATAATTGATGATGATAATGATGATAATTGAAATTTATATTATGCTTTAGGTTTTCAAAGTGCTTTACATCCATTGTCTCTCTTATTTGAGCTTCACAACAGTCCTGTGTACTTCAGTATGGAAAGAGATGATTAAGTCAAATGATCTTATCACGTGTTTGGTAGGTCCTCAATATTGTGTTAGACAAAAACAGGTTGATGACACAATCCTTGCCCCTAATAAACATGTAGAATATTTGGGAAGATAAAATTTAAATAACTGAAAGAAGTAGGGAATTGTATAAGAAAAATCTATATGCCAGTGCTGCACAGAGTGGTGTAAACTCAAAATGTCAGTTGAATGAATGCATTTTTAACTACCAGAGAAGATAAAGACAAGGAGAATTGAGTTCCATTCTCATCTGATGACTATATGTGTGTGTATATATATATATATATATGTATGTGTGTATACATATATATGTGTGTGTGTATACATATGTATGTGCAAAAATATTTATATATATATGTATGTGTATATGTATATGTGTGTATACACACACACACACACACACACACACACATATATATATATATATATATATATATATATATATATATATATAATCTCTATGCTCTTTATGGCAAACTCTCCAGAAACAAACTAAACAACTACTTGTAATATGATTTTAGTAGATTTAGGGAAGTTCTCCTTACCCCCAAAAGCAGTAGCTTCAAGTCACCAACTTGCTAATAACTGAAATTCCCCAAACAAAGCCTTTCTTTTCACAATTAGTCTTAAGGTTTAAGATGCAAACATCCCCTGGTGGAAGAGATTCAGTTAATTAAATTCACACCAAAATCAAAACTTTCTTTCGGGTAGTTTTGGATACCAGAGGAGAAAAAAGGACACAAAAAGAAAACCAAAGTCACCAAAGATGAATTTGACTTATGTTACAATTTCCTCTAGGGTTGGCCCTAACACAGCCATGTTTTCCAAGTATTTTTTTTTTTTAGTATATGAGGTCCTTGAATCAACTATAGGCCATTAATAAATGTCTAATTATGGAAATACATTGATTTTCTATTTGCAAAATGGACACAAAGAAAAAGTGGAATGAAAGAGGTGAGAAGGATGGTTTCATTGCGTATAAATATCTTCAGGGTTTTTTAGGTTCTTACAATTGAAATTCCACCAGCTAAATCTTTTTTCTTGAAGTATCAGAAAGACAGATAAAGGTTACCTGGATGACTGGTACATATTTAGATACCAAGTTTCACTAAAATTAATTTTAGAGTGCAGAGGAAGCACTGCAGGAGAGTATTCCTTTGTGAACAGAACAACACTGCATAGAAACCATATTTGGAAAGATAAGATGAAAAATATGCAATAAAATTCACAATGAATCCCATGGGGAGGAAAAATTATTACAGCAAGTTCTTGCTTAATGTAAATTCTTCTGCTTTTCAAGTTTTCTCCTCTCCTTTCTTGTGCTTCAATATCCTCCTCTTTATCTCTACTGCATATGAATTAAGGGAATTCATTTAAACTAATAAAATGAGGGTCAGTTAAAAGACACTTTATATAGTGCCATTAATATATATAGCATATTAGGGCAATTAAAATAGTCACCGACATAGGACCTTATTTCATAGGTGCCCATGTGGCATGCTTAGGAAAGAGTCATCAAAGACCCAAATTACCAATGTGGGAATACTAAGTAAATGACCTTAGGTTCTCTACCTCTAGCCATACCAGACTCATCTTTAACATCAAGCTTATCCCTACTTTATCCTAATCCTTGATCTTTAACATCAAATTCATCCTTACTTTATCTGGATGCTCTTATCTGAAATTGAAGTATTAATACTCTTTGTTGAATCATCTGAAGAAATACAGAATTTCTCTGCATACCAACATTTTACTGTTTTTTAAAAAGATATTTGTCACCCTTTAGCCATCTTGTTTCCAGGCAAAAGAAAACCAACTCCTTAATTCTTTCCTTCTCAGATATATTTCTGTCTATTGATAATTTTTCTTGCTTTTATTTGGGCAATATTTTTTTATCTCCCCTAACCCTACTTAAAGTGTAGAGACAAAAATTAAACCCAATACTCTAGAAATGTTCTAGCTATTGCTATATATGCCTAACTATGACAAATTATAGGAGTTGTTCAACTGAAAAAGACCTTAAATACCACTTAGTGCAGATCCTCTATTTTATAAATGAAGAAACTGAATTTCAAAAACATTACATGACTCACCCGATGTCCCCAAACAGCTGTAATACAGTTTAGCATCCATCATATTATGTCTTATGTTGTTCGCTGCTTTTTTACATATTAGTTATGCTGACCTCATATGCCTGTGAAACCTGGGCAGTATACCAGTGCCATGCTAGGAAACCGAATCACTTCTATTTGAATTGTCTTAAGAAGATTCTGAAGATCATGATAAAAAATGAGCATCTTATTTGGTTGTAGCCTTGGCTCTTGTGTTTCAGAGAGTCATGGTCTCCCTCTAGATGCTCAGTTTCAAGCAATTATATATTTATTAACCTTGATCCTAAGTTCCAGACATTGTACTGTAGATATAAAGACAAAATCATTGAATCGGTAATCCTCACTGTATGCAGGTCAGGGATCTGGGAAGATGTGGTAGAGGATGCTATGGCTTTGGATTCCACTTCTATCCTAAAGGATTGTAGGGAAGTTACTCCACCATCCCCAACCCTAGCCCCAGAAGCAAATAAGGTTAAGTGACTAACCTAAGATCACACAGCTAATAAGTGTCTGAAGCTGGATTTTGGACTCATATCTTCCTGACTCCAGGACCTGTTCTCTATCCACTGAGCCACCTAGCTGCCCCATAGGGAACTTATGAGGCATGTGAAGGGAAGGTCCCAGGCTAAGTTTCATTTCCATTAACCTTGGAGCCTTTTTTCATGGAAGTTCATAGGCATATTCATGGCACGTCTGTTGTATAAACAGCATTGTTACTCTGCCCTCCTTCATATTAATTACATTTGAATCCAAGGAAAGAAATAGATCATCTTTCTGATTTACTGTCATAACTCTTAAAATGAAACCTAAATTATAACAATGTCTCTTGTTTTTCAGTCATATTGTAACATTTGCGTTAACTTGATTATTACCTTAAAGTTTCCTCCGGGATTTGTTGCTTTCCATGTTTTTCCCTCATGTAGAATAATAATATCTCATCCCTTTCCCCTGGATATTTTTCATTTTTCATGTGTATTCATGTGTTTTTTTTAATCATTCTGTTCCCTTATCTTTCCATATTTCTAGCTAGCTACTTTAAATCCACTTAGCCAAACTCCCTTGTGTTATCATCCCCCAGGTTAGTATTGTTGAATTTCATTAACTTACTATTTACTACTTCTTTCCTATAACCAATGGAAAAAATAAGGTTATTACCCAGAACTGATATTTATGGTTTTTTGGAACCATATTCTTTGTTTCACTTTTTTCTTTTTAAATATT
Source organism: Phascolarctos cinereus (assembly GCF_003287225.1). NCBI lineage: Eukaryota > Metazoa > Chordata > Mammalia > Diprotodontia > Phascolarctidae > Phascolarctos > Phascolarctos cinereus. The sequence goes on along the minus strand of NW_027555514.1, from coordinate 127,157,450 downwards.
TATTTAATGATGCAATACCAAAACAATACCAATGTAGTGTTTCCATTGGCAAGTACTGAGATTATTTATAGAGAAAGTCTATTTAGTACATCTACCAACTTTTAGAAAGTAATTATAGCTCAATTGTCAAAGACAAATGGATGCACATACTATTTGAAAAATCTTAATGGTTAGAAATTTAAAATTTCCTTTTGGATCTGTTTCATTACACGTCAAAAAAATACACCAAATTTCATTGCAGCATGAAATTTTATTATCTCAGTTTGCTACCATATTGGTTAAAGAGGCTATCTGGTTGACTTTATCTCTATTGGGATCAATTAACATTGCTCTAACCATTGGTTCTGGATTGTACCCTAAACCCCACCCAATTATCCTATAATTTTATGGCATTGCTGGTCACAATGCGGATCAGGTAAGAATGGTTGGATTGATCAGCACTAATTAATTATTATTACCGGAGAAAAAAAAGGCCATGTTGTAAAAATAGGGAAGAAAGTTAGTAGACCTGTTACTGCATCACTTCCTTAAAGCTCTTTTTAATTTTTTTCTTTTCTTTTTTTTTTGTTTGTTTTTACATCACCTACACTTCCTAATGTGTCCCTGGCCTTTCTTAGAGAGCAATCCACTAAAGCAAAAAGTAAAAAACAAAAGAGGAAAAAGTTGAGCAAAACCAACCAATAAAATGAAAAATTCTCATGTCATATGCAGCATTCTATACTCATATTGTCTTACCACTGTAAAGACCAGTGAGAAGGTGCCTTCTTATGTCTCTTCTTGGGACTAAGATTGGTCCTTATAATTCCACGGGACTCTGCTTCACTTTTTTTGGTTTTATATCCTTTTAAATTGCAGTAGTCATAGTATATATTGTTTTCCTGATTCTACTTACTTGAATTTATATAATTGTATATAATTATTCCCATCCTCAATATTCATCATAGTAATCATCTCTTTACAGGTTAATAATATTGCACTAAATTTATGTACCAAACATGTTCAAATTTGATTGCCTAAAATTTAATTAAAATAAATTATATAAATATACTATTATGTAAACCCAAATAGTATCATATATCATGCATATTATACATATATAAATTTTATAAAATTAACATTTATAATGTCTTAAAACTTTTTTGTTATAAAAGCAGTTCAAATATGATAACGCATGAGAAACATTATTTTTAAAAATTTAGACTTTCCATTTTAATACATGGAAACTTTTAAAGAAATTATGCCTCAATTTACTCTATATTTATAGACATGTGAAAAAATATAATACAACATATTTCTAAGTTAAAAGACATTGGAGGTTGTAAGATTTCATAATGTTAGCTATGACATGCCTCTCTTTATTTCTAACAAAATGTTGGATCCATGAAAGTATTATTTTTGGAATTTTAGAAATCATAATGTTCTTTAATAGGTATCAGAATACAATTTTTATCACATCATTCATCTACTCAAAAGGCTTCAGTGATTCCTTGTTATATATTAAAGTAAAAATCATGGTCCTGGCATTTAAAGTTAATGTCTTAAATTAGAACCTAATTTTTTAGCTTTATCTCATACTGCTCCCCTCCTTTACTTCTGTGAAACTAGGTTAGTCTCCATAATCATTTCTCCTCCTATCCTCTCCTTTCCCTGTGACTTTGGTCATACTGTCCTTCATACTTACACTAGATTTCTCTTTTCCATTTAAGTAGAAAGAGCCCTGAACTTGAATTTAAGAGATCTATGTTTGAATAAATGCTCTGATGCTTATTAGTTTATGAGTCATAGACCTGTCTCTTAATTTCCCTGGGCTATATCTGCAAAATGAGGATACTACTAGTACCAGTACTAGTACTAGTACTAGTACTACTACTACTACTACCACCATCACTACCTAGCTGCTACTATTACTACCACCACCACCACCACACCACACTACTACTACTACTACTACTACTACTACTACTACTACTACTACTACTATTACTACCTAGCTAGATAGTATTTATATAGCACCTATGAAGCACCAGGGACTGTGCTAAGAGCTTTACAAAGATTGTCTATAATAATAACAACAATAATAAAACTAACATTTAAATAGTGCTTGCTATGTGATGCCAGATACTGTGCTACATGCTTTACAATTATCTCATTTGATTCTTATGACAATTCTGAGAGGCAGGTGCTATTATTATCACCATTTTGCAGATGAGAAAAAAGGCAAGCAGGTTAAGTAATTTGGCCAGGGTCACGTAGCTAGTGAGTGTCTGAGGCTGGATTTGAACTAAGGTCTTCCTGACTTGAGGCCTACCATTCTATCTACTATGCCACCTAGCTTCCTTTTTTATACACACACACACAACACACACACACACACACACACACACACACATGTACATGCATGCATATTTATGTACATATATGTGCATATTAATATATGCATGTATATTTATGTATGTATATGCACATATTCATATATATCACATAGACATATGAAACATTATATGTATATATGTGTGGGGTGAGGAAAACAATTCATAAATCTTAACATATTAAAGAAATAGGAGTGAATATTAAAATCTTTCATTGCAACAAGGCCCAATTTAGGCCCCATTTTTTAAAAAAAGCTTTCCTAACTCTCCTAGATGAACAGAATCTCTGCCTAAAGAATCCTCATGTCACTTCATTTGTGATTTGGCACATATTCAATTGTCTTGTACCATAATTTTTTGTGTACATGTCTTTTTCCCTAAACAAACTTTCTACCCTAATATATATAACTTCCTTGATTTCTCTTAATTGCTTATAGCTATAAAGGGGATTACTAGTTATTTGTGTTGGTCTTTTGTGTTACCAGCATTTGATGAGAGATAACTAAGCAGTGATAGTAGCTTGCTAAGGAAAACTAAGTATAGACCAGCCCCTTGAGATCAACCAGGAAATATGATATTTGTCTTAGGCCCTAACGTCCAGGAACCACAGATGACCAGTATTTGATTGTAGTGGATAGCAATAATCCTTGTGGATAGAAATAATCTGAGTGGGCAGAAATAATCATTTTCCTAGCCCAGAGATAGCAAGAGAAAGAGCAAGTGCTCACCCATGGTCCCTCTTCTCTTCCCTACAAAGTTGGAAATCACAGTTTCCCTTTGCAGGTAGGGTGGGCCTTGGGAGCAGGGTCTATGAAAGATATATTTTTGTATTTCCACTGCCTATTGTATAATCAATAATTAAGTTATGTTTTACTAATTAATGTGGCTTTTTCTCTCTTTTTGGTTTCTTGGTACATAATTGTGGTACAGGGTTGAATGGATTGATCTGAATTATCACATTTCATGGCCTATGTAAATATATGTCCAAAAAACAGTAAGCTTATTTATTCTGGCATAAGAATGTGAAACATATTTAAATTTCTTCTGCACAGTATGAACTAGTTTTATGGCTTTTTAAATGATTTCCCCAGAATATTTTATGTGTGAATGGAACTCAAAGGCAGCAAAGCACTATTAGTGGCATGCATATTTTCTAATAGGAATAGATATTATTACACCTAGTATGCAAATGATGACAGCTGAAGAAAAGCAAGAATTCTAAGATTTTTCTCTAACTGTTCAAGCTAACCAAAGCAGTGACTTTAGGAAAGACTATGTCTTCATGCTTCAAATTGGAACTAATTTTCCTTCCTCTGAAATACCATAGCACAATGCTTGTAACTCAACTATGTATTTCCATTCAATTTTGGGCACACTTCTGACCTCCTTGAGAGCAGGTAACATGTATTAATTATGGACATGTATTTAATGTATTAGGTAGCTAGGCAACATAACAGATAGAGGGCCAGTTCTGAAGTCAGGAAGATTCATCTTCTTCAGTTCAAATCTGGCCTCAGACACTTACTAGCTGTTTGACCTTGGGCAAGTCACTTAACCATATTTGCTTCAGTTTCCTCATCTGTCGAATGAATTGAAGAAGGAAATGACCAACTATTCCTATATCTTTGCCAAGAAAACCCCAAATGGGGGTCACAAATTATAAGACCCAACTGAAGTGACTGCACAACAACATTCAATGTATTGTATATGTTGCTGATAGTGTCTAATATGAAATATAGTTCAGCTCTCATGTGGCCTGGATAAACATTTGATCTAGGATCTGGTCTGCCCAATTTCTAAGAAGAGACTGTGATTTCTGTCTATATGAAGAACAGAAAGGAGGCTGTGGTTTGGTACTTACTACTTACCTTGCCTTTCTCTAAGAGGTTTATTAAGCTAGTGTTATATCTGTCTATTCCATTTCAGATATTGGTAGTCTAGGGTTACAATACTTTGGGGCCCAAAATAAATGTCACTTTTCCTGGTTGCTTTCAAGGGAGCAGAAGTGGGAGTAGATTGGAGAAAGTAATACTTAGCCTACTATCACCAATTTAGCTACCTCCCATAAAATACTTCTTATACAAAAGACCATTACAAATAACTAGCAAACTTCATTATTCAAGTAAGCAATAAACAGAAATAGAGAAAATTATACATATTATGGTAGACAATAGAACACACTAGAACCTCAGCTAAATAAAGGAGAGGATGAACTCAGGAGCTCAAGGAAGGGCAGGAGTGAGTAGGAAATTCATTTTCACAGTCTCTAGGGCTCTAAGCACAGCAAATGAGGGGCCATGCTGGGGGCTTTCCCATGTGTCACTGTATTTGCCCCTTTATACTTCGTTTCTTGAAATTCTCCATCCATCTGCAACAATCTCCTGTCCACTAACATAAATGCACAGCATCTTGACTCAATGTTATCTTGGACAATTAGGAGTCACGTATGTCTATATAGTGTACAGCAATATAAGGCTATTTTTCAGGAAAACTGCCCAACCTATGTGGGTAGAGGTCGTATATACATATATAAATACATACATTTGCATACTTCTATACTCATTATTGTTGAATAAAATAAGCTAGGTAAGGATAGAATATTTAAGTTCTTCCTATGTGCTAGTCACGATGCTAAGTAAGCATAGCAGCACAAAGTTGGTAAAATTCCTTTGTTGCTCAGTGGTTCACTCCAGGAATCCTCAGTAATGATTCCATGTTCTCCCCTTCTCCTTCTAAAGGAAGGGGCTGGGTATTACCAGACTTCTCTGTCACAAGGCGTTTCTTCACATAAACTGTATCATCTTCTGAGACTGACTGACTAGATGAGGGTTTCCAGTGCTGTTGGCATGAGTACTATTAAATATCTATTTAATTTTCATCTTTTATTGCCTGATTTTTCATAATAAGCAAAGAGAGCTTGTAATTAGAGCTTAACCTTTTATTCTGCCTGTATCTGTCTAGAATCCCAGGATGTCTATAACTGTACATCAGAGAGAGAGAAGACAGGTCCAATGTTTTTCATAGGTTATAAAAAAGTCTCAAAATACTGTTGAAGTTTTTTAGTAAGTCTAGGCCAGACTATAAGTTTTGGCTCTGCAAACTGTTTATTTTTATTTATTTTTTTTTAGCTATAATCCATTACCTTCTGACAAACCCAACAGAGCAAATGCACCTAACACAGTGTATTGTGCATAGCAAATACTCTAAAATTTGCTAGATGGAATTGAATGGAATGTAAGAGAAGTCTGTTTCTGCCTTAGGCTTTTAATACTTGATAAGAAAACTCTGTATGAAAATTGAAAATATTGGTCACATATTTAGATTTTTTTTTATTATTGATAAACCTTATTTTGACGTAGCATACAAAACCAAGCAAGTTCACAATTCACCCAAAGCAAATATATCCTGAAAATAGCTAAGCACAATAGCAGTAAAAAAGTGATTCTATGCCCTCTTAAACAGTTTTGCTTAGCTAGATTTTTAGGGAAAGGTCTTATGGGAATGTATTCAGTTCAGTCCAATTGAATTCAATCAGTATTTATCAAGCATCTACTATATGCTACACTAGGTACTACATTAGTCATTACATATGCAAAGACAAAAAAAAGTGCCCTTAGGTATCTTACATTCTACTGGAGCATGGGGGAGAGGTTCTGTTTATTGGTATGTAATTGAAACATCAAAACAAAAGCAGATAATTCTAAACTCAATATAGCAAGCTCCAGGGAATATCCAGATTCTTTTGCAATATTAGAATTTTGATTCACTGGCTATTTCTTTCTAGACATAGGCCATTGGTCAGCACCTGAAATCCCATCAGTTTTATTTCCTTTTTTTCTTGCGGTTTTGTAGCAGATTAGGAAGTGTACTATATTTGGAAGAAAAGAGGGGAAAAAAGGAAGGATGGAAGGAAAAAGAAAACATGTATTTATTGTCTACTATGTGCCAGGCATTATGCTCAGCACTACACACATATTATCTCACTATAGCATGATGACATAATCCCCCTGGCCACCCTTTCCATTACTGGCTGCACCTTTACACATTCTCTGCTCACTCTTCAAGGAAGGGAAGATGAAATACTACTTGCTTCTCATTGCCGCTTCTGGGTTCTCCTCTTTACTCTATCACTTAGTAACCTCTCTTCCTTTGAGATTCATGTTATTTGTATGTACCACCCAAACAAAATCCTGGTAGCTGTTGTCTACCAACTCCTAGATCATTTATTTTCCTTCCTGGCTTATAATTTTTGATACTAGCAGATTTTAACATGTATATTGATTCTCCCTCAAATGATCTAACCATTCAGTTCTTCAATCTAATCACCTCCCTTGAGCTACTCCTCCAGCCCACTTCAGCTATCCACAAAAATGGTCATACCCTCAATCTTAACATCACCCACAAATGTACCATCTCCATGTTCAAGAATTCTGAAATCCCATTATCCAACCATAATCTATTTATTTCCACCTCTCTGTCTCTCTCCCCTTACAAAACCATGTACTTCAACTACATCATGACCTCCAACCCCTTGATCTTCAGCTCTTTCCCAGGTCAAGTCCCCTGATCTAGTCACTTTGTCCTCTTCTCCCCATCTTCTTTCTTAGTGAACCGCTTCACATTTATACTGACCTCCTTCCTTGAATTCCTAGCCCCTTTATCATATCACCAATTGCATCCATCCAAGTCTCAAACTTGGATTACCCCCACCATTTGTTACCTTGGAATCTACACATAATGTTGCTGAACAAAGGTGAAGAAAAGCACACAACCATTTTGAATAGGTTCACTACAAATTTATGTTATGTAACTTCAACTGGGCCTTTACTGATGCCCTGCAATCCTACTATAGCTTCATTTTTATTATATTGGCTTGGCCTAACCAAGAGCAGTTGATACTTTTCTAATTGTTTAGATGTGTCTTTATATGTGTGAAAAATATTTTGCAATTGTGCTTATATATTTTCTGGGTTTGTCTTGGCAGGTAGACTCTCAAATATTTTATTTTGTTTATAGTTATTTTAAAAAGAATTTTTCTTTATATATATATATATATATATATATATATTTGCTGCTGGACTTTGCTGGTACTATATAGCTATGCTGATGATTTGTGTGGGTTTATTTTATATCTTGAAACTTTGCTAAAATTGTTAATTATTTCTAGTAGTTTTTAGTTGCTTCTCTAGGATTCTCTCAGTATATAATGATATCATCTGCAAAAAGTGATAGTTTTATTTCCTCATTGCCTATTCGAATTCTTTTAGTTTCTTTTTGTTCTCTTTATTGATAAAGCTAACATTTCTAGTAACATGTTGAATAATAGTGGTAATATATAGTGATAATGGGCATCCTTACTTCACGCCTGATCTTACTGGGAAGGCCTCTAGCTTATCCCAATTACAGATAATGCTTGCTGATGATTTTAGGTAAATATTACTTACATTTTAAGGAATGTTTCATTTATTCCTATGCTTTCTAGTATTTTTAATATGAATGTGCTGCATTTTTTCAAAAGCTTTTTCTGCACTTATTGAGATAAACATATGATTTCTGTTGGTTTTGTTATTGACATGGTCAATTACGCTAATAGTTTCCCTAATACTGAAGCAGCCCTACATTTCTGGTGAAAATCCCAACTGTTAATGGTATATGATCCTTGTGATATATTCCTGTAATCTCCTTGCTAGAAGAGGTTTTAACAATATTTTTCTGAATGTCTTCTATCATTGCAGTTTGATTGAAAGTGAGTGTTAGAAACTAATTGTCTACTCTTTTCTAAATATATATGCATTATTAATGTATGCATACGTGTTGCTTATGCAAAACATTGCTTATGTACATATTTATCTCATATATACTGTTTGTATCTACTAAATTTATATGTACATTTAAAATATCCTGCATATAGATACATGTGCCATTGGCTGCTAGGTATTTTAAAATTTTTATCATATTATTTTAAATCAGTTTCTAAATTACATCCTTAGCCTTTAACAATTTCTAACATTCATGTTGGTTATATAAATTTAGTTTATACTACTACATATGAATATATTATATGTGACTATAAAATGTGGATAGAAAAAATATATATGAATATACATATATGTACAAAAACACATTTAGATATTTATATAAAGCAAAGTGCTTTGCACAGTATCTCATTTAATCCTCATGGTCCTATGAAATAGGTTCTAGTTATCTACTTTTAACAGAAGAAGAAACTAAGGCTGACAAAGGTTAATTGACTTCCCCAACCTTGAACAGCTATTGAGTGTCAAAGGCATGATTTAGACTCAGATCTTTCTGACTCCAAATCTAACATGATATCCACTGAACCACTTAGTTACCAGAACCTTTCATATTTGCAAATCTATTAACTTAGATTTTTAAAAGGTGTGATTTTTATCACTGTGCATACTGTCTCCATGGACATAGATTACAAACCCTACATTTTGAAGTAGAGAGTTTCTGTTACCTTCTGTCCTCTCCTTTGCCCAATCAACACATGGCAGTCAGTCTTCTAGTGATCAGTTTCTAGTGATCAATCTTCATAAATTAGGCAAGGCTAACATACCTCCAGTCTATTACATGGTCTATACCCCATGCTATCATATTTCCCTATGATATAGCAGCACTTCTGTTGTTGCAGACTTCCAGAGTCCAGAATGACATCTATGATATCATGAGACATTGAGGATGGACAGTACTGGAAGTTAATTGTTATCTTAAATAATTGTTCAATCTTAAGTAAACAGTAATTAAAATATTTTTGAAACAAATTGGATTGTGTCCTTAGATAAGAATACTTTTTGAATAAGATAGTTTGTTTTCAAAACGTGAGATCATAGGAAGCAGGTATTGGAGAGGTAGGGCATTAGGAAATTATACTTTTAAGTGGGGCTATAAGGGACTCAGAAAATGAATTGTCCTATTCTAGTCTACAAGTTAAGTAAGTTTAAAGCAAGCTACCTGATGCTAATCCACAACACCTAACACAACTCTATGGAGTTTGTGAAACAAATCCATCTTTTGATAACCTGTTCTGTCATCTTGAGAACTCCTAAAGCCCTAGTCTTATATTTAACTTTTAAAAGTAATAAATTCAGAAGGCGTTTAATTCTTACTGTTGAGCTGAAGTGCCCAAGGGATGGGTTTAGTGACCTGAAGAGAACCCACTGGGCTTGGTTTCTTTCCTTCTACTCTTATCAATTGGTGAGGGAAATTAGATGGGCTAGGGTATTAAGTAACCTAACTGTTCTAGTTCCCCTTATTTTTAAACATTTGATGCATTACAATACCACATTATACTGCATTTACTTTGTTAATAAAATTAAAGAAAAAATGAATTGTAATATGTTGGATTTCTTTTTTTTATTGTAATTTCAACCGATTTATTGTATTCTTTTTTTATATAATTTTTTTTTAACAAATGTTTTTAAAACTTTGGGTTACAAATTTTCTCCCTTCCTCCCTGACCACCCATCGTCACTGAAAAGGCAAGCAACTTGGTGTGGTTATAGATGTGTAGTCATGCAAAACACTTCCATAGTAGTCATGTTGTAAAAAACTAAGTATATTTCCCTTCATTCTATCCTATCCCACCATTTATTCTATTCTCTCTTTTGACCCTGTCCCTCCTCAGAAGCTTTTGCTTTTGATTATTCCCCCCAATATTTCCTCCCCTCTATCATCCCCCTGCTTTCTTGTCCCCTTCCCCCCTTATTTTCCTGTAGGATAAGATAGATTTCCATACCCAGTTGTGTATGTTATTCCCTCCTTAAGCCAAATCCTATGAGAATAAGAATCACTCATTCCCTCTCACCTTTCCCCATTTCCCCTCCACTGTAAAAGCATTTTCTTGTCTGTTTCATGTGAGATAATTTACCCCATTCTATCTCTTCCTTTCTCCTTCTCCCAGTATAATCCTCTCTCACCCCTTAATTTTGTTTTCCAGATATCTCCTCTTCATCTTCAACTCACCCTGTGCCCCCTATCTATCTATCTATCTATCTATCTATCTATCTATCTATCTATCTATCTATCTATCATCTATATCTATCCATATATACATACATACATTTTTTTTCCCTCCCACTACCCTAATACTGACAAAGGACTCATGAGTTACAAATATCATCTTTCCATGCAGTAATGTAAAAAGTTCAACCTTAATAAGTCTCTTATGATTTCTCTTTCCTATTTACCTTTTCATGTTTCACTTGTGTCTTATATTTGAAAGTCAAATTTTCTATTCAGCTCTAGTCTTTTCATCAAGAATGCTTGAAAGTCCCCTATTTCACTGAATGAGTATTTTTTCTCCTGAAGGATTATACTGTTTTGCTGGGTGGGTGATTCTTGTTGTAATCCTATCTCATTTGCCCTCCAGAATATTATATTCCATGCCCTCCAGTCCCTTAATGTAGAAGCTGCTAAATCTTGTGTTATCCTGATTGTGTTTCCATAATACTTGAATTGGTTCTTTCTGGCTGCTTGCAATATTTTTCCTTCACCTGGGAATTCTGGGATTTGGCTATAATATTCCTAGGAGTTTTCCTTTGGGAATCTCTTTTGGAAGGTGATGATCAGTGGATTCTTTCAATTTCTATTTTGCTCTCTGGTACTAAAATATCAGGGCAGTTTTCCTTGATAATATCTTGAAAGATGATATCTAGACTTTTTTTTTTTTGATCATGGCTTTCAGACAGTCCAATAATTTTTAAATTCTCTGTCCTGGATCTATTTTCTGGATCAGTTGTTTTTCCAATGAAATATTTCACACTTTTCTATTTTTTCGTTCTTTTGGATTAGTTTTATAATGCCTTGATTTCTCATAAAGTCACTAGCTTCCAGTTGCTGTATTTTGGGTCTCCTTTAGCAAACTGTTGAATTGTTTTTCATGATTTTTTCATCACTCTCAGTTTTTCATCTACTTGTCTTACTTGCTTCTCAAAATCCTTTTTGAGCTCTTCAATAGCCTGGGGACAATTCATATTTTTTTTTGGAAGCTTTGGATGTAGGAGCTTTGACTTTGTTGTCTTCTGGTTGTGTTCTGATCTTTGTCACCAAAGTAAGATAACCTAGTCTGACTCTTTTTGAACTGCTTGCTCATGATCCCAGTGAATTACCTGAGTTATAAACACTTTGTTAAGGTAGACATCTTTTTCCAGTGTGGAGAATGTACTTTCCCAAGCTTCAGATACTTCTAGGGACCTGTAAATTTTCATTTCTTCTAAGGTGTTATGATCAAGGGCGAGGTGTTTACTCCTTTCCTGGCCTGTGCTCTGGTCTATGAGTGACCACTATCACTTTTTTCTGTCTTGGAACTATGAGGAGGATTTTCTCTTCACAGCCAACATAAGCTCCCCCACACCAGCACTCCCCCTCACCCTAGGACTCCCACCCAGAACTGTGACCCAGATCCAAGCATAGGCAAAGCAGAGAGATCCCTGCAAACCCCCTTTGATCAACCACTTGATTCCCTCTCAGCCTGTGGGCTCAAAGCTCATGAGGCAGCCACCACCCTGTAGCTGAGCTCAGGGAGTGGAGTTAAGACCACCATGCTTCTCTCTCTCACCACAGACACAGACTTTTCCCATTCTGGAAACCACCACAGTTACCTGGAATTCAGTCCTCTGAGGCTTGCTCCAGGTTTTTTGCAGCCTGCACGCTCACGCTAAACTGCGTTCATCTCCCAGCCTGGCGCGGGATACCTTTCTGATCAACCATCCAGGTTGTCTTGGGCTAGAAATTTGTTTCACTTTGTCTTTTTGTGGGTTTTGCTGCTTTAGAATTTATTTAGATCCATTTTTATAGGTATTTGGAGGCATTTGGGAGAGGGCTCAAGCAAGTCACTGCTTTTACTCCTCCATCTTGGCTCCACCTCCTAGGCAGATTGGATTTCTTTTAAAAGCAAATTGATAGGCATTCATATATTCTGAATATAAGGGATTGTTATGTTACCAATGGGGGATATACTCTAGAATAGTAGTGTCAAACTCAGAAATGGGGACCACCAAACTGTACATATAGATCCTTGCAGACAACATATTGACTTAGAAGTTCAAATTATTAACATTATCTACAAAATACTATATATTTTTTATTTCTTTTGTTAAATATTTCCCAATTATATTTTAATCTGAATTATTGTAGCCTGAAGACTTTGGGTTTGACTTATCTGTTCTAGAAGTACCTGTATCAGGTATCTTGGCATAGTGGAATGAGGACTTGGCTTGGAGGTAAGAGATTTGGCTTTGAAATTTGCCTGATATGGTTCCTAGCTATGAAACCATGAGAATGTCACTTAAAATTTCAGAGCTGTAATTTCTCATCTAAAAAAATGGGAATAACTTGCAATGCCTACTCCCTTTAGTTGTGAAGAAAAAACCCACAAAATTTTTGAAACCTTAAAGCTCTACAGGAATGAATACCTTTTTTTTTTTTAGCCCTGTTAATGTCATCATATGTGAATGAAGAATTTTCTTAATTGGTATGAAATTCTAAATAAAATCAACTTAATTTAGATACTAATGGACATAAGTGCCACAAAAATTTCACATTAAAGTGTGCCATTTTGACCAAGTTGTTCATTTTAAAAATATTCACTGAAAAAATAAATGTAGGTATTTGATGAAAACATGATATACTTTCTGTCAAAACAAGAAAATCATTTTGTGAAAATGCTAGGAAATAAAGGCTAACAGGCATTTTTTCAGGGACTGGTAATAACACTCAGATAACACTAACATATTTGGATGTCAAGATGAAAGGAAATGGCCCATTGAAAGGGCAATGCATTATGTTCTATCCTACAGCTGCAGTTATAATGAACAGACTCCTTAGTCATTTGCACTCTGCAAGAGTACTTGGGGCTGTGCTTTTTTTGACTTATATACTGAGGAGATCTGGACCTAATCAGTACTTGGATAATAGGCTACTGCTGATGATAAAAATGAGGAAAATGGCTTGAACATACAAAAGTTTATCCTTTGAAAGATGAAAGCACATTTCAACATCTGACCAAATGAAATTTTACCCCTTGGCTCTAAATTTACCTGGATTGGGCAGGGGATGGCATATTGGCTGGAAAGGAATTCACATTTTAATATTTTTTTCAACTATCTCCTTATACATACTAGAAATTATTATGCAATTCAGTGATTTTTTTTGGAGTTATATATATTTTTGGTAGACTGTCTTATAGCAAACAGAACTGAGGTGAGGATTCATTACAAAAATTGTCTAACTATAATCCAACAGTGGTCCAGCAATGTAATAGCTGATACTTACAGCCAAGTTGATGATAAAGAAATGAGTCACCTGAAACAATGGCAGTGAACATCGTCAGATATATCTACACTAAATATCTCATGGGTCACAATAATTTTATGCTACTCATTACCAGTTAAATGTCGGAAAAGAGATTTGAATGGTTTTTACTTGACTCCCTAATTTATATTCATCTCTCTATAAAGGCTCAGTGTATTTTGTAGGCCTTATATCTTTGGCAAATCTAATGGCTCAGTTCATTCATTCAAAAATGTTTAGGTGCAAAACCAACAAGTACATCTTTATGCTTTTAATAGTTTGAGTAAAATACATCTTTAATGAAGTCTAAATTAAAGGTCCATTGATTAAAATGCCACTAATATTTTAATCCTTCAGTTAATATTGAATCTCTAAATACACATTTCACTGTTGTTGAGTTCATAAGGGTGATTTATTTGCACATTTGATCCATCAGCTAAAGCTATCAATAAACTATGATGCTTTGATGAAAGGTAGATTGAGTCCTTGTCAAAAGGCCACTTCAGTCTGTTAAACAATGGATGCATTTAGTACTAGTTCAGGCTCAGAATGTCACCAAAACTGATCTATTATTTTCTGTGAATGTCAGGAACTCATTTGCCTTCCTGCTTCTGACAAAAGGTTGTAGTAGCTCACAATAATAACCTAAAGAATTGGAGCTTCATTTAAAAAAAAATTAAGGGATAGAGAAACCAATAAAGAAAAAAAGAGAAAGTAATGACACATGCTCTCATATAACATATATTTTATAATGTGGAAAAGGTAATTTTTGTCTAATTTTCTGCCACCAAACAAGGCATGCATTTCTATGTCCCTAGATGGTATGAATCTTTTTTTGTTGTTGTTGTTAAGAGTTTCACTTGGTGAACACTTGGAACAGTGCAAAAAGGAATTTTGAAGCTCATTGATTTTAATTAACTTGGGGAAATGCAACAAACTTGTATTCTGATATTTCTTCTATCCTATGATAGAACCATTTGGAGAAATATTGACACTAATGATATGGTTTTACTTAAAAGGGAAAAAATTTGAAACCTAAATGAAATTAAGTAAAAGCAAGAAAATGCTCTACAGAAAATCTAGCATCAAATAAAGTGGTAAGCAACAGCTGAAAACATGTAAAAAACCTCCTTATGAAGGGATCAAAATTGTCTCCCCAATTCACGTAATAACTATTCATGATCCTAGAGTACCAGTTATAAAACATGTCATCCATTAGAGAGACTTGACATATTTAGAGTACAGAATATTTTTGCATGTTGCCATTGAGGGAATCTCTTTGCTTGACTATGCATGTTTATTACAAGAAGTTTCTTTACTTTTCTTCTTCTTTTTCACAAAAAATGGGAAAGACATATTGGAAGCACATTAAATGCTAGCCTGATTAATACAATTATTTCAGTGGGTTGCTGTGTTTTGAGGGATTCAGATCCCCTTCATATGCTTTCTTTTAGCTTATCAGATGAGAGTTTTAGTATCTAGACACATTCATTTTCCAAAGGATCTCCCTGGTACATTTATAAGATAAAGGTTTTAGAGATTGCAAAGACCATTAGAGATTGTGTAATCCAGCCTCCATATTTTTCAGAACTGAAGCTGAGAGTACTTAAGTGACTTTTTGAAGGTCACAGGTAGTGAATACAAGTTTTAAACCTACATCTTCTGATCTGAACCCAATGGTATTTCCCCTATATCATGCTCCTTTTTAATATGTAAGTTTTGTCTCCCTTTGGCACTTGAATCTCATGATAAACTTACTCTTATACTCTCAACAAACTTTCTTGCTTTCATTAGCCATTCACCCATAATACTTTAATTCCATCTCATTCTGTATTGATCTAATAGCATAAATTCAATTTTAACTCACTGTTGAAATGAGTAGCAATCCCCTCACATCCCCCTACTACTATGAAAATCACAAAGATTTGTCCATAATGTTTGGGTTCTGTCAGAGAGCTCTCTGAAATAGAGAGGACAGGATTGATCTTTCTACCTCACAGTTTTCTCAGGATGCCATTTTTGAAGGAATCTTATAGTGTGATTATTAAAGAGACAGTGATTCACAGAAGTGAAACATGAAGTCTTCTTTAAATTTCATGGCTGTGGGATTAACTCACCTTGACTTCATCCTGTTCCCAGGCTTCTCAACCAATCAATAAGTATTTATGAAGTGCCTACTGTGTGTCAGACATTCTGTCAGAAACTGGAGACACAAAGACAAAAAGGACATAGTAACTTTTCTCAATAAGCTTATATTACTTGGGAGCCTTTCCCTCAATTGGTTATGAAACATCTTCATAATATTTTATAAATATTTTCCAGAATCTTTATATTTTAAAACAATACAAAATGTATGCAATATATCCTTTTTTACATAGGGGAAATCTTATTGATTTATGTTCAGGCTGGCGTGTATGCGTTTTCTTTCAACCCTAGAAATAGCATTGGATAGTAGAAGGAAAATATGACTCGGAAGCAGAAACCCTGGCTCTGAATCCTGGCTCTTCTAACTACTTCTATTATCTTGCATAAATTACTTACCCTTACTAACTTATCTTCTTTGCTAGAAAAACAAACAAAACTAGAACTAGAAAATCTCTAAGATTTTTTCAAGCTCTCAAATTTATCATTTCTGTTTCTGCTATTTATTAAATGTATGACCACAAACAAGTCAATCAATCCCTCTGAGGAAAAAAAAATTGACTGTCAAATGCTGATAAATCCTGCATTGTTCCAACTTTAGGCTGCATTCTGATGTTGTAAGTCTTTGTGACCCCATTTGACGTTTTATTGGCAAAGACACTGGAGTGCTCTGCAATTTCCTTTTTCTAGCTCATTTTTTTGCAGATGAGAAAACTGAGGCAACCAGGATTACGTGACTTGCCTAAGGTCACACAGCTAACAAGTGTCTAAGGCCAGATTTAAACTCAAAAAGATGAGTATTCCTGACTCCAGGCTTGTCAGTCTATCCATTGAGCCGCCTACTTGCTCCAAATATTACCCACCATTCTTCTAATCCCCAAGCATGACATAATCTTCTTTTTGAAAAATTCAAGCAAATCATTTCCATTTTAAAGCACCATATGAAACATGGTTCCCATTACTTCAGCATCCATGGTTTTTTTTTTCAGTTTAAGTATCTTAAAGAGGGAAAATCATTACCATGTCCTTTATTGCTGATTATGCATAAATCATAAAAAATGTCACATAATCATGACACAACTGCCATTTAACATCCTTTCTGTCATTTATTTCAAGGGTAGCAACAAAATGTCAGTAAAATGGTAATTATGTAAGTATTGTAAGATGTTTTCTATAACATATGCATAATAGGACATAAAATGCAATATAGTGAAAATGTCAATGTATGTGTGTCCTCAATAGCAGAGTACACAGACACCTTAATTTCCTGATAGGAAATGTATGTTGTGCATCATATCTGAGACTGTCATGGCAAAGGAGTGATAGAATAAAACATGGTAAAAAAAATTGATGCCTGAAAAAATGAAGATGCTTTAACCGAAACAAACAAAAACACTTAGCATATCCTAAATATTATAGAGTGAACTCCAGTGTTCCACCCACTCTGGCTCTCTGTTAGGCTAGGTAGACATGATCCTTTCCTTTAATGTGAGTTTAGAGTGAAAAACAGACAGAAAAGGGTTGAATGATAGAATGTCACCCCCAACACCAAGGAGTTTCTACCAATTCTTCTATTAATCTTTGCCCTTTTCATGATTAGTTGATTCACAGGTACCTTGGGGGATGGGAGTGGGGTGACAAATTGATGCATTTGTAAAAAGCACTCTTCTCTTCACTCTTCTCTTCAACCACTTTCCCTATTGGTGATCATTGCAGTAAAATAAATGAAATCAACAGTAAAAAAAAATCAGAATTCAGATTATAAATAATATCATCGGAGAACTGATGAGGAAACACCATTGGATATGTGATGGGCTAATCATATAGATGGTTTCATATACCTTTAAATGAAGTCATTGAATTGGTTCATTTATCCAATTGTCTTTTCCATAAGTGAAGTTTCTATGGACCAGGAGTTTAAGAATGAATTTAGCAGTTTGAAAATTGAAAAATGAAATAAAAGTTAAATCAATCAAATATATGTGATAATTTTGGTCCATCTGAAAAAAAACACACTAAGAATAACTAACGGGGGGGAAAAAGTAATCATACAGTTGAAAATTATTGGCAGCTAGGTAGAACAGTGGATAGAATGTTGGACCTGGAGTCAGGGAAACGAGGTCAAGTCCTAATTCAGATAGTTTCTAGCTGTGTGATTGTAGGAAAGACATTTAACCTCTGTGTACCTCAGGTTTCTTATATGTAAAATGCAATTAATAATGGCACTTACTTCTCAGGGTTGTTCTGAGGTTAAAATGAGATAAACATTTGTAAAGCTCTTTATAAATCCTAAAGCATTATATACATGCTATTGATTCTAAATTACCGGGAAAATTAATGACTAAGTCTTCATTTACCTAAGTTCAAGCTTTAATAGAAGAGAAAGTCATATTATTTAGGACCTTAGTTCCGTGCCATGTGTTTAATATGAGTATCTGTTGGTCATCATCAGTATGTGAAAAATACCAAGTAAGTGATTGTACAGAAAGGGTACAGCCTTGCTGTACCAGTAATATCATAAACTAACTTATATAATGTGCCAGGGAATCACTGAGCCAGTTAGGAGTTATAAGAACTCCTGCTAGGTTGAGAAATTCAATAAGAGAAAAGGGAAAAAGAAGAAAAGAAATGTGAGGCAAACAGATTAGATATATGTGACTTATTCCAAAAATCGTGTTTCAAGATATCCTTCTAGTAAGAGAAAAAACTTAAATTAGGCTCAAATGTAAGTATGACATATTTTAGAATATGTACTGTCAATCTGTTTGCCAGGCAGGATTACATTTCCTTTGTTTACAGCAATCACAGTCTGTGAATTCACGGGCTATCTGTGATCAGTCATTTGTCCTACCACTGACTGAGAAAATTTAGGGTTTCCACTAGGGCAACTTGCATCTCAGTTAGAACTCAGGACAACCATAACTGAGTAACTTTGCTTGTGAAGCTCTTTTAAAGGCACAAAAATATTGCTGAATTTTTCTCTGTGCTTTGGGGGAGTAACCTGAACAATGGCAATCTTATTTCTTTTATTTTCTTTTGCTTTATTCCCTTATTTAACGGTAAAACAAAAACAAAAATCTCAGCAGGTTCTCCTCCAAGACCTTTTCTCTCCATCTCCTCTTTGACCTTACTCCATTGATAATCTCTTAAGGATCTCCAGTCTCTCCTTTACTTGCTTCTTGCCCTCACAAATGTTTGGTTCTTATCTATTCTCTAACAATCATCATCTGACATGTCTTTCCTCTCATTCACTATTAAGCTTCACCTAATTGATTGTAATATTTTCCTTCCTGCTCCTAGTTCACCCCTTTTTTGACCAATTCTTCATATATCTGCCGAATAATATTTTTAATTCACCACCTTTAACATATGCATTTACTCAAAAACTTTTATTGGCTTCTCACTGCCTGTTGAATAATGTTTAAGTATATGATTCTGGCATTTAATGACTATGATGATCTGCTCCAAATATCATTCTAAATTTTTCCTCAGAATATTCCTTTTTTGTGTATCATTCTTTCTTCCCTATTCTAATCCATTTTTCTCCCATAAAAGGAATTTCCTTACCACAACACCATTTCTGTGTTGAACCTTCCCCTTTCTTTAGGGCCCAGCTACTGTGCCAGAGCCTCAAGAATATTGTCTTATTCCCCTGCAGTGAAAAGAATACCTCCTTCATGAATTGCTTATATCATATTTTTTTATTTACTTGGACCTTTCTTTGTCCACCATCAAAGTCTCCCTTATTTTATTTATTTTTATGAGTTCATGTCTTTTGCTCCTTCCTGTCTCCATCATCATCATCATCATCATCATATCATTTTCATCATCATATATAAAGCACTTTAAAACTTTCAGAACACTTTACAAACATTATCTACTTTTAGCCTTACAAAAACCCTGAGAAATAGATGCTATTATTCCTATTTTACAGATGAACAAGCTGAGGAAGACATAAACTAAGTGACTTGTCCAGGTTCAAAGAGCTAATAAGTGTCTGGGGTTATTTTTAAGCTCAAACCTTCCTGGCTCTAGGTCCAAAGCTCTATTGTGTTACCTAGCTGCCTCATTATATTAGCTTATCTGTACCTTATTGTTATATCCATTTTTATATCCCTAGTGCCTAGTATAGTGACTTACACATAGCAGGTACTTAATACATATTTGTTAAAAATGAAATTAAAAATAAAGCATGAACTGTCCAATAGGAGATATTTTCCCCTCTATTCTTTGGTGCTTTAGGCCTGGAGTGTAGGGGGTATGTCTGAGAGAGAAAGAGAGAGAGAGAGAAGAAGAAGAAGAAGAGAAGAAGAAGAAGAAGAAGAAGAAGAAGAAGAAGAAGAAGAAGAAGAAGAAGAAGAAGAAGAAGAAGAAGAAGAAGAAGGAAGAGGAGGAGGAGGAGGAAGAGGAAGATAATTTGTTGCCTAGAAATATCTCTTGCCATGTGACCTTGTGATTTTCCCCTTTGCTCATTATACTCTTTTTAATGAAATTTTCTCTCACAAAATATTTGGGAGGGAGAAGGAGCTTGCTTATTTTAAATCGGTAATCATTTCTCCCAGTTCTTGTCTTAAATCTTTCATAGGAGGTCAGTGTAAAGTACAAACTGAGAAAGAAGGGGTGGGATTTTTTAGGGGTCTGTTAGAGTTTAGCAGTAGTTGTAATTATGTTGTTATTTTTCCTCCTGAATTTCTTCTTAAACAGAACAAAAAAGGGTTATTTTCAAAGCTTTGTAGAAGCCTGAGAAAATCTCTGCTGAACAAAATTAATTATTAAATTCATAATATCATAAAACTTGCAACACGGATAAAGCATGTTTCATCTCCATTGTTTGAGGATTGCTTTAGAATAGAAACATAATGATAAAGTACAAATATCAAAAATTCCCTTTGAGTCAGTATTCTTGGCCATGACTTAAATACTTCAGGATAGAATTTTTTTTTTCAGCATGGAATTTGCAGAATGGGTAAAAAATAAATTACTTTGCTTTCAAAAGTAGAAAATTCAAATCAATTTAGAACATATACAATGAATATAAATGAGGGAGTGATAGTATTCAAAAAAGAGAACTTCTGTACTTCACCCCCCACCATGAACTGTGGTGTGTCTTCAACACTAGAGGAAAAACCCAGGAAGAAGCCTCTGGGGTCACTGTTTTCTTAATATTGGGGTTTAGAAAGAGTTCTCTACTAAGAAGTCATTGCACAATTAAAAGAAAAGTTCATAAAGTGAACTTTTTTGGTGCTGTTAGCACTAGTAGAGTAACTTAATATTACTACCATCACCACCAGTAATAACAACAATAATAATTCTTTGCAATCTATCAATTTCCTCTTGGGAAACATAAAATTGAGCTACAGAACTATTAGAGCCTTAATGCTTTTATTTTCTAACTTTAAGCTGAAATGCATTTGGAACAGTTTGAAAATTTATTTTTTGATTTTACAAAAGAGAAAGGAGGGATTTTGGTGTATGTTTCCATTAGTATGACTCAAAACAACTAAAAAGTTAACTGCTCATGGTAGATATTAAAGTTACTGTTTAAATAGTAATTTTTTTGTACATAAGTATAAGGAAATATATGAAAGTTATAAAGTTGAGTTGTAGATTAAACCCCCAGAAATCTCATCTTTTACATCCTCCCCAATTAAATGTAATAACAACAACCTCAACAAAACCAAATTGACAAGATCCTAAGGTGGATTTCATCACAATCCCTGATTTTCTTTTCCCCTTGGCATTAAGGGTGATTTATTCCATTACAATGATGGCTTCTGCTGAGTTCTGAGACCATATTTCAATTTTATTATTATAAATTATATTTCTGTATAATGCACAGTTGTCCATCACTTAAGCCTCTGCATTTATTTACAAGTGTAAAACCAAGAACAGCTGAACATTGTATGCTAAATATAATAATAAGCATTTGAAAGACAAACTCATATTAGGTTTGTTCAGAATTGAAGTGATCTCACAATTAGCCTCCTCACAGAAATGTTTGACTAACTAGATGGCCTTGGCACCCTGCTTTTGGATGTCAAGGGTTGAGGAGTCTTCTCAGAAGACACTTTACCTTCAGCATCTTAAAGTAATTCTCTGGAAATAGTCAACAGAATTTCTTCTACTGACACTTGCTGTGATGAAACATAAGGAGAGAAATGACCTGATGTTAGTTCAAATATCTACAACATTCACCTCCTTCAACTTTACAACTTTTCCCTTCTGGAAAGAGATCAGAAAGAGAATTATGCATCCAGATAATACAGATGATCTTGACAGTTTTACTGAGATTATTTCAAATATGAAGGATAAGTCAGAGTATATTAGAACATGAAACTCATTGCTATGTATGAGAAAAAAATATTACTATGGACAAATGAAATGGTGGATAAACCACATATGTTTTCCTACCTGTCTGGATTTCATGGTTCTGGAGAGAGAGACATTGAAATCCTAAAGAAGGATCAATAGGACCATAAATCATAGGATCACAAATCTAGAATGATGCCCCAGAGACCAGGTAGTCCAGGGTTTCTAAGGTACATGGACCCCAAGAAGTTTGTGTCTAAATTTCAGGTGGTCCCTGAATTTGGATGGGGAGAAAATAACATCATCATTTTCATTAACCACTAATTAAAAACTCACATTCCACGAAATCATTTAAAAATAACATTATTCAGAGAAGGAGTTCACTGGCTTTACTGAAGTGCCAAAGGGATCCATTGGACACACAAAAAGATTAAGAACCCATGATCCAATACGTTGTTGTTTTTTTTCATTTTACTCCTGATTTAACTGAGGCCCAGGGAGGTTAAATCACTTGCCCAAGATCATATGGGTAGTAAGTATGAATAGAGTTTGAATCCAGGTCCTCTTAGACCAGACTCAATGCTATTTCCACTATATCACATAATTTTAGGAACAATATAGACATATAAAAATTAGACATTTGACTTATTATCTCATCTCCATTTTAAATGATCCACTTTCAATTCCTTGTCTTACAGAAGTGTTCTATAGTGATATTGTGGGGAAGTAAAAATTGATAATTTTGACTGACTGTCTAGAAAAGGCAACTTGTTTATAAATGAGGAACCAAGGGACTTTTAGGGGTGAATGTCAGATATTCAGCAGAAAATATTATTGCTAGGTCATTAATTTACTGTTTCAAGGTTTCTTGTTTTTTGTTTTTAATCAGAATAGGCTTCATATTAACAGTGATGAAATCTCATATGTATTCTGCCTCTTTCATTTGTATAGCAAGAAGTCTACCATGTTAGTATAGATAAGAGTTTCTTAACCTGAGGTCCATGAACTTGGTTTTTAAATGAGTGTGTGTGCCTGTGTATATAAAACTGTATTTCACAATAATAAATAATAATAATAATAATAATAATAATAATAATAATAATAATAATAACTAACATATGTATAGCACTTCTAATGTGTTAGACACTCTGCTAAATGCTTTACAATTTTTACCTCATTCGAAATTACAATAACCCTGGGAGGTAGGTGCTATTATTATCTCAACTTTACCATTGAGAAAACTGAGGCAAATGGATTTATTGACTTGCCCAAGGTGGCATAGATAATAAGTGCATCAGGCCAGATTTGAACATAGATCTTCCTGACTCTAAGCCTGCACTCTATTGTTGTGCGACTCACCTGTCTGATATAATACTTTTCCTTTGTATTTCTTACATATTTTATTTGATGCATTTAAAAATATTATTTTAAGAATGGGATCATTGACTTTATCAGACGACCAAAACAGCCCATGACCACAAAATGGTTAAGAACAGAGAGTGAAGAGAAAAAAAAAAGATTTTTCTGAGTGATTGAAATCAGGATCTATCCATAGTTCTGAACTTGTCACCAGGTCAGAGAGACTGCTACCCAGTTACTAACAATTCTCTTTTTCCACTATAATTTGTAAATAGTCAGTGGGTCCTATTCAACAGAACTCCAATGAAATTAGTCCCATTCAGCAACTCTAGCAGGGAACTCAAAAGCCTTCCTAGTTAATTTGATGTGGATTCTCAGACCAGCACAGAAGTTCCTGTCATAGTGACCCTGAACATCTGAAGAAATTGCTTTCCCAACAAATCTTTCCCCTGCCATATCTAGTAGCTAGTCCTTCATTTTCTAGTGTTAGGAGCATGAATGTCTTGTTCCTGGTCATGGTACTGGACTCAGGTTCTAGTATCAAACTTCTATGTAATCAACATTTCCTTGTGGGGGAATTTTAGGCTAGGGAACAAGAAAGTAAGAATAACAATCACAAAGTAGCAATTATTTATTTTATTTTTGCACCTATTTAGTGAATGTTTGCACATGTACTTAAGTTATGGACAACTAGAGATATAGAGAAGAGTAGGATAGAGAGGTGGTCACAGAGTCCAAAAGTCCAGGGACTGAGTTTTGCCTGTAACACATCCTGACTATGTAACTCTAGGCAAGTATCTAAACTCCTTAGTTTCCTAGGCATCTATTTAAGTCTATAAGTTGCAGAGAAGTTTCTTGTTTATCTGAGTAGTTGAAGTTTGTTTATTCTGCATTCCCTATATTAATGAAATCTTAAATCCCATCCCACGTAGTCCATTTAATAGTTCAATTGGACTTGAATCCAAGATCACAAATGTAATGCTAATATGTCTCCTGGCCATTACTGTTACAAAGACCACATAAAGCCCACACTTTGGGCCAGTAGAGACAAGAAGAATGCCTTACACAGAATAGGTATGCTGAATATTTTGGGTTCCATAAAACTATTAAAAATCAGCCATCTCCTTCAATTAGGAGGAATTAATGCATTCATTTAACAAGCTTTTATGAAGTGTTTATTGTAGGCAAATCACCATTCTAGTCAATAGGATATACATAAAAAAGAAAAAAAATCACTGCCTTCAAAGTTCTTACCTCTTACTGGGAAAATAAAACAATTAATTACAAAAGTACAAGGACTTCCAAGAGCGAAGCCAATGTGGTGGAGGAGACAATGTACTCAGCTGAGCTCTCCCAACATTACTTCCAAAAAACTTAAAAATATGCCTCAATTGAATTTTGGAGTCACAGAGCTAACAAAAGGACAGAGTGATATATTCTTCCAAGCCCAAGACAACAAAGGAGTTAGGAAAGAAAAAAAAATATGAAACAATGGAGGAGGCTGGCCTGGTACCCATGTGGAGGAAACAGCAGTGGTGATAGAAGCAGCAGCAGAGCAGAGCTCTGAAGCCAGAGATAACAAGGGGACCTGGTGACTGGTCAGAAAGAGATTACCTAATATCCCTGTGCTAATGCTGGATTCAGGACCAGATGCTGTTTGACAATCCATTGCCCATACCTGCTTTTAGGTCATAGTTCAAGAGAAGAGAGGAGTATTTTTGAGTAAGAGGGAAGGGAAGCCCCAAAGAAGTGCCAAGTAGCATTGTCACTTCTGGTCCCAAGGGATTAATGACTCTGAGGAACAGTATCATTCTTGATCACAATGGAGCAGGGGCCCTGAGGAGCAATATTGATTGTAATCCAAAGGAATCAGGGACCCTTCCTGGGTAAGAACCAGAGTATAGACCAAGACAGCAATGACCACACCTCTTCCCATGTTACGCTACCTTGGAAGCAATAAAAACTTTCAAACCTCCAGAACTGTGTTTGAAAACTGCAGTGCTAAAAAGCCTGAAGCTTAAGAAAATGCCCCTTCCCATTCCCACCCCACATTAGGAATGGAGCTTAATATTAACATAAAGTTCCAAATCAAGAAATAGGGTAGAAACGTGAGCAAAAACCAAAAAAGAAAGTAACCATAAAAGCTACTCTGGTGACAGGGAAAATTAAGACACAATCTCAGAAAGAGACAATGAAATTAAAAGAGTCATAAGAAGAGCCTCAAAGAAAAATGAAAATTGGACACAATTCCCAGAATAGGTTAAAAATTATTTTTCAAACTTAAATAAGAGTAGTAGAGAGAAAAGTAAGTAAATAAATGAAAACAAAGGAAGCAAATTATGAACAGATAATTAACAGCTTGGTAAAAGAGACAAAAATACAAAAGTATTTAAAAAAAAACAGAGTTGGCCAAATGGAAGAAGAGGAATAAAAATTCATTGACGAAAATTACTCCTTTAAAGTGCAGAATTGGGGATGTGGAAGTTAATGAGTCCATGAGACATCAAGAAACAATAAAACAAAGTCAAAAGACTGAAAAAAGAAGAAAATATGAAATATCTTATGAGAAAAATAACTGACCTGGAAATTATATTAAGAATTATTGATTATCTTAAAGCCTGGATCAAAGAAAGAGCCTAGATATCAACTTTTAAGAAATCATCAAGGAAAAATGCCATGATATCTTGAGCCAGAGAATAAAATTAAAATTTAAAGAATAAACTAGCTATCTCCTGAAAGAGATCCCATAATTAAAAATCCATGGAGTATTATAGCCAAATTCCAGAGCTCCCAGGTGAAGGAGAAAATATTGCAAGCAGTCAGAAGGAAATTATTCAGATATTGTGGTTCAACCATCAGGATCACACAAGATTTATCATCTACCTTGTTAAAGGTGTGGAGGCTTAGAATATGATAATTTGGAAAGCAAAAGAGCCATGATTACAGCTAAGAATTATCTATCCAGAGAAATTGAGTATATTTCTTCAAAGGAAATTAATATTTAGTGAAATAGAGGATTTTCATGTATTCCTAATAAAGAGACCAGAACTGAATAGAAAATTTGATTGTCAAATAGGAGAGAAGCATAAAGAGAAACATAAAAAGGTAAACAGGAGAGAGAAATAATGAGGGACTCAACTAGATTAAACTGCTTACCTTTCTATATGGGAAGATGATACATGCATCTTCTAAGAACTTTATCATTACTAGGTTTATTAGAAGAATTCTACATGGAAAAAAAAAGTCTGTGGGAGTGAGTTGATTCTGTTGAGATGATGTAAAAAAAAGGTTAGGCAAGAATGGATAATAACATGGGAAAAGGGGAAAGGGAGAGGAAGAATGGAGATAATTATTTCACATAAAAGAAGTGTGCAAAGCAGAGCTTTTATAGTGGAGAGATAAATGGTGGTGGGGGGAAATCTTTGAACCTCCCTCACATCTAAATTACTCCAAAGATGGGAAATATATATAGGTAAGGCAAGAGTTTCTGACCTAACAAGAGAGAGTATTATAGGAAGTAAAATAGGTAATTGTGATTACATGAAACTAAAAAGCTTTTGGGGGAAAAATACTAATATAGTCAAAATTAGATGGAAAACCGGAATCTGGGAAAATGTTTTACAGCAAGTTTTTCTGATCAAAGCATCATCTCTCAAATATATAGAGAATTGAGCCAAATTTATAAAAATAAATTCAATTCCCCAGTTTATAAATGATCAAAGGATAGGAGCAGGCAGTTTTCAGAAGAAATCTAAGCTATCAATATTCATATGAAAAATGCTCTAAATCACTATGGATTAGAGAAATACAATTTAAAACAACTCTGACATACAACTTCATACCTATCAGATTGACTAGCATGACAGAAAGGTAAAATGACAAGTGCTGGAGGAGATGTGGAAAAATATCTGTTGTTAGAGTTAACTGGTCTAACCATTCTGGAGAACCATTTGAAACTATGCCCAAAGGGCTACCAAATTGTGAATATCTTTTGACCCAGCAATACCACTACTAGATCTGTAACACAAAGAGATCAAAAAAGGGGAAAAGGACATATATGTACAGAAATATTTCTAATAGCTCTTTTTTTTGTGGTGGAAAAGAATTGGAAATCAAGGAGATGCCCCTCAATTGGGGAATAGCTGAACATTTTGTGGTATATGATTGTAATGGACTACTGTTATGCTCTAAGAAATGACTAACAGGATGTTTTCAGAAAATCCTAGGAAGGGGGTAGCTAGGTGGTAAAATGGATACAGCACCAGCCCTTGATTCAGGAGGACCTGAGTTCAAATCCAGCCTCAGACACATAACAGTTACTAGCCATGTGACCCTGGGCATGTCACTTAACCCCATTGCCCAGCCAAAACAAAAACAAACAAGCAAACAAACAGAAAATCATAGAAAGACTTACATGAACTCATGAAAAGTGAAGTGAGAAGAACCAAGGGAACACTGTACATAGCAACAGCAGTATTTAAAAGATGATGAACTGTGAAAGACTTAGCTACTCTGATGAAAATAATGATCCAAGACAATTCCAAAGGATGCAAAAGGAAAAATACTGTCCGCCATGAGTGAAAGAACTGATGAACTCTGAATGCTGATTCAAGCATACTTTTAAATTTTTCTTTATTTTCATTGTTTTATTTTGTTTCTGTTTCTTTTGCAGTATGACCAATATGGAAATATGTTTTGCTTTACTTCACATGTATAATTGATATTAAACTGCTTGCCTTCTCAAGGAGGCAGCAGAGAAGGGTAGGAGGGAGAGGATTTGGAACTCAGAATTACAAAAAAAAAAGATTGCTAATTTTTTTTTTACACATAATTGGGAAATATTTAACAAAATAACAATTTTAAACAAATAAGAAAAATACAAGGTAATCTAAAGAGCAAGACAACATAGGTGACTAAAATGAAACAGGAAAGGCTTCACAAAAAGACTGGCATCTGAGTTGGGCCTTGAGGGAAACTAAGAATTCTCAGAGATGGGATTGATTCTACAAGAAAAAAAAAAGAACATTTTCTAAAGGATTTTTAAATTAAAAGACACTTAAAATCTTTGAACAGTTCTCGTTCCCATAGCATTCTCTCCTAATACCTGTTCTCTTATTTTTTTAAAATTCCAAACTTTAAAAAGTTCTGTATTTTCCTTGATTTGACAATTATATTTTTTAACTGACTTTGAGGATGGAATGTATGCTGCCATTGATGTTTGTGGGTTATTAATACATATAGAATACTTTCTTTGGTTAGGCCAGTCCTCTGATCTTAAATAGCATCCAATCTCTCACCATGATATTCTGTAGTAGGATCATGAGACCAAAAAATCATTTAAGGTTAGGATGGGGTGGGGCATTAAAGATCAACATCTGCTGATGCCCTGGATCATGCATGAATCTCCTCTACAAAAATCCCAGAGAGTGTTTACCCTGTCTCTGCTCAAATGTCTCCAGTGATAGAGAGCTAGTATGTTACCCTCCCAGAAGTGAGGTCTGTACCCACACACCTATAGTTTCCTTTAAAGTATCCAGCATTCACAAATTAATCTATCAAGGCTCACTTTGAGTTCATTGATACATTTAGAGCTAGTTTTTCTTTTTTTGAAGTAATAATAGAGGAGGATTTACCAGTGGGAAATACATGTGAAGAAAACATGATAATTTTCCTACGCTAAATAGAAATTTTATTTATCTAAAAGTAAAAACAAATATCTTCAAGGATTCCTTAATGGTAGCCGTACCTGAAATTTATGCAAGATGGTGCACTTTAAGAAAAGCAGTGCCAATGGCCTTCCCCACTTGTGAAATATATAGCCATCCTAAGCAAAATTTAGCTAATTCAAACAATGACTAATATAAATGGAGGTACATGCTAAGTGACATAACGAGACTCTCCAGGGTTGAGGGAAAAATACGAGCAACATCTGTTTCCCTTGCTAAAAGTGTCAGTCATGATTAACTTTGCATGATAACGTAAGCAACAAATTCTCCTCTTTTATATGAATGAAGTATTACTAAAGTACATGCTGAAGGGAAAGAATCACAAATCATTTGAATGTTGTGCTGGATTAACAAAGCTTAAGTCCATCTTTTGTTTCAAGATTTCAAACCATTTTGGTGTACTGAATAAACACTGGATTTAGAGATGAAAAATCTGGGTTCAAATTCGGCTTTTGGTCTAGTCATTCCCATTTTCTAGGCTTCAGTTTTCTTTCTTTCTTTTCTTTCTTTTTTTTTTTTGCTGTTTCTTTTTTTTTTCCATATGCTTTTGAGTTGAAAATTTTTCTCCCTTTTTCCCCCCCCACCCTCCCCAAGATGGCGCACAATCTGACATAGGCTTTACATTTACATACCCATTAAACATATTTTCACATTAGTGAGGTTGTAAGTAAAAATTAAAACCAATAGGAGGAACTATCAGAAAGATGAAACAAAACTCAACTGAAGGTAAAAATAAGTGAGAGCGATTCGACTTCCATAGTTCTTTCTTTGGATGTGGACAGCATTTTCCATCCCGAGGCCTCTGGAGATGTCTTAGATCCTCGTAATGCTGAGAAGGGTTCAGTTTAACATTCTTAGTCATTGCATAACGTGGCTGCTATTGTATACAAAGTCCTCTTGGTTCTGCTCACTTCACTCAGCATTAGACCATATAAGTCTTCCCAGGTTTTTCTGAAGTCAGCCTGCTCATCATTTCTTATAGAACAATAGTATTCCATTACATTCATATACCACAACTTGCTCAGCCATTCCCCAATTGATGGCATCCTCTCAATTTCCAATTCTTTGCTACCACAAAAAGAGCTGCTATGAATATTTTTGTACATGTGGGTCCTTTTCCCATTTGTTTGATCTCTTTGGGATATAGCCCTAGAAGTGCTATTGCTGGATCAAAGGGTATGCACATTTTTGTAGCCCTTTGGGCATAGTTCCAAATTGTTCTCCAAAATGGTTGGATCATTTCACAACTCCACCAACAATGTATTAGCGTTCCAATTTTCCCACATCCTCTCCAACATTTATCATTTTCCTGTTTTGTCATGTTGGCCAATCTGATAGGTGTGATGTGGTACCTCAGAGTTTTTGATTTGCATTTCTCTAATCAATAATGATTTAGAGCATTTTTTCATATGACTATAGATGGCTTTAATTTCTTCATCTGAGAACTGTCTGTTCATATCCTTTGACCATTTATCAATTGGGGAATGGCTTGTGTTCTTATAAATTTGTCTTAATTCTCTATATATTTTAGAAATGAGGCCTTTATCAGAGAGACTGGTTGTAAAAATTCTTTCCCAATTTTCTACCTTCCTTCTAATCTTAGTTGCATTGGCTTTGTTTGTGCAAAAACTTTTCAATTTAATGTAATCAAAAGGATCCATTTTGCTTTTCATAATGTTCTCTATCTCCTGTTTGGTCATGAATTCTTCTGTTCTCCATAGATCTGATAGGTAAACTATTCCTTGTTCTCCCAGTTTACTTATGGTATCAGCCTTTATATCTAAGTCCTGAACCCATTTTGACTTTATTTTGGTATATGGTGTGAGATTTGGGTCTATGCCTAGTTTCTGCCATACTCTTTTCCAGTTTTCCCAGCAGTTTTTTTCAAAGAGTGGTTCTTATCCCAGAAGCTGGGGTCTTTGGGTTTATCAAATAATAGATTACTATAGTCATTGACTACTGTGTCTTGCATATTTAACCTATTCCACTGATCCACCTCCCTATTTCTTAGCCAGTACCAAGCAGTTTTGATGATTGCTGCTTTATAATACAATTTAAGATCTGGAATTGCTAGGCCACCTTCCCCTGCATTTCTTTTCATTAGTTCCTTTGATATTCTGGCCTTTTGTTTTTCCAAATGAATCTTGTTATTATTTTTTCTAACTCTATAAAATAATTTTTTGGTAGTTTGATTGGTATGGCACTGAATAAGTAAATTAGCTTAGGTAGGATTGTCATTTTTATTATATTAGCTCGGCCTACCCATGAGCAACTGATGTTTTTCCAATTATTTAGATCTGATTTTATTTGTGTGAAAAGTGTTTTGTAATTGTGTTCATAGAGTTCCTGGGTTTGTTTCTGGAGGTAGACTCCTAAATATTTTATAATGTCTACAGTAAGTTTAAATGGATTTCTCTTTCTATCTCTTGCTGTTGGGCTTTGTTGGTAATATATAGAAATGCTGATGATTTATGTTATTTATTTTAGCCTGCAACTTGCTAAAGTTGTTTATTATTTCAAGTAGTTTTTTACTTGATTCTCTAGGATTCTCTAAGTATATCATCATTTCATCTGCAAAGAATGATAGCTTTATTTCTTCTTTGCCTATTCTAATGCCTTCAATTTCTTTTTCTTCTCTTATTGCTAAAGCTAACATTTCCAGTACAATATTGAATAACAGTGGTGATAATGGACATCCTTGTTTCACCCCCGATCTTATTGGAAATGCTTCTAGTCTGTCCCCATTACATATAATGCTTGCTGAAGGTTTTAGATATATGCTATTTATTATTTTAAGGAAGACTCCATTTATACCTATGCTTTCTAGTGTTTTTAATAGGTTCAGTTTTCTAATCTATAACATGTTAGACTATTTAGTTTTGAAAGACTCTCTAATTTCTAAAGCTAATTAAACCTACAAATATCACGCTGCCTACCGTCCTCACCCTACGTTACACACACACGCACACACACACACGCACACACACACACACACACACACACACACACATAATGAGAAAGAAGCATGGCAAAATAGAGAGCTGGTTTCAGAGTCAGAGATTCTTGGTTCAAGTTTTGCCTGTAATATATCTTTACTCATTAACCCTGCCTAAGTTACTTAGCCTAACAACCCTATGTACCGTATACCCATAAGCAACTCCCCAAGACTATAAACTGCATTTCAGTTTTGAATATACATCCATGAAGAGAGTTTCCCCACTAATAATATCTTACATTGATGCAATCATGGATCAAAATCAAAATAAGACCAAAACTGAAAATTAAGATCATTTCCCCATGCTTTCATACTCTAGTAATTTGAGTGTGTTCTGCCTTCCAAGACACTGAATAGTATTGTCATGATGTCTGCTACCAAATAACCTAAAGCAGTGCTTCCGTTACATTGTCATGAATATATTTCCATATTTTTCATAAAACAGTAAATAGGAAATGATGATAAAATCTCAACCACTGGAGAAGTGTAGTGTTGCTTAATGGATTCATTAAAAAAGAAAAAACTCTTTCCCATCCTGCCTTCAATCTCTCCAACTTTGCCTAAAGTTTTAATTTGGCTTTGTGAATTATGTTTTGTAATTCGAAGGATCCATTAATTCCATCAACATAATGTTAGCTTCTTTTTTGTTTTTCAATTAATTTTTAAGTGAGTACAGCAATATGTAGTTTATTTTTAAAATTTGTTTATTTTTAGTTTCCAACATTCACTTCCACAAAACTTTGAGTTCCAAATTTACTCCCCATCTTTCCCCTTCCCCCACCCCAAGAGGGCATGCAATTTGACATAGACTTTACATATACATTCATATTGAACCTATTTTCACGTTAATCATTTTGGGAAGAAGAATTAGAACTAATGAAAGAAAAAAAAGAAAAAGAGCAAATAATAATCTTTGATCTGCATTCAGACTCAATAGTTCTTTTTCTGGATGTGGACAGCATTTTCCATCATGAGTCCTTCAGAGTTGTCTTGGATCCTTGCATTGCTAAGAAGAGACGAGTCTATCAAAGTTAGTCATTGCACGTTGTGGCTGTTACTGCCCACAACGTTCTCCTGGTTCTGCTCATTTCACTCAGCATAAGTTCATTCAAATCTTTCCAGATTTTTCTAAGTCTGCCTGCACATCATTTCTTATAGCACAATAGTATGCCATTACATCCACACGCAATAACTTTTTCAGCCATTCACCAACTGATGGCATCCCCTCAATTTCCAATTCTTGAGGAGAGCTGCTATAAATAATTTTGTACATGTGGGTCCTTTTCCCATCTGTATGATCTCTTTGGGATACAGACCTAGAAGTGGTATTGCTGGGTCAAAGGATACGCACATTTTTATAGCCCTTTGGGCATAGTTTCAAATTGTTCTCCAGAATGGTTCACATCCATCAACAATGTATTAGTGTTCCAATTTTCCCACATCTTCTCCAGCACTTATAATTTTCCTGTTTTGTCATGTTAGCCAAACTGATAGGTCTGATGTTATTGTTTTGATTTGCATTTCGGTAATCAGTAGTAATCAAGGGCATTTTTTTATATGACTATAGAAAGCTCTAATATCTTTATCTGAAAACTGTCTGTTCATACCCTCTGACCATTTATTTATCAATTGGGGACTGACTTGGAAAATGTAAGTTTCTTGAGGGTAGACACTCTTTCATTTTGATCTTTTTGTTGTCATAATCTAGCACAATGTCTGCCTGATATATGAAAGATATTTAATAAGTGCTTCTTGATTAGTTTATTGATTCTGTTGTTCTAGGTACACATTCTAACATTGTTGATGGCAGTGCATATACACTTCATTCTAGTGTGACTCTTGTTCCTGTCCTCCCATAAATCCTCCAAACTGTTAAGTACCTCCTTTGGGTCTCCACATTAGGAGATTACCCATGTGCTAACACACAGTTCATCTATTATTCCTCATTCTTTCTACAAGCCTGGTTTACCTCTTCTGTTGGTCATACATCTCTTTGATAATACCTTTTATGCCACTCTTGAATGCAGTTCATCCCTAGGAACAGGCCACAACCAATTTACATCCCCCATGCATCTCTCCAATGCCCTTTGAGTGACCTGTAATTTTGATTCATTTCAGAATAAGATATTACAGGACTGACAGCCATTAATGTTCACAGGACGAATACAGGTCTTAAAACCACTAGTGATTAATTAGAAATTAATTTAGATCAGCAAGAATCCTTTTCAAAAAGGCAAATTACTTCACAAGAAGATTAGGCAGGCTATCATTCATTTACACCTGCCCTTGAATAAGTTTTAAAAGATCTTTTCTTGACAATAATTAGTTCTTATCTATTGGAGATCACTATTTTGAGTCTCTGCACATAGGTAATGGGGACTTTGATGGGAAACAAAAAGAAATCATTCTGAAAAATGGCAAATGGGGCAGGGAGTGAGGGAAGTTTCATCTGATTCACACACTCCATGAGAACACAGGTATGAATGACTTTGGATGAATCTGCGTGCTCCCTGCTGAGGATTTAGGAACTACAACATGGAAGGAATTGTCTCCATTGATTAGCTTGCTTCTATTTTCTCCTCAAATAAAAACATAAGGAGGAGAGGCTTCTATGATTTACTTTGGCTGAATGAGTGTTGCTTGCCTCAAAATGTTTGTCATAAACAGAGATTTAGTGGTCTAAATGTTAGATCTAGAGACCTTGAATCTCTAGTCTATCACCAGTGTGTTGACATTACAGGTCTCATAACATTTTTGCTAAGGGTAGTCATTTACCGCTGTCCTTGGTCACACCTCTCTCTTTCCCACATTATTGTATGTGTACTATTTGCCACTTGGCCCCCACTATGATATTTGTTAAGATACGGGAGAATCATTATTACATTACATAATAAGAATCTATAGGATTTGTGGGCTTTTATTTGATTTTGTATGAATGGAGACTTTAGTTACAATAACAATACCAACAATACAAAAACAATAACAACTCAACAATAACAACAAAAACCCCACATATGCACTCGGTCTCATGGTTTCAATTAGCTACCTAGACTCCTTTATCTTCTGTTTGTTTTTTTTTTTCTTATTACCTTTGTGATCTTAGGTGACCTCTGGTTCTCTGAGCCTCAGTCTCTTCATCTGTGAAATGAGGGGTTTATACTAGATTATCACTATTCCTTCCAGCTCTAATGATCCTATGATATTTTTTCTATTTTTTTTCAGCACCCATGATGCCATGAACTTTAGACTTGGCTCTGAGTTATACTCTGCTACCATATTTTAAGTCTAAAGAGCATTACTGTTTTCAGAATGAGTCACATGAAACTTATTTTTTTCTTCAAAGGAAAGCATCTATAAAAATCAGTACTTTTCCAGATCATCATTTTTGCTCTGGCCTTCACTTTTTAATCACAATTATGATAGTTTTCCAGAATGATTAGGCTAATGTATATCTTCATCAGCAATGTATAAGTGTGACTGTCTTTCTAAAGCTCCTTTATTATTAGCTACTTATATTTTTGGCTATCATCTTTGACAATTTGCTGAATAAGAGGTATAAACTTGTTTTTTTTTAATTTTTTATTAATACTTTGCTATTATTTTAGGATTTATTTGTATCTTTTAATCATTTTCCATCAGAAAATGGTTCTTATTCTTAAACTTTTATGATAATCCATATATATGTACATTTTATCAAAGATATTTGATAGATTTCCACTCCCTCTTAACTAGCCTGTTTTAGTAGCCTTTTAATCAGACTCCTTGCTTCAAAAATCTCCCCCTGCAATCCATCCTCCACACAGCTGTAATTTTCCTTAAGCACAGATCCAACCAAGTCTCTTATGCACTGAATAAACTCCAGTAGCTCCTGTGATTAAATATAAACTCCTCTTTTTTTTGTCATTTAACACCCCTCACAACCTGGCCTCAACCTATCTTTCCAGTTTCATTATATATTACTTTCCTTCCTTCACATTATGATTTAGCTAAACTAATCTTCTCTCTGTTCCTTGTGTACAGCTCTCAATCTCCTATTTCCACATCTTTGCGCTGGCCTTTTCTATTCCTGTAAATGCACTCCCTCTTCATTGTTTCATAGAAGACACTACTTCATTCAGTCCTACAGTCTTTTATAGACGTATCTTGTCTGAGATGGGTTCAAAGAAGTCTATCATCTGATAGGCCTAAGATGATGAATTTTTCAGCCATAGCAGCTCTGGTAGAGTATTTGCTAAGTGATAAAGGGTTAGAATTAGTAATAAAATACCCATAATAAGAAAATCACAACTCTTTTTAAGTATGTGATAAAGCATATAAGATATCGTATATTTGTAGAATTATAAAGTAACAGTAAATTCTTGTGG
The DNA here is from genome assembly GCF_003287225.1 of Phascolarctos cinereus. NCBI lineage: Eukaryota > Metazoa > Chordata > Mammalia > Diprotodontia > Phascolarctidae > Phascolarctos > Phascolarctos cinereus. Next base: position 127,120,873 of record NW_027555514.1, on the reverse strand, counting down.
AAAGTATTTTCTTCATTTTAGAGTGCTTGGGCTAGGAAAAAATTATGATTACTAATGATGACATACATTCACCTTTCAGCTCATTAGTATCTAAAACCAAGTTTTTATAATTGTATTTTTTCTGTTTGCAAGCAGAAGTAATTACCTCTGGTTTAGACATTTGTTATCCATGAATCATGACCACCCTAGGACCTTTACTCAAAGTCTTAATTTCTTTATCCACTTAGTCATTAAGTGACCAGTAATATTTTATCATGTAATCATTATTTCTGCATCTCAGCTGACAACACCTTGGAAATTTGGCTATCCTTTTTAAACTATTTGCTTTACAAAAAATAAAGGATTGAAAAATTCTAGTTAGAAAACACTGTGAAAATTTAATTTTCAGACCTGGGGCTATTTTCAGTTATAATTATGTTAACTGAACTAAGCTGGAGATGATTATATAGATTTTACATAGATTTAAGAAGCTTTTTCTTTTAATTTTTACTCTAAAACATTCTAGTTGCTTGAGATCACTTGGCCTTGGTCTTCTATTCTCTCCTCTGCCAAGGATCAAAGTGAATCCTTTATGGAAATGACATTGTCAGAGTATGTGTGTGTGTGTGTGTGTGTGTGTGTGTGTCTATGTCTGAGTCTACATTTGTTTGTCTGCATCTGTATATGAATGAAATAGAGTTTGGGAGACAAAATACACAGTGATAGGAAAGTGTAATTTGTATTTAGAATTATATTTATTTTTCATTTTCATGAAGTATCTTTTATACAGAGGAAGGAGAAAACTGAAAATGATATGATCCCTGTTTATTATATCATTTTTGGCACAAAGTTCTAGAGGTATACTGTTACTTCAAACCAATGTCAACTGCTGTCAGTCAAGGTCGCCACCAATGTCATAGGAAAAGTTGAAATGAGATAAAGGTAATATGTGTGGGGAAAGACTAATTCCTTCCTCTGTATGGCTGTTTCTATTATCCCTTGAATACAATCATAGCTTCCATCTGCCATATCACATAAAGGGTTGGGATAATGTAAAAAAATCCCTTTTAAGGATGCATATAAAAGGTTTTATTCTTCTACAGGAGTCACTTTAGTTTCATTAGTGTCCTCTGCTCTGACAGTCCAATATGACTTACTTTCCCACAATATATGTAGTACCAAATCCATCTCCTCCCTGTAACATATTTTTATCTTATGTCTCTATGCCCCTACCAAACAATCTATACTGTCACATATCAAACCACATATATATCTATATATGTATATATAGATATAGATATATATGTGTATGCGTGTATGTGTATATATACACATATATTTGTATATATACACACAAATATGTATATATACATATACACATGCACTTATACATATATGCATATGCATATATATTTTTTAATCAGTCATTATTACTGGATTCCAACTTCCTTTTATTTCTTGTCAGTAGCTATAATTCTTCATTATCATATTTTCTCTTTTTTCTTTTCCATTCCCTTTTTTTATTCATTTTAAATTTAAATACACTATAAAAGAAAAAGAAATATATTATAAATTTAGATACTAAAACATAAATACAAAATAAGAAAAGAAAAAAAAGCATTGCCACTTGTACAGCAAAACATAAGAGAGAATTCAAAATATATAGCAATAAATATCCATTTCAAGAAAGCATATATAAGAAATACTACACATTGTATTCAAGGCTGTCCGTTTTTTCTTGCTTCCTTATGAGTTTTCTTTTGCTCTCTGCTGTGCACTTTTGCCTTTGTTCTTCCCTCCCTTTCCCCCACCGCAGAAGGCTACATTAAGCACATGTGTGTGTATGTAGTGTCTGTGTCTATGTGTATGTATACACATATATGCACACTCATATATGCTCATATACATACAAACATAACACATACACACATATACTTACATATACTTACATATGCTTAGATATCTATAATCATACTCCTATATAAACACATACATTCATATGAATCTATGTAAGACCATACTATTCTTGTTTATCATGTTTCTCTAAGGGTGGATAACATCTTGCCTGATAAGTCCAATTCTTTCATTTTTTTCTAATTCCACCAACTCATCGTTTTACACCACAGTGATATTCCAGCCTTATAATATCTAATTATTTTAAATAGTCTAAAACAATATTGATTAATATGGCTGACATATAGTATCATTTCTTTATTTTTCTCTTTTGATTAAATCAATTATTGTTTTAACTATCCCTGAGATCATGATTACTATCCTTATTTTTTTCCTTAATAAATTATGTTCCTGATCTTTACTTCATGTTTGTGTATCTCTTATTTCCTATCCCTTCTGACTTCTCTACTTTACTTCTACCTGATACCTTGTCCTCCTATTAATTAACCTACTCCTTTCAAAGATCCCTCCCTTATTATTCTTTTGCCCTTACTCTTTCTCCATTACCCTCTTTTTTTAATCTGAATTTAGAAAACTTTTATAGCCTTCCAAATATGTTATTCTGTCTTTATTACTTTCCTGTTAATCTAGGCACCTTTCTAGACACCCCCCACATCCTGTTTCCTCACCCTTTCATTTCTTTATAAATTTATTAGACTTTTATTCCACTCTAAATGTATACATTATTCTCTCTTTAACCCAGATATGATGTGAGAAGAGTTCACTCTAAAAATTCTTCCTTTATCCCCTCCCCCTTCCGTATCCCCTTCATCTTTTATTCTTTCCAAATTTAGAATACTTTTATACCCTTCTGAGATATATATGTATTGTTCCCTCTTTAACCCATTCCTGATGAGAATAGGGTTCTAGAACTACCAGCCCTCATTTCCCATCTAATTCCTCTGTCTCAGTTCTTTTTTTCACTCCTCATCTGTATAAGATAATTACTCTTTTTGCCGATTCCTAAATGGTTTTACTTTTTAGAATCATATCATACTCAGATCTACCTGAATCTTTCCTTTTCAATTACTAATAACAATCTTAGACATACATTTTACATTTCCTCATATAAAAAAATAAACAATCTTTTCTTATTGAGTGCCTTGTAATTAATCTTTGATGTGTACCTTCTATTTCTCTTGAATCTTGTATGTCAATATTTCTATTAAGTTCAGGATGTTTTTGGCAACAAAATCCTGAAAGTGTATTGAACATTTTTTTTTATTGGCAGTTATACTTAACTTTGCCTGGTATAGTATTTTTGGTGACAACCCCAGTTCTTTTGCAATTTGATATATACTGTTCTAAGACCAGGGTCACTGCTGCTAGGTCTTGTGTGATTCTAATTGTGGTTTCCACCAAATTTGAATTGTTTTTTCTTGTTGCTCATATATCTTCTCTTTGAGCTAGGGGTTTCAGAATTTGACTATATTATTCCTATAGGTTTTCCTCATAAGATCTCTTTCAAGTGGCAACTGGTGAATTTTTTTCTATTTCTACTATCCTCTCTTGTTCTAACACTTCAGGACAATTTTCCTTAACTATTTCTTGTATTATTATATCAAGATTCTTTTTTTTTTTGACCATAGCTTTCAGATAGTCCAATTATTCTTCATGTTTTTTCAATGTGTTCTAAAGATCAATTGTTTTACTTATGAGATGCTTCCCATTCTCTTCTATTTTTTTTTCTTTACCCTGGTTATTACTACTCCATTCCCAAGTTTACTTCACTTCTAAATAAGTAGCAAGCAATTCCTCAAATTTTATGACATTCCTTACCAAGCAAGGGTTGGAGAGGGAAGGACAAATGATTGTCATACTTTCGTGTCATTTGGCTTGATCTAATTCCTGCACAGGAAATTTTAACAGCTTGAGCATACAGCATTTCCCATTATTTTCTAAGTCATCTCAAAACCACTGCTCTTTAGCATTGTCATTCTTTGATCTTCGTAAACTCCTTATCTTCCTTCATGTGCACTCAGATGTCTCACCTGATGTCTGAGACCTTTGAACTGTTCATATTACCTCATTTAAGTAATCAGAAAATTTTCCCACTTCCTTTCAATGCCCAACTTTGTGAATGTGTGCATTGTACTTCCTATCTATCCATTCTCTTATGATTGCTGGAAATCTTCATTCTGTTTATCTATCTCTGAACCTTCTGAATCTTCTCCCTACAAAATTTCACATGATTTTCTTCTCTCTAAAGCAAATTTAACATTTCCTTATCTCATCCTCTCTGAATTCTTTGTAGCAATGGGTAATGTTGATCATCCACTTATTATTGGAAAACTTTCTTTTGACTTTCATAACACTGAACTATTTTTCTTTCTACTTCTTTGCTCATTTTGTATGTTTGTTGCTAACTTTGCCATTCCCCAATACAGTTTCCCTAAGTTTATATTCTTGTGCCTTCATTATCCTTTTTTGATATACATACACATATGTACACACACACACACAACACACACACACACACAATACCTTGGTGAAGTGAACTCCATGGTTTGAATTCTTTTTTCTAGGCCACACATGTAGGCCTCAAGCCTACCTGTCACCTTCTAGGTCCTTGGGTGAGGCCTTTTGACTGAGTCCAAGTTTTACAGAACAAATCCTTTTATTAAGGAAATTTGTCCCATGAAGTTTGGATTCAGTCAAAGGGCTTTACTTGAGAACCCAGAAAGCCACATTTGGCTTAAGGCCACAGGGTCCCCATCCCTATTCTCTTCTCTCACCTCTACGATTCCTGTATTGACTATCAATTGCACACCACTCATATTTCTGAGAATATCTTCACTTTGATGTCTTACTGCTACCCTAAACTCAACATTTGTAAAGCAGAACACATCTTTTTACCTCCTTTTTGTTTCCTCAAATATTATCTTTTCTGTCAGTGGAATGATTATTGTTTTAGTCTTGCAACCCAACTCATTACCTTACTGTGATCTTTGATCCTTTTCTCTTTCTGATCCTCTGTTAATACAATCTGGTTCTACTCTCATAAATTTATCCATTTCAGAATATATTCTACTTTTTGTAAATATTCAGAATGTCAAATTTATCAGGCATAATTACCCTATATATTATTTTCTCCAATTTGCTAACAAGCCCTTTTTCCCTCTATGCAGAATAATGTTTCCAAATTAATATTTTAAATACACTTTTATCATCTCTCTCTCTCTCTCTCTCTATCTCTCAATATCCTGTTTATTTGCTGCATGTTGTTCCAAATCCAAACTCCTCTGTATCATTCTGAAGCCTCCATATACTAGCTTTCCAATCTTATTTTCTGCCTTTGCTACTCATCTCATTGATTTCCTCATTTCCCCTGCCCACATGTGCATCCTACTCCTCATGTCCCCATCACCAAAATAACTTCCTTTCTCCTCCAGCTATCCAAAGCTTTCCCATTATTGAAAGAGAAATTCAAAAATCTGCCTCTGCCATGAAGCTTACTCAGATGACTCTTCTGCATATGATGAATATTCAAGTAACTGTCAGGCATTTGTTAAAAACATACAACCACAGTGGATACTGACTTTATGAAGACTAAAAGTCAATATTTCTTTACCTCAAGCAGCTTACATTCCTTGTAGTTCTCTAATATTTTTGTCCTTACACTAAATATTATTTGGGTTAGCACTTGTAATTATTTTCTAGTTCTTTCATGTGTTTGTGTTATACCCTAAATTAGATAGTAAATGTTTTGAGTGCAAGAGATGTATGGTACCTCATGCTATTTTAGAATGCCTCTCTATGTCTCATTTAGTATTTAGCACAAAGCAAGATCTCAGTGAATACTCTTAAAAAATGTATATTAAAGCATGGAGGACTACAAAACATTAGTGCTAACTAACTTTCTCTGTCTCTGATCCAGGTACTAGTGGGCAATTAATTTTGTACTTACTCTTCCCTGGCATGGACAAACATAATCATCTTTATACAAAACTTTACACAATGGAGTAACTAATGGGAAAACACTTGTAAAAAGTGTTAATATTTATAGAATGTAGAATATAAGCTTTTTAATGGAAAAGATTGCTTTATTCCAATTGTTATATTCATAGTACCAAACTTAGATACCTATAGATGATAGATGACCAATAATTCTTTGTTAAATTGAACTAAATTATTAAATGACTCCAAATAACTTGTGCTGGCATCTATAGTTGCTGTTTCAAAGCATGCAGTAGAGGGGGCAGCTAGGTGGCGCAGTGGATAGAGCACCGGCCCTGAAGTCAGTAGGACCTGAGTTCAAATCTGGCCTCAGACCGAGCACTTGACACTTACTAGCTGTGTGACCCTGGGCAAGTCACTTAACCCCAATTGCCTAAAAGCAAAACACAAAACAAAATAAAACAAAAAAAACAAAAATGAAAAACAAAAACAAAGCATGCAGTAGAATGATTTTATTTAGAAAGAATTTCTCATGCTTACTTATCCCCCATTCAGCCACTAAATAATTTTCTGAAACTATGTCTTACCACATCATGTTTGCCCTTTCCCTACTCAATAAACCCCAGTGAATTCTTTCCTCTAAGATCAAATATAAACTCTTCTGCTTGGCATTTTAGATCCCTCTACAACTTGGTGCCTTCTTACCTTTATAGTTTTATTATATATTATTTCTTCTACACACTTTATAATCCAGCCATGATGACCTATGTCCTGCTTACACACCACATTTCATCTCCCATCTTCATGATTTTGTATTGGCTCTACCCCATGCCTGTGGAACTCTCCTCATCTCCATTTTTTGGAATCTCTAGTTTCCTTCAAGACTCAGCTCAATGACCACCATCTGCTTTCCTAGGCTCTCTAGTTGTTGTGACTTCCCCTCCAAGCCTAATTTGCATATGCTTTATATGTGTTTTGTATGCATCTATATGTGGTTTATACAAATATATAAATGTAAATATTGTCTCCCTCATTACAAGGTAAGCTTCTTGAGGTAGGGCCTAGTTGATTGTATTTTAATTTTTCTACTACATACAATACAGTGGGTGCTTAATGAGTATTTGATTGATTGATGCTTTTCAACATGGAAGGATCAGAGGAGAAAGAAAATTTGGAGTCAGTATGGTAAAGGTAATTAAAATACAATCATTATTGATAGAAAAGACTAATTAAAGTTGAGTGTAAATTCACCAAATAAGGCACTCTCATTTTTAAAATCATTTTACATAAATATATTTTTTTGACTTTTGCAGTTTTTTTTAACCTCAAAGACTGTCTTATTTTTCTCGCGAAGACCCAGTTAATCAATGCAATAAACTCTGTTTTCTGGCATTTCATCAAGCATTAATCCCTATTAGCCAACATAACTAAGTTTCACCAGCATAATGGTCATGGAAGCTCATAATTATGACCTCAAAGTGCTGCAAGATACTAAAATGGCTTATGAATCATCAAAGGAAGATTAAACTGTGTTCATCTCAGGCTTTGTAGTAAGGGTATTTTATTCTATTCTTTTTCTCTGAATGCAGAATTAGTATATTAGCACACATATAAGCATAAATTATATAGAATATATGATATATGTATATATGCATATATATGTACACAAAATTCTTTAACTATAATATTTGATTAACCAGAACATCAATTCCCTGAGTATACTCTATAGCTGAGACTTTATTGCATATGTTTTTAACTATTTGTTCATAAGTATGAATAATATCTTTTACTTATCATGAGAGAGCAGAGACATACAAGTAACATTAGGACATCAAGAATGGAATACCTGGCAGTACTAAAACAAGCCATCAGAACTCCTAGCAATTTTTTTCTATTTGAACACCTCATGTGATGCCATATTATAGCTATTTTAATAAATTGTGCTCTTTATTATTGGAATTATTTAACTAGAAAAATTAAGAATAGAATTGTCTCTCAAGATAGCCTAGTAATTGGTCACCTTTAAACTTCTCTTGTGCTCTTACAAAATAAGAAAAAGAAGTGAATAATATTAAGAAAACAGAGGAACCAGTTTCTCTGAAGGTAATACACCCCACCCCCCTACATACCAAAATAAGACCCTACTATCTACTGTGCTGTTTCAGTCCCTATCCTAGTCTGTTTTAACCTCTGTTTCATCCCTTCTCAGAAGGCCCACCCTTGACTGGTCTATGACCAAAATCTTTTTCACAAATCCTAAATGTCCCTGGACTTATTTATGCCCTATCCCCTTGAAATAATGCTACCTGCTTTCACCATCCTCTAGCCAGTCTCAAGACATGCCTCAAGTTTCAGAAATGAGATCACCCTTGAGTGACTCTTTGGTAACTGCCCCAAGCTCATCCAATATCCTCTGAGAAGCAGTGAAACTATTCCCATAAGTGAAACCAGTAATATCCAGGACCAGAATACCAAGAGGAAACTGAAGATAAGTGCTAATACCTCAGAACAATATAGACAATACTCTCAAAATACCCTCAGCTATTAATCTGCACACCAATGAAGTAAATTTGAAAAGGAGGGAACCAATAATCCAACATTTGATTAACCCTATCTGACATAAAAGGGAAGGGAATTATAATAGAAACCTGATTATAGACAGACTGAAAGCAATAAAAATGAGCAAAGAATATAGAAATGTGAAGAGAAAAAGAGGATATAGGATGCATCCCAAAGCGTGCAAGGTAGCATGGGATCATGATTAAAGTGCTTTGTATGGAGTTAAGAAGGTATGGATTAGAATCCTGCTTTGGACACTTACTAACTCAGTAAACCTGGACAAGTCACTTAACATCTATGGGTCTCAGTTTCCTCATTCATAAAAGGAAGAGTTGGATTCAATGATATCAAAGTTAGGTTCTGGTTCTAAACCTATAGTCCCATGATCCTATGGCTTTTTATATAGAACGTGTTCTATTAAATTCCACCATCTACTACACAAACTAATATTACATAGAAGATCTATAAGAGGAAGAAAAATAAGAACAATGAAGAGAGACACTAGAAATATATGCAAAGATGCTAAGAGATGGCAGGGTAGGAAATGGAGAAAACCTCGAGTAGGTCAAAAACCACTCTTTATGTAAGGATGACAGAGGTAACCCGAAGGAATATATAACAGTAAAACCTAATATTGAGAGATTAGTTCCTAGAATATAGCCATTCTCAAACTTTTTGGTCTCTGGATCTTTATATTCTGAAATTTATTGAGAATCTTCTTGAAGAGCTTTTGTTCTTGTGGATTTTATCTGTCAATATTATTGTTTTTGAAGTATTATCAGGGATACTTTCAACTTTGCAGACTGATAAAAGGGTCTTAGGGACCTCCAGGGATCCCTAGACCACAGGTTAAGAACCACTGTTCTAAAACAATGCAGAAAGGGTAGGAATTAGGAAGAATAAGAGTCTCTGTGAAGTTAAGCATTATTAGGAAATCTTAATTTACTATAAATGAATGATATTAAAGATATAAAAGAGGATTTCATGTAATAGTTTCATCTGAGTAGGCAAGGAGAAGGGTAAACAAAAAATTTTCAAAAAAGAAACAGTGGTTGATGAATGAGTTGAAGCAATAATTTTTTTAAAAAATAGCAACACCATCTATACTAATTTATAGATTTATTTCTATCACAATTAAATTATCAAAGAGTTATTTTATACAACTTAGAAAAATAACAATACAAGTAGTTTGGAGAAACAAAAGGGATAGCATTCCAAGAAAAATGATAAAAAATCAGATTGAGGATCCATATTCAATATGGACTCTTGTAAAACCTGGGGGAAAATGTAAGTTTAGATCAGAACTTTATAACTTCTACCACAATGATTAAGTACAAATAAACATAGGTACTAAATATAAAATATCACCTCATACATTAAAAAAGCCAAATAGCACTTTTCATAACTATGGCTGGGTGATGGGGTAGGGGAATAAACAATCAAATAAGGGGCAGACATAATTATTAAAGCCAAAATCCAATGCTTTGAGGGAAATCCAAAAGCTATGTCTTTAACAAAAAGATGTAATTAAGATAAGAAGAGAAACTACTGGCTGTGGAAAAAAGTCACATCAACTAGCTATGAAAGAAGTCAGATCCAAGATATATTTATATCTATATCTATGTAATTGATACAAATATATGGGACTAAGTGTCACTGTCCAATGGATAAATAATAGCATATGGAAAAAAGTTTGCAAAAAAAAATCTAAATTACCAACAACAGTATGAGAAAAAAATACTTGAAATCATTATTTAGAGAAATTCTAATTAAAATATTTACAGTTTCACAGACACATCCAGTTAGCAAAGTTGATAAAAGACAGTGACAGTCACTGAGGAAGGTGGGCTGTGAGGAAATAACAGATGAATACCATTTGGATGGATATGTGACTTTCTCTGACTAATCTGAAAAGACATTTAGAATTACGCAATAGATCATTAAGGTTGCGCACTTAGATGAAATCATAACACTAGTGATCATATACCGTAAGGACATTAATGACAAAAGAGAAAGTTTTTCATACATAACAAGTTATCAATAATCTCACTTTTGCCAAAGTGAGGAAAGTGGAAACAAAGTGGTGCCCACTAAATGGAAAATACCTGAATAAACTGTGGTGCCTAAATGTAATGGACTTTATTAGGCCTTAAGAAATGATTATTGAGAAATTCAGAGAAATATAAAAGATTTAGATAGATTGCTATGGAATAGATGAGAATATAAGCAGCTTCAAAAGAAAAGAGGCAGCAAAATAAAATGTAAAGTGTACTTGATTTGCAGATAGAGATCATGGGTTTGAATCCTACCTCTGCTATTTACTACCATTGTCACCTTGGGCAAATCACTTAACAAGTCTATGTATGGACTTCCTTATGTTGCTAGGGGGTTGAACTAGATGTCATAGGAGTGCCCTTTCAGAGTGATACATCTGTGACTGTATGATTCTAAACAAAAGTGTCTCAAAAATGTTGCTGAATTCAGTCATTACAATAACCAATGATGAGTCCAGAGGTAGGAAAATGAGGTAACATATTTCTTCCTCTTGGTAGAGAGATAGAGACTTACAACTGTGGAGTAATGATGTACAACTGTCCTGTCCACTGCAAATCTTGTGGTTGCTTCATTAATTGAGTTTTGTTCAAAATGGAGGAATTAATAGGGGAATATATTGGGAACTCATTGTGATACAAAAAAAGGAGACATAAATAAAAGTAATGTATTAGGACAAAAAGATTGATGGGTCATCAGATCTTATGATGTAGTCTGTGTACTCTATTAACCTAGCATTTATAGAAGTGGAGCCATGTAAGTTTGAACATATTTTTAAAATGACTGATCAAATTAAAATCCTTGAGGTGAATAGATGAAATTTAATTATGGTAACTGAAAATTACTTTATTCTGAAATTTGCAGTGTTTTATAAAGCAGATCTGCAGCCTCTTTTCTGCCTTTTTAATCAACATAACTTTAAATTTCCCCAAATCCACAGTTTTGTAGATTCTTAGACATGGAAGGACCTCAGAGATCATCTAGTCCATCCTCCTTGTTTTAGAAATGAGGAAACTGAATCATAATAATCAGCCAGACTATTTTCAATCAACCTTCAACGCTATTTTCAATAAGGCACAGTAATACTCATCACTTTCATTTTGTTTTTTGATGGAAAGCATATTGGGTTTTATTAGAAAGAGTTGGAATGCAGCAAATTAGTTAATTATTGAGTTAGAAGTCTGTGGCATCACTTAGGTTGTATTGATTCAGGACCAAGGAAAGTAGATAATGTCTAACATTCATATAACATTACTTTTCAAAGTGCTCTTGCAAACACCTTCAAATTTTTTTTCCTCATAAGTTTCGTTTATTTGGGTTTTTTTTTTGGAGGGGGGCTAGAAAAGCTATTTACATGTTATATATGCAGATATTTCCATTTTCTAGAAATGAAAATAAATTTCCCAAACATTTCCTACCAATTTATTAAAAATCCAATATTCTTAAATTTTTAGTTTTTCTTTCACCTATTTCCTTATCTTTTAAAAAGTAATATTTTACCCATCTAGCTTCATTTCTTGAAGAATGAAGTTATAATCATCAATTTTTTTTCTCTCATAATTTTGGGTCATTCTTTATAAAAGTCTTGTGGTGGCAAGATCCAGAGAACAAATGTGGTGTCTGTCTCTTCTTGTCTTTCTCTTAGATTGTGAAGATACATTTGGCAACACAGGAAAGGTTAAGGAAGTGAGGATAGTAGAGGTTGTAATAGTAAATAGAGCCCCTAGAAGGGTTAGGTCTAGGGTGGAGATCCAGACTATATTATCAAATTAAAACAGGATGGCATTGGTAAGTCATGGGGCAGAGGGAAGACTAACTGGAGAATTCTATTTTAAAGAACAAGTTGCCCTGAGGAATGGAGCTTTAGATTTTCCTACACATGAATCCTGGGGAAAAAAAAGTATGCTAACTTTCAGCCTTGGTCTGAAACAAAACAAAAGAAGAACAAAATTTCATGCCAGAAAACTGTGAAAATAAAAATATATTGAGTTCTTAATAAACTTATATGAAATGTTTGAATAATTTATTTTCATTTTGGGAAAATATAAATATATTCACATGTTAGATATCCCCAAGAAACTTGCATTCTATTAGACAAAGATGGGAGGATTAGTGTTGGACCTCTGATTTCATAGTATAAGGAACTCCCAGTGAAGACAATTTAACAACTGCAGCTGAACATTTTCCCTATAACTTATAGTCTTAGAGACTAGAATAGAAACACCAAAGGTTAAGTGACATGCTCAGAGTCATACACCCAGTATGTGTCAGGGACAGAGCTTGAATTTGTCTTCCTGGCTTCAAGGTCAATTCTCTATCCACTACAGAAATTACCTCTCATCATAGAAGACACACACAAGTATTCATATATATGGATACATATGTAGGTATACACAAATTAGGTACAAAATGGATACAATATTGTTTTTTTTTTCTTTTGGGAGGGCAAGATGGAAGGCAGTAATAGCTGGAAGAAGTTTTTATATGGAAACTTGAGCTGAATCCTGAAGTAAACAAGGTTTTTGGAAAGATTGGGATGAAGAATGAGTGCATAGGAAATGAGGTATCATATATAAGGAACAGTAAAAGGGCTTATTTGTCTGGCTTGAAGAATGGATAAGAAGGAATGTACAATAAGATTGCAAAGGTAGGTTGAGGTTATGTTGTGAAAATCTTTAAATGCCAGACAAGTTATACTTGATAGTAGAGGTTTCAGATGGAATGATATATGACAAAAGGCAATGTTAAGATTAAACCTTCCAGTATATCTGTCTAGAGTCTCTGAGATAACAAGATCTTATGGTTTTTCTTGTCCAAAATTCCCTAGGACAATGAAATTCAGAGGTAACTTCTAGAGATTTTATAATCCTAATGGTTTCCTAAAATATTTACTAAATTACTTGTTCTGTGGAAGCATAATGTTCACCCCCAACCTTTCCACTGGTTGTATTTCTCTTGCCCTTTATCTTTATCTTGACTTGAACTAGCCATTTGTTATGCAAAATATTCCTCATGACATTATCTGCTTGGTTCCATTTCTTCTATATTTTGATACCTCTTACTGGTCATTTTAATGCCCTCATTTTCAAGTCCACCAATTTATATGCTACATATTTCATTTTCCTTCGATATTTCCCACTGTAATACTTTTATGGTTTTATTTCACAGTTCACCCCATTTGTTTTTGAAAATCTGTTGGTAACCAATATTCTCTTCACAATAGGGAGGTGAAATTTGAAACTTGTCTTGAATATTCATATTCTGCTCTCTTTAAGGTAAAACTTCAGTAATATTAAACTGTAAAACAACTCTATATTGGAGATATTTAGCCTTCATTGAGCTTCTTTGTCATATTCTATAGAATGTATGCTTTGTCAAGAGGACCAAATCTCTATTGGTGAAAACCAATGTGCAAGACTGGCCATGATCTTCACAGGCTCTCAAAGGTTTTGGTCAGGGTGACAAATGTATATAGAGCTTTCTTCTGCACCTGGCATTTCTCCTGGAGTTATCTAGCAGCAATCACCATGTTGACCATTTCAAAGCCCCATTCAAGGCCTCACTGATTCTCAGGCAGATGACCATTTTCTAGATGATTAATCAGCTGATTAAGGAGGACTTTGACATGGATTTTTAGCAGCAGTTACTGGAAGAGAGATTCCCCCGTGGTTGTTACGGGACAGCCTGTTTCCTTTTCCTCTATAGAGATGAACCATGGAGGTATCTTTAAGCTCCTGGGGGATGACTTCCTCTTGCTATATAATCTGGAAGATTTGGGGCAGCTTCTGTATGACCAATGGACACCCTTGTAGATCTCTGCTGGGATGAAATCCATGCAAGTCACTTTGCCACTTGAGAGGAGCTTGAGGGCATTCAGTACCTCTTCTTCAGTTGGAGGTTTGGCTAGAGAGGAACTGATTACAACTACAGCATACAATCAATGGCTTCAGCATTGTTTAATGATGGTCTGTTAAGAACACTATTGAAGTGTTAAACTCATCTCTACAGGATCATGTCCTTATCACTGTTCAGTGTGGCTCCATCAGCATTGAATAGTTGAAATTCACCAGATATCTTTGGCCCATAAATAATTTTCAGGGCATCATAGAAGCTAAACTTCAAGCATTCAAACTCTGTTGCAGAGAGTGCCACTCCAATGGTCTGGCCATATAGTTCAACTACCAAACACAAGCTTATCTAAAAGATTCTTTTATGTATTACTTCCACAGAATAAGTGCTCACGTGATGGACAGAAGAAGTGGCAGAAGAAGTGGTATAAGGACCCTTCTAGGGTATTTCTGAAGAACTTTAGTATTGACTGTGAGACATGGAAAACATTGGCACAGGACAATCCAGCACAGTGTGCCTACATCAAAGAAAGTGCTGTACTCCATGAGCAAAGCAGAATTGTAGAAACACAAAGAAAACATGAGCTGTACAAATCCAGAGCCACTTCCACTCTAAATGTTCTAATGGACCATTTGTACCCAATCTGCAGTAATTCCTTCTCAACTCATATTGGTATGATCAGCTACAGCCAGAATGCCATACTTTGACTTCAACAACAAAACAACACAAACAACAATAACAGCAACAGTAAGACTGGAACAAGTCAATCTTTCATTCAGGAATTTTCTAATAATTACAAGGCTGTCTATTCTGAAGTTATTGTTCCCATTTACCCATTTCTATAGGATATGATGATTACTTTCCTTATTTTCTTGCTATACTTCTTAATTCTTGCATAGGATCCATATCCCTATGTAGCAGATGTTACACATATACCCCAAAATGAAGGACATTGTGCCAAACGTTTATAGGATCAAAGAAGAGTGGGCCAAAACAGGAAAGAAATGAGAGGACATAGCGTCACAACAAGTTTTTCAGAAAGAGAGGGTGTTCAAGGACTGAGATGGAGCAAGGACAGAGAGAGGAACATTGATGTAATTGTTTTGGAGATTTTGTCTGTGTTTCTTTCTAGCCACTACAGTAATGGATGACCTGGGCTGATCCTGTCCTATGGGGATTCTTATCTACTTACTTCATTCATAGTAATAGAGGAAAATTTTGAGCTGAGCAAAGAAGTCAGTGTCACTGGAAGCCCACAGGGTCTAGAATACCCAGATGGTGAGGATAAATTTGGAGGCAGCAACAGTCCTTGACTGACCTTGAGGATCGAGCTGAGACAGCCAAGTTATCCTGGGTTATAACTTTCCTAAACATTAACCTTTAATGGAAAAGTACTTATTCTTCAGAGGAGTAAATACATGGGAAGTTTAATATAGGCACCTGAGTTGTGTCTGGAACACCAGGGTTCTGTGCATGCCTATACTTTAGTTAAGGACTGCCTTTTCCTAGGAAAAATTGCAGAGTATATGGAGCATTGTGCCAATATATATTTGATTTTATTCCTTTCCTTTATATTCTTTGGTTGTTAGTAGCAAAACTGTTTATAGTCAAAATCTACTTGTATGGTCATCCCATTATTGCATACACACATGATTAGGGACAACTGAATAGAAATGCAGCTCTGAAGGGAAGAATACCAAGTCCTCCCAGGAAGTAGGAGATCAAGTCAAGAGTTTGGATAAATTCAAGTAGACCACAGACCTTGACTTAATTGCTTATTACATTTCCTGCTGCACATGTCTCCCGAGGGAAGGTGGCAAGTGATCTGCTGCAACTTCCATATCCTGTTGCCTGGGAGACCACTGCCTTTGTTACCTCTTCCTGATCTTCAGCCATAGGTGAGAAGAGGAGTGACCTTCTATCTGACCATCTAACTGTGTGCCTCCTATATCCTGCTGTGGTTGTCCCCTGAAGGAAAGTGGTAAGAGGCCTTGTATGACTTCCATCCACAGCAACCCAAGGTAACTTATATCTCCTGCTGTGCATACCAGCCTGACCTCTCACCTCCTAGTCTCCTGTGATGAGGAAAACCATTGAATGTGAAGAGGAGCAATCTTCTCTCTGAACACAGGGCTTACAATGCCTATTGTGTGAGTCCCTTAAGGGAAGAAGAGGAAAGTTGGTAGGGAGTGGGACTTTCATCTCATGTTGTGCAGTTTTGACTTCTGTCTCCTGCTCTTCTGTCAACTGCCTGATCTCTGGCCTTTGGAGGGAAGACTTGAAATGAAATGAAGACCTCATCTGACTGTCTGCCTTTCATGCCAAGCTACTGCTCTATACTTCCTGATCTCCAGCCTCCTCTAGGAATAGGAGTGGCAACTCCCAATAAATAATAAACATATTCATACCTAGTCATACCCTACACATCCTAGTGATAGTAAACTCCTATAGACCATCATCCATACTTCAGTCCCCATTCTCCCATCAACCAAATTCTTATTCCCCTATCTCTCAATCCTCCCACCCCCAAATCCTAACCAAATACTACCCACACTTTCCACTGTGCCCTCTGAATGGCCTGTTCCATAGACAACAAACTTGACTTGCCTTTATCTTAAATGTTTTACTCTCCTACTCCTTTCATGTTCTAGCAATCACTGAAACCTGACTTCTCTATGGTGACACAGGCTTCTTAAATACCCTTTCCAATATTGACTATGCTTTCACTCATTCTACTCACTTTACTTGTTAAGGCAGGACAGTTGGAATCCTCTTTTTTTTCCCATTGCCACTTCCAGGTTCTCCCCCTACTTCCATCATTTAGTGATGTCTTCTCTTTTGAGGTACATATAGTCCAAATCTTACACTCAGTCAAAAGTCCTTGTATCTGTCATCTGCAGTCCTCTAAGCTACACCTTTTCCTCAATGAGTTCAGTATCAGGCTCACAATTTTTTTCCCTTCTGAACTCCTATCTTCATACTAGGGCACTTTAAGGTATATATTGATTCTCTCTCTTTCTCAGATACCCTAACCATTCAGTTCCCCAACCTATTTACTTTCCATGACCTACTCTTCTGACTTACCTCATCCATATGCAAAGTTGTTTATACCCTAGATCTTGCTATCACCCATAAATGCTCAATTTGTTTGCTCAAAACTGCTAAAATCTCCTTATTTGACCTTACTGGATTTTCTACTTCTCCTTTCCAAACTCTCGGTATCCATTATCATTATCAACTCAGTATTCGACTGTCTTCATTAGCTCTTCCAAAATATTTCATCCTTTCTAAAACCTGCCATGGCTTCCCCTTTCCCCATACTCTCATTTGAGAACCTTCCCTCATATTTTAGAGGAAAAAAAAACTGAGGCCATTCCCTATGAGCTCCCTCTTCAGCCTTCTTCCTCATCTCAAATCTCTCAGATGCCTTCTGCTGCTATCTCTTTTTTCACCCAACTTACACAATGAAGTGCGTTTGCTTCTTATCAAGGGTAATTTCTTCAGCTATTCAAGTGATCCAATTCTATCCTTTCTCCTCCAACAGGTTTCATCCTCTATTATTTCCACTCTATAACTGTTTTAATTTCTCAGTATGTACGGGGTCATCCCCTACTGCCTACAAACACCCCCATCTAGCTCCCGCTATCATCCTATATCTTTTCTGCCCTTTGTGGCAAACTTCTTTTAGAAGGCCATCTTAGGAAGTGCCTCTGCTTTGTCTGCTCTCACTTTCTATCTTCTTTCTCTCTTCTTTCTTTCATTTTTTCTTCCTTTTTTTTTTAACCTCCCTACAACCTGGCTCTGGGCCTCATCCTTCCACTAAAAGTACTCTCTCCAAAGTTACCAGTGATCTGCTAATTGCCAAATCCAATGGCTTTTCTCAATCTTCATTTTTCTTGACCTCTCATCGGCCTTTGATACTTAATCACTCTCTTCTTGATCCTGCCTTCTTTCTAGGTTTTTGGCACATCACTCTCTCCTCCTACCTATCAAATTACTCCTTCTCAGTCTCCTTTGCTGGATCCTCTTCTGGGTCAAGCCCAGTAACTGCATCCCAGAGAGCTCTTTTCTGGTCCCTCTTCTCTTCTTCTTCTATACTATTTCATTTGGTGAACTCATTAGCTCCCATGGATTTAATTATGCTGTTGTTCTCACTCTTTTTTGTAATATTAATTTATTTTTAGTTTTCAACGTTCACTTCCATAAATTTTTGAGCTTTAAATTTTCTCCTCCTCCCTCTCCACCCTCCCTTCTCAAGACAGTGTGCAATCTGATATAGGCTCTATATATACATTCCTATTAAACATATTTTCACATTAGTCATGTTGTAAAGAAGAATTAGAACCAATAGGAGCAACCACAAGAAAGAAGAAACAAAAGAAAACAAAAAAAAAAGAGCAAGTAGTAGGCTTCAATCTGCATTCAAACTCCATAGTTCTTTCTCTGGATGTGGATAGCATTTTCCATCATGAGACTTTTGGAGATGTCTTAGATCCTTGCATTGCTGAGAAGAGCTAAGTCTATCAAAGTTAGCTATCATACAATGTGACTGTTACCGTGTACAATGTTCTCCTGCTCCTGCTCATTTCACTCAGTGATGCTCCCACTATTGATAGTTGTCTGGAAAACTAGATGGTGCAGTCAATAGTGTGCTAGGCCTGAAATCAGAATGATTCATCTTCCTAAGTTCAAATCAGGTCTCAGATACTTACTAGCTGTGTGACCCTGGACATGTCATTAACCCTGTTTGTTCAATTCCTCATCTGCAAAAAAATGAGTTGGAGAAGGAAATGGCAAACTACTCTGGTATCTTTGCCAAGAAAACAAATGACTAAACAACAATTCTGATGATACTTAAATCTACAATTCCCGCTCTAACCAATCTACTGACCCACACTTTCACATCTCCAGCTGCCTTTTAAATGTATCACACTGGCTGTCCACTAGATATCTTCAACTCGACATTCTAAAACTTATATATCTTACCCTTAAACTTCCCCTCCTCCAAATTTTTTTGTTACTGTCAAGGGACCACAATTCTCCTACTCCCCCAGGCTCACAACCTAGGTGTCATCCTTGATTCTTCACTATCTCTAACTCTCCCATATCTAATCTATTGTCAATGTATTGTTGATTTCACCTTTGCAACATCTCTCAGATATTTCCTGTTCTCTCTTTTGACACTATCATCACCTTAGTACAGGTCCTTATCACCTCATACTTAGCCTATTGCAATAGCCTGCTGTTGAGTCTGCCTGCCACAACTCTTTCCCCACAAAATCATCCTCTATTATTCCACCAAAGTGACTTTCTTAAAGTGCAGGTCTAACCATGTCACCCCACCCCTAACACAATAACTTCCCATGGCTGCCTATCACTTTCAGGATCAAGTATAAAATCGTCTGTTCAGTATTAAATGTCATTCACAACCTAATCCTCTACTCCCTCTCCACATACACACCCCATTCTAGTTTTCTTACATCTTACTCCCTGCTATGTACTGTTTGATCCAACATCATTGGCCTCCTTCCTATTCTACAATAAGATATTCCATCTCTCAGTTCTGGACATTTTCTCTGGTTGTCCCCTATGTCTGGAATCCCTTTTTCTTTATCTATGCCTCTAGGTTTTCTTCAAGCTCTTTGATTTGTTCAACAGATATAAGCTTTATTCATATACTTCTGATTGAATCAACTAAAAGCATGTTCTTATTTAACAAAGAGAATTACTTTTAAGTGGGTGGGATAATAAATGGAACTCTACCCTAAGACTTTTTTTTTTGGATCAGTGCTTAGATAGTCACTTTCATGCATGTTAAGATTTTGATAGCTGACTCCTCAGTGCTTTTTACATGGGGTTGTTGGGTTTCTATGAGATACTTGTACTTCTGACATTTTATGTGCTGATCTTCTTTGTGGGAAGAATACAGTTTTCTCCTACTGGCCATGTATTTCTCCCTATCTGTGAAAGATCATCATGGCTATTCATCACCTCTACCCCCTCCAAATAATAATATGCTTCCATCGTTGTAAGGAACCTGAAGGTATTCTCTACAATAATGGGCAACTGAGAGACCAATGAAGAATAGGCAGCTTCAGAGTTTCTCCTTATGAAACTAGCTACAAAACTCTTAAATTTACAAGTCTTGCATTTTCTATTGGAGTTTTGATTTTACTACCTTCTGTGACAAGCACTTCACCAAGGACTTCCCAATGTTACCTCCACCAAAAAAAAAAAAAAAAGATTGATGGGAAAACCAATGAGCAACAAAATAAAATTCTTGTTTAAAGTAAAATTCCAGTTAAGTAATTTAATGATATCCAACCTACCCTAACCTTGTTTCTCAGCACCTCTCAGAAGAGTCATTGCATAGAGAAATAAAGAAATTTTTCTGCAAAGGATCAAAGGAAATATAGGCATTTGGTAATTCAGTAAAACATGTAGTTCAACAATAAATGGTCTGGGGGAAAGTTAGAACACAGTATCATGAAGTAGCATATCCCACTTTTAGGAAGATGGACTTTTACTATTTTTGACTGGTTCCTATAGCCAGGGAATGATCATAGGAATAGATGAACTCAGCACATATTGAACTACAAACAATTTAAGTTGCAATTGGATTTTATTCTCTCATCCTCTTGATGGCATTAAATGTTTAGAGGTGAAATTTCATCATAGCAGAGTGTTAGTTTATGTTCTTATTTTAACTTTTTAAAAAAATGTATTTATGTATGTTTGGCTAGTGGAGAATATATGACACAATAATTTTTCATTAACTAAATCACCAATAGCTGAAACTTGATGACCTTTCTTACAGGGGTTGCACTGTTTAACTGTGCTTAGCAAACTTTGCATTTAATATATGCAGCACAGGAAGAGTTGGGTGATTTTGTGGATAGAAAATTGGCCCTAGAACCAGGAAGACCCTGGACTCAATTCTAGTCTTGGAAACACTCATGAGAACAAAAATAGGCACCCACATCTGTACCCTCAGGATCTTTGCCTTTATATGCAAATTAACCTGGTAGCTCTCTAAAACTTAGAATTACAGATGAGTTGCAGGTCTGCATTAGGAGAGGACTCTCATTTAGGAAATCCTCTGCATTGATAAAAACCACATGTCTAAATAAAAACAAATAGAGTGCACTAAGAAATAACATAAATAAGATTACACAGACTTTTAATAGCCAAGAACAACCCATTTTTAAGCACTTTTACCTTCTGGAGAGGCAACTTTGGACAAATATCTAACATAGGCTCCATCTCATTTGCATAAAACTCTGCTCCGTGGTAGAGATTGGTTCTTATTATTATTACTACTACTACTACTACTAATAATAATAATAATAGTAGCAACAACTAGCAGTAAATAGCACTTATAACACCTACTATGTATCAGATGTGCTAAGTATTTCCAAAATATTATCAGATTTGATCCTTACAGCAACATTGAAGATGCTATTATCCCCATTTTACAGTTAAGGAAGCTGAGGCAAACAGATACTAAGTGGACTTAAGATTACAGAGTTAATAAGTATTAGAGGCTGAATTTGAACTTGAATTTTCTTGACTCCACACTCAGTGTTTTAGCCAGATGCAAATAATAATAACACCTACTTCCCAGTGTTCTTGTGGAGATTGATGACTGAATGAGATATTAATTATAAAGCACTCATTCCTGGCTCATAGTAAACCCTATATAAATGTTAATTATTATTATTAACATCAATTATCCATTGTACTACTTAGATGCTTAATTACTAGATGTACCAAGCCTATATAAATAGTAGTGGAGTAGGTAAGAACTTGGTGGAAGAAATACCTTTGTTATTCGGCTTCCAGCTAGAAATGACACATGGAGTTCTATGTTCTCTTCACAGGAAGTCTGATAGAGGAAAGACTTTGGAAAGAAGTTGACCCATAGGGAAGCCAGTTGTTAAATCATGTACTTGTCTCTAGTTTACCGCACTAGAGCAGAAGCAGAGGTGGTAAGGGTGGGGAATGATGCTATTTTTGAAGTCAAGGATGGTCCTTGGCTATCTCCCATATCATCTGAAAGGAGGTTGTGGTTGATGTGATTTGAGTAGCCTGAAACGTATTGCCTCTTCTCTCTCTCTTAGGATGTTTTAGTTAAGCTGACTTGCTTGTCTTCTTGTTGCCTGGAGAATGTGGATGGTTTGAAGTCATGCTGGACTCTAATAGCAATAACAATGAACTCCTCAACATTTAGATCAAAATGATTTGATCAGCCATCAGGAAAAGATAAGAGAAGTGGAGTAATTTTCCTGTATAACTTGTGGACTAGAACAACAAATATTGTTTAGTATACTTGGTTTAGAGGAAACTGATACTCAAGCAACCAATATTGAGAAATAAAAGAGAGATAGTTGAAACCTAGAAAGGTATAGTGATTTGCTTACAGTCACATAGTCAGTAGCATACTTGAGATATAAATGCACTTCTTTTTCACCTGTACCGTGAGTATTCAATGCTGCCACTTGTTACCTGTACAACTTTTAGCAAGCCATTTCATTGCTCTCTGCCTCAGGTCCCTTGTTCACAAAATAAGAATTTTGAAATTGATGACCTTTAATGTTCTTTCTATCTCTAGGTATATGATCTTATGATAATTTAGTTAACTTTTGCTATGTAGCAATCAATCTATTGGCTCCTCAGTCTTTTTGCTATATATTGACAATTATGTGTTATTCAT
Source organism: Phascolarctos cinereus (assembly GCF_003287225.1). Taxonomy (NCBI): domain Eukaryota; kingdom Metazoa; phylum Chordata; class Mammalia; order Diprotodontia; family Phascolarctidae; genus Phascolarctos; species Phascolarctos cinereus. The sequence continues at coordinate 127,097,871 of NW_027555514.1, read as the reverse complement.
AATAATGACAATGAATGACTACAGGCTACAAGCTTATCTTCTGAATTATGCAAAAATGATATATTTATAATCCTTTATAGTCTTAAGACTTCCATGTAAAACTCTCTTTATGAAGATCACAACTCTATATCTTTGAATCTTAGTGGCCTGGGGAACATAGCAGTTATATATCATATTCTTATTAAAACAATTAGCAAATTGAAAAGGTGGGACTTCAACTCAGGTTTTCCATACTCCTTATTCAGTATGCTATATAGTATACCAAATTTCTTCACTGTATGTTTAGTCTTCAAAAATTGGCAACATTTTTCATGACTCTCTAATGACTAGAATATTACAGAGACCAAATTCTAAAAAAAAAAATGGCTACGGGGTGGAGGAAGAAAAAGAATTCCCTCTCCCTTCACTGGCCCTCTGGTATATGGATAGGTGGGTCACTTATACAAAACTAGTGTGAGTTAAGGGCATGATTCTTCTAATTCAGAAAATCTCATTCTAAATCATCAAAAGGTATTCAGACTTCAAAAGATAATAGGTTATTGAGTATCTTTACCTTTGTTAAATATGAATACCTTAATATTATCCACTTCTTCACTTTTCTGACTACATCAACCTGTGGTGATGAAACACCTCTCTCATACTCATTGTATTATATATAAATTGCAACATACATCATTAATATAGCCTTGTGATGTAACATTTGAAATCCAGTTTAGTGATTTATGCAGCAAATGCTCACATACCAATAATAACCATGAAAAAATGTGAAGTAAAACCTTAAAGTAGACATGTTAAAGCTATGCTGAATCATGATTTCTATCTGAAGGTATGCATTGAGATGAATGATATACGGACATGCTGGAGGTCTGGCCTCTGAGCGTGCTGCTATTTATTATGTGATATAATATGTGTACATCTGTTTTTATTTTGCTGTCTAGACAAAATGACAGCAAAATATTCTAGGATGATTCTTTTTGTTTAACATTGGAATGAAATTACTAATGAGGCTTTTTGGAATTCTTGAACATTTATTCATTAACAAATCTTGCCCAAAACAAAACAAAACAAAAATGCACAACTGAACAAATAAGCAAACTGGAGGATTGAAATTTCAAAGGATTGTGATTCTTGAGACAGAAGGAACCTCAGTGGAAATCTTTTCCAATACCCTTAATTTTATAAATAAAGAAACTGAGACCCAGAGATATTTGTTGATTTATTTTGGATCATATAGAAAGTAAAGATTAAAAGCAGGATTTGAACCCTACTCTTCTGACTATAGAGGGACTGCACCTTCCACTACCCCTAAAGCACAGGTCCTTTTTTGTGTTTTTCCTTTCTCAAAAAGCAGTCCTTGCCTGAGATCACTATTTCATGAAAATCCCAAGCCATGTTCACTTCATTCCTGGCTCCCCTTCTAAGTCTCTTGATCTCTCCACCACCTGTCTATTTTGCCCCCCCCACTACCTTTTCCAGATCTCCTTTGTTGATTGTTTTCCTCTATTAGAATGCAAACTCCTCACAGATTGTGACTGTCTTTTTAGCTTGTATTTGTATCTCCAGTACTTAACCCAGTAACCCATAACATATGAGCCTATGGTAAATGCTTAGTAATTATGCAATGTAAATGTGTAGAGCAATAGACTTGGAGTCAAAAAAATCTGATTTTGATTCCTACCTTTCCCACCAAACTATAAGCCAATGAAGGCCAGACTGCCTCGTTTTTGTCTCTATTCTTTATGCTCATTGTTCTGCATAAGCCCGGCCCATGGTAGCTATTTAATAAATGCTTGGTTAATGGTTGGTTAATAGATTAGAGCTATATATCATCATTAAGAAAATATTGCAATTACAAAAATAGGCCAGTGGTAGCTAGGTGGCACAGTGGATAGAGCACTGGCCCTGGAGTCAGGAGGACCTGAGTTCAAATCTGGTCTCAGACCAGACACTTGACACTTAGTAGTTGTGTGACTGTGGGCAAGTCACTTGACTCCAATTGCCTCACCAAAAAAAAAGAAAATACGCTTTGATGATAGGGAGCATCTTGGTATTGCTGAAAGCATGATGCTATTTTCCAAATATGATATGGCCAAATCATCTTTGCTTAATGAATTTGCTTAAATGAATTCCAGATCAGTTTTTATACACAGTGCCTGTCAGAAAATAGTATTTACTGTTGAATGTCTCAATAGACCACCCATTCTAATGCATGTTATAGTCAGAGAATTGAACGTTCTTTGTTTTTTTTTCTTGAATATATTATGTTTATCTTTTTTGAGTAGTTGTGGCTCTTGTGTCGTTGAGAAGAACCAAAGTATTTTAAACCTGAATGCAATTGGTATATTATTACCTGCAAATAAAAGCATCTTTGTAGTCCAGTAACTATGACATATATTATTAATATTAACATTATGGTTCTTCATTTCCTAAGCTTATATTTTGCATTACAAATATGACATTCAACTAGTATCATATTGATGCTGTGCTCTAATTGAAAGGGAAAAGACTAAAAGAAATCTGTTTCTAGAATTAACCAAATAAACTGACACAAACATGTAAGAGTGAAAGCCATTCATAATAGATATAGATCAGAGAATATGTCAATAGTTTACAAAAGAATTGCAACTATTAAAATGTTTATGAAAATTATCTAGGTCACTCAAAATTAGAAAAATGCATATCAAAACAATCCTGAAATTTCCCACTAAGCTCAAATTTCTATCAAATTTGAGGAAAGATGAGAATAATCAATATTGGTGGAACTATAAAATGATAGGCACAATAATACATTGTTAGTGGAGTTGTGAATTGGTCTATTCTGGGAAGCAATTAGGGATTTTGCTAAGAAAGTAAGCAAAAATCCATCTTTTGAACCAGATATTCCACATCTAGGAATGTGCCTTAAGAATGTCAAAGACAGAAAGAGAGATCCCATGTGTACTAAAATACCCATAGCATTGATTTTGTAGAAACAAATTGAAAAGAAAAGAGATTCCCATTGATTGGGAAATGGCTAAACAAATTGTGTTGTATGGATGTAATGGAATATGCCATAGAGATAATGAATGGACCTGCTATTTCACTGGCATAGGGAACTTCTAGATGAGGAACTTATAGTTTTATAGAGTTGCCTACCACACTGAGAGGTTAAGGGACTTGCTCAGGATGCAGCCAATGTATGTTAGAGATGAGTCCTGAACTCAGGTATTCCTAGCTCTGGAGCTAGGATAAACTGTTTCTCACTATATAATAAGAAAGGATTAAAAAAAATAAGAAATCAGAGAAACATTGAGACCCATGTAAACTGAGAGAAAATGAAGTAAACAGAATCAGGGAAACATTATACATAATGACTATAACGATTGAGATAGAAAGAACAACAACAAAATAAACTGAATGCTCAGTTTCCTCATCTGTAAAATGGACATAATAATCACACCTACCTCAAGGTTGTTGTGAGGATAAAATGAGATAATATTTGTAAAGTGCTTTGCAAATATTAAAGTACTCTGTAAATACTATTCTTCTTATTATTCACAATGGGTGACTCTGGATAGTGAAGGAGGAAGAGAGATATAATGGCAAATGAAGATGATGTAGAAAATGATATCAACAATAATGTAAAATAAAAAAAAATCAAATAAAAAAAGAAAGAAAAGCCAAGCATTTAAGAAATATGTTACTAGAGCTGTCACACAGTTTGACTAATTTTGATCCTAATCCTAAATCCTTAGGGAATTCCGTTATGCTGTACTCTTGGCCAGAGTTCTTCTAGGTTTCTTATCTTGCCTCTTCCAGGTTTGAGAAATTTTGAATAAAGCCTGTAGAGATGAGAACTAGTTGTAAAATAGCTGGCAGAAAGATGTAAGAGATATTAGAAGAAAACAGACCACTTTTTAAAATGAGGATCTTGAGGAAGGGGACTTTCTGTGAAATACACTGAGAAATATTCCCTGAAAAAAAAATGATTTTCTCTGTTGCTCTGTGGTAGTTCTGCTTTTATGAATGAATAATAGAGACATAAAAAATTCTGAACTGTGATCTCCATTTTGGTTTAGAGAGCAGATTGTTGGTTTCCAAAAGCACATCCTCTGAGTGTATGTCTTACTATAGACTGTTTATCTAAGGCACCATCTAAATGTAATTTATTTACTACTCTTGAGCAAAATGTTATTTTTACAACTCAGGATAATGCGCTTAATTTATACAGCAACATGACATTTTTCCTTTAAGCCACCTTCATGAATATTCTATTTGTCATAGTAATTTAAAGCCTGGTATTTAAATGAATGAATACCTTTACTTTTTTAAAGACTTCTGCTTCTCCCATTTGAATCTGATCTCCCATTCATAACATAAGGCCACTTTCCACTGTCCTTTGCACAATAAGCATCAGGCACAATATAGGCTCTAATATTGGTAACAGAACTTCATCAAGTTGTTCTGATTGCATTCATCCTTAAATCATCTGCACAAAATAGGAAAGGCTTGAATGCTTTCTGCTTTTCACAAATGTGACAATAGATATAGATGGATCAAATGATTTTCCCCATGGACTCACAAAATTGGAATCAGAAAATTGAATACAAGTACTTTAATTGCCTTCCATTGTTCTTCCCATGATGAGACTGTACTATTTTCCAAAGCCATAGTCAAAAGCTTGACAGAAAGAAGATAATGTCCATTATTCTTTTCTTCTATTCTATACTCTCTGTGTTATATCTACTCAGAATTTGTACTCCCAGTTTTGGTTTGGGTCCCCAAAAGATAGTTGCTATATTGGGTTCTAGGGTTAGCCCTTTCGTACTTTTAATACTGAAGGCCATGAACCTCTACTGCTGTACTTCACATTAATAATAAGCCAGTAAAGTCAATTGGCTTTTAGTAAAAGCCTTTACTGAAATGGAATAGTAATAATAATAATAATTATAATATATCTCCCTCATAAAACTGGGCTGCCTTCTCTTATAGCTAGATACTATGTCCACGAAGAGAATGGGAACAAACTTATAGTGCAATGGTAACAAATCACATGTATAGGGGAAATATTTTGTTAAGGCAATCCATAATTCTAGACCTGCAGCTTAGAATTGTGAACCTTCCTTGTCTTTTTTATTTTTGTAGCTTCCCTAAGAGGTTTATTAGTGGCTGTCTGTGATGGCCAGATTACACAGGTGGGCTTGCTCCTCATTGGATCTGGTGCCTATGTTTGATGAATTGCTCCACTGTTAGACTGGGCTTTCTCTTCACAGGCAACATCATGTCCACTACACGGGAGACTCTGCTGAGAAGCAGAGCTTGCTTGGCCCATGGCATGGTATATAGATTAGATTCCAGATTGCTATGCTGGATCCTCTAGGCTTATTGCTCATTGACCAGTAGTCTCTGTTTCTACCAGCTTTGGGCTCAATTGAAATCACTGGTTGGAGTATTATTGTGCTCTTTAAGAAAGATCATAAACCCTTCACCTAGGACTATCAGAAATATTTCCAGTTCTTCTCCTTCAAGTCTTTGGTTCTGAGTTTTGCTACTTACCAAGACAGAGGTTGAAAGCAATGTCATCATGATATTGGTGTTTCCTTTAAAAAGCTCCTTTTAGGCAGAGCCAAGATGGCAGAGTGAAAGCAGTGACTTGCTCCAGCTCTCCTCCAAACCCCTCCAAATACTCATAAAAAAGGGCTCTAAACAAATTCTGAAGCAGCAGAACCCACAAAAAGACAGAGTGAAACAAATTTCCAGCCCAAGACAACCTGGATGATTGATCAGAAAGGTGTATCGTGCCGGGCTGGGAGCTCAGTGCAGTGCAGCATGGGAGCACAGGCCGCAGTGAACCTGGAGCAGGACTCAGAGAACTGAATCTCAAGCAGCTGTGGTGGTTTCCAGACTCCTCAATCCACAAATGCCAAAGACAACTTAGAAGGTCAGTGGGAAAACTCTGTTTCTGTCAGTGCAGAGACAGGGAGGTGGGGTTTCATCTCTATTCCCCAAGAGCGTGGCCCTGGGTGGTGGGGCAGCTGCTTCCCAAGCTTCGGCCAACAGACCAAGGGGGAATCAAATGGCTGATCAGAGAGGGATTGCAGGGATCTCTTTGCCAGTGCTGAGGCTGGAATTTCTTGCTTTGCCCCTGTTTGGATCTGGGTCACAGTTCTGGGCAGCGGTGCTGGGGTGAGGAGGAACGCTGGTGTGGTAGAGCTTGGAGTGGCTGTGGAGAGGAACCCTTCCTCACAGTTACAGGACAGAAAGGAATACTTGTGGTCACAGGCCAGGAAAGGAGTAAACACCTCTCCCCTTATCATACCACCTTGGAAGAACTGAACATTTACAGGTCCCTACAAGTATCTCTGAAAACAGCTATACAACCCCCTGAAGCTTGGGACAATACATTCTCCACATTGGAAGCAGACTCTACCTTAACAAAGAGTTTAAAACTCAAGTAATTGGCTGGGATCATGAGCAGCGCAAAAAGAGTCAGACCATAGATCTTACTTTGGTGAAAAAGAAGATCAAAATATACAACCAGAAGAAGACAACAAAGTCAAAGCTCCTACATCCAAAGCCTCCAAGAAAAATATGAATCAGTCCCAGGCCTTGGAAGAGCTCAAAAGGGATTTTGAGAAGCAAGTAAGGAAGTAGAGGAAAAACTGAGAGTGAAAGAAAATCATGAAAAACAAGTCAACAGCTTGCTAAAGGAGACCCAAAAAAATACTGAAGAAAATAACACCTTAAAAATAGCCTAAAAATGGCAAAAGAGGTCCAAAAAGCCAATGAGGAGAAGAATGCCCTAAAAGAAAAATTGGCCAAATGGAAAAGGAAGTCCAAAAGATTACTGAAGAAAATACTTCCTTAAAAATTAGAATAGAGCAATTGGAAGATAGTGACTTTATGAGAAATCAAGACACAGTAGAACAAATCCAAAAGAATGAAAAATTAGAAAACAATGTGAAATATCTCATTGGAAAAACAACTGACCTGGAAAATAGATCCAGGAGAGAGAATTTAAAAATTATTGGACTATCTGAAAGCCATGATCAAAAAAAGAGCCTAGACATCATCTTTCAAGAAATTATCAAGGAAAACTGCCCTGATATAGTAGAACCAGAGGGCAAAATAGAAATTGAAAGAATCCACCTATCTCCTCCTGAAAGATATCCCCAAAGGAAAACTCCTAGGAATATTGTAGCCAAATTCCAGAGTTCCCAGGTCAAGGAGAAAATATTACAAGCTGCCAGAAGGAAACAGTTCAAGTACTGTGGAAACACAATCAGGATAACACAAGATTTAGCAGCTTCTACATTAAAGGACCACAGGGCATGGAATATAATATTCCGGAGGGCAAAGGAGATAGGATTACAACCAAGAATCACCTACCCAGCAAAACTGAGTATAATCCTTCAGGGGAAAAAATGGTCATTCAGTGAAATAGAGGACTTTCAAGCATTCTTGATGAAAAGACCAGAGCTGAATAGAAAATTTGACTTTCAAATACAGGACTCAAGTGGAACATGAAGAGGTAAACAGGAAAGAGAAATCATAAGAGACTTATTAAGATTGAACTGTTTACATTCCTGCATGGAAAGATGATATTTATAACTCATGAGACCTTTGTCAGTATTAGGGTAGTTGGAGGAAAAAAATTATATGTATGTATATGTAAATAGATAGATAGAGGGCACAGGGTGAGTTGAAGATTAAGGGGTCATATCTGGAGAATAAAATTAAGGGATGAGAGAGGATTATACTCAGAGAAGAAAAAGGGAGAGGTAGAATGGGGTAAATCTCACAAAAAAAAGAAAAGAAAAGTCTCTTACAGTGGAGGGAAATGGGGGAAGGTGAGAGGGAATGAGTGAATCTTATTCTCATAGGATTTGGCTTAAGGAGGGAATAACATACACATTCAATTGGGTATGGAAATCTGTCTTACCCTACAGGAAAATAGGGGAGAAGGGGACAAGAGAGCAGGGGATGATAGAGAGGAGGGCAGATTGGGAAAGGGGTAATCAGAAGTAAATACTTCTGAGGAGGGACAGGGTCAAAAGAAAGAATAGAATAAATGGGAGGGCAGGTTAGGATTAAGGGAAATAGAGTTAGTTTTTCACAACATGTCTACTATGGACATGTTTTGCACAACTGCACATGTACAACCTATATTGAGTTGCTTGCCTTTTCAATGAGGGTGGGTGGGGAGGGAGGAAAAGATAAAATTTGAAACCTAAAGTTTTAAAAACATATGCTTAAAAAAATGTTTTCACATGCTACTGGGAAATAAGAAGTACAGGAAATGGGGTACAGAAGTCTATCCTGCCCTACAGGAAAATAGAAGGGGAAGGGGATAAGAAAAGGGGAGAGAGATAGAAGAGAGGACAGACTAGGGGAAGGGATATTCAGAATGCATGGGGTGGGAGGAGGGGGGAGATGGGTTGTAAATTTGGAATTCAAAAACTTGTGGGAGTGAATGTTGAAAGCTGAAAATAAATAAATTTTTATTTAAAAAAATAAAAACAGAAAGCTCCTTTTAGTGTAAGACTAGATAATCTATATGAGAATTCATCATATACTATGTTGAATATCTAGTATATTTTCAAACTTTGCATCTTTGCCGGGTAAATTGTAATGAGACAATGAATATTTTCTCAACAATCATCAAATAATTCTGGGTTTAGGTCTCCCCTATTTAAAAACAAAACTAAAACAAGACAAAAATGAACAAACAGAAAAACCCTTTAAAGTTCTGCAAGGGGCATTTATAAATGAATCACTTGGTAACAGGACGGAAGTAATTTATGCCCTGGGATCATGTTCATTATGTCTTCTGGCCATTTATATGCCAATTTGCTACTCAAATCCCCACATCCTTTGCAAGGAATAGAATGCTCTAGTTATATTTGAAAGAGGTTCATCATATGCAGTCTGAGTTTAATATACCTTTACATCTTACTGTCTTTGTAACTTTACCCTTATAACCTGCACATTTCCAGAAATCTTAAAGGAACACATTGGGTTGCATATGTATTCACATATTTGCCAATATCCGGAAATTTGTAGAATACGCATTGCTATTTTTCTTGTGAATCAAACAGAATGTGACATTTTTAAAATGGAGGGAACTGAGATTCTCCTTTTTGTTTTTCACAATTACGTAACTTTATAAAATAATGCCTTATAGTAATACAATTACTTTTTAGTGACAAAGCACTTTGTACACATTACTTCATTCGATTCTCTGAAAAACTAAGAAAAAAAGTAGTTATATTAGTTCAGAAAACTTCTTTAGTTTCTTGTGACAGGCTATTTCTGTGCAGCGCATTATCATCTCCTATCTGATGCCCCCTCCCTTTTCTAAAATTTTCAAAACCTGAAACATTCAGGAGACCTTGGTTTCCCAGTCTTGGAGAGTTCCTGGTGAGACTCAGGATGCCAGAAGGCTCTTTAACAAGGAATCAGACCTTCACCTTGCAGACACAGTACTTGCAGTGTTTTACACTAGGAAATAAGAATATGAGAGAGAAGAAGAAGGCTGAGAATCCATCCATTGTAGCCATGCCATCTGGTTCAGTGACAGAGTTGAAAGATATGGCCTCCATTGTCAGAATTTGGATAGGTATGAGGTTTGCTTCTGCAATTGTCCTGGCAGAGAAATGATTAAATATTTTGGTATATTGCTCTATGAACATATAAGAGTGAAGGTCAGTTAGCCTACAGTGTAATGCTGGGGTGGTGCTGTCAGCAGCATATGTGGAAGCTGCTGATCATGAAGGAATGAGGAGTCAAAGACACCCAAGCGCTTGGCACTTCTTTTTCCCCTAGTCTGGCTCAGGCAAAGGAGCAGCCCTCCATTAACTGACTTAATGTTTTCTATTTTCTCACTGAGTGATTGATTTCTGTTACCCTCCTTATAATTTTCAGGGCATTCAGTTCCTAGATAAGGTTTCCTACCATTTATTTTAAGGCATTAATAATTTCCTTTGTCATTTTCCTTCCCTAGGTATTCTATTTTGTTTTTCTGGTTTCATTTCTTCCAGGTTCTCTTGAAGTCACGTATTTTCTCCTCTAAAGTTTTAATCCAACTTGTTGCAAAGTTTCTTTCTTCCTCAAGTATTACCCCCTGTATATCTCCCAGTCCAAGTTATTCTTCATAGTAGTTGATGTTTTCCTTTGTTTGCTTATCTCAGAAGCTTCCGTATCTAGAATGGGAGTGGAGTGTGCTTGGGTCAGGCTCTATTCTATTTTATTTAAATAACTTTTCTTTAAATCAATTTTATCTTCAGACTGACTAATGAAAGTAAGTGCCTGACTAGAGACTTATGAGCAATGAATTTGAGTGGATGTGCAGACCCACAGAGTACCTTGTACTTTGAGTAACTTGTATGCAGGGACATATGTGTGAGTTAGAGTCCATACTCCAAGGTGCAACACTTCATTCCCTTATTTTTTCACATTTTTCCACATTAGCTACACTCCTTGTTGTTGCCTATAATAAACCTCAAATCTTTTTTCTTAGTTCACTCAGTTAGTAAATGAATGACTCACTGAACAAAGAATACTAAAATAAAAAAAACATTTTGGAGCTATTACAACACCTTGACTAATATTAAAAATCAGCATCTTAGAGTCATCTCATTTCCTCACAAATAATACCATCTTTGTGAAAATCGAGCTATTATATGGGAACTTTTCCTTGAATTCAGAAATTCATACTGAATTCATAATGAATCAAGAAAAATGCATTTCATTGACTTCTACATAGGTAATAAAATCGTATCTGCACTGGTTAATTTACTATGTACCTTATTTTAAGACTACAAACCCCAATAGATAAATGATCAAAAGTTATGAGAAAGTAGTTTTGAAAGGAAGAAATCCAAGTGATAGTCTTATAAAAATTATCCAAATCATTTATTAGTATAGAAATGCAAATTACAACAGTTCTGTGTTTCTAATTCAAACCTATTAGATTAGTAAAAGTGACCAAAAAAAGAAAAATGGCAGTTCTTAGAAAGGCTGAGAGAAAACAGGTACTTTAATATTGGTAGAGCTGTGACTTGGCTTGACCATTTAGGAAACCAATTCAGATCTTTGACCCAGTGATTACCATAATTAGGCTACTAAGTCAGGTGAATGTTTGCCATTAAGAAAGAACCTTAGAGTATGCATTTGCACTAAAGTTTTCTTATGATGTATCTATATTCCATGGGGTATTACAGTTATTTCTGAGCTGGAGGTAAGTTAAACCATATGTACAAAAAATATTTACGGCAGCTTTTTTTTGTTGTTGTTGTAGCAAAGAATTGGAAACAAAGAGAGTACCCTCCATGAGTGCTAGAATGTTGACAAGAAAATGTAGCTATTCTACCCTATGATATTAAATCTAAAGATTTCCTACATATGTATTAGGAAATATTTAAAAAGCACTATGGATAATCCTTTTCTAAGACATCTTCTTGAAAAAGGATGAATCAACACCCTTAATTTTTATGTTTTTAAATTTGTACTGCTGCATAAAACATTTTCTTAATGTCGTACACAGTAATATTCACAAAATTGATAGAAAATGTACATTAAAACAATCATCAACCTTAAAAAAAAGCCTAATGAAATGAAAGGCATAATAAAAATTTAAGTTGGAGATACAGGTTGACAGAATGATGGTGGTGATGATGAATTAGGTGTTTGGTAGTACTTGTCAGGAAAGTACAAAATTGTGATAATGGAGAAAAACTGAGAAGTTACCATGTAATCGGATATGATGTTGGGAAAATTCCAGCGTGAAAGAGATACGATAATTGTTTTCATTGGTTGTACCAAAGCCAGTGGTATTTAATTGCATGTTTATTTAGGAGAACCAGTGTTTTGAATGTCTCATATGTATTTACAATAAATGGATTTTTTGTAAAAATAAACCTGCTTTTAAGAAGACTTTGTGCTGAAGTCCACCATCCTCCCACACTGGGAAAAGAAAAAGAAAATAAATATAAATTTATATAAATGATGACTGTGGTAGTGCAATTTAAATCTAAATACCATATAAAATGATAATAGGGCACAGTTTTATTTAGTGCATCTGAAAGTATATGTTTTTTAATTTATGTCAGAACAGATGTTCTAAATTTTTTTAAAAGAAAAACAACCATGTTAAAAGATAAAAACAGCAAAAAAACCCCCACCCTTCCCATTATCTCCAAAACATTGTTGTTATAATTTTAGATAGCTTTGTTATATTAAATAAGGCACTATATTTAGAAAAAGAAAATCAGTATTTGAAATTAGCCTACATTATCTAATACCCTTTTTCCATTACATTTCCTCGCCACTTTATGAAAACCAAAGGAGAAAATTTCAAATCATTTAGAATATATAATTAAAAATTTCCCTGCTTTCAATTAACATGGACAGGCCAACCTTGCATTACCTTCTACTTTGGCTGACCCATACTCAAAATACAGAACTTGGTTGATGAAAAATGGCATTACATAGGCATACCATTTATATTTACATTCATTCCAGGAAAGTCTCAATGGATGGACTAACCTAATCACCAATTTTACATGAGCAGAATTGCATTTCTGCAAATTTTTATAATCCATTAAGGGGTTTTCTCTTTGTTATTTAGAAATTTTGACTTTTTGTTTTTCTGGGTTATAAAATTAGGCATATATTTCTTTCTCAGAAAACTAAATGAATACTCAATAGGGCAAATATATATGGAAGTCTCATTTTTGTGTTATTATTGTTGAGTGAAATTTAGTATTGTTTTGGCTTAATATGGAACCCAACCATTGTGTGTGTGTGTGTGTGTGTGTGTGTGTGTGTGTGTGTGTGTGTGTATGTGTGTGTGTGTTATTATGAGTTTTTCTACATAGGAGTCCCCAATGACAATACCACAATAAGGAGTATATTAGAGTTTTGTGTTATACTAAGGAGATGTTTTGCTTAAAATATATTAGGAATAATTATTGACATTTTAAAAAATATAGTGCTTAGTAATAATAACTGTGAATGGGAATGGGATGAACTCTTTCATAAAACAGAAGCAGATATCAGAGAGGATAATCTAGTGTTTGATAAACCCAATGACCCTAGCTTTTAGGATAAGAACTCACTATTTGACAAAAATGGCTCTGAAAACTGGAAAACAATAGGACACAGACTTGATGTAGATCAATATCTTATACCAGTTTCCAAGATAAGGTCAAAGTAGGTGCATGATTTAGACATAAAGGGTGATACCATAAACGGATTAGAAGAACAAGGAATAGTTTACCTGTCAGATCTATGGGGAGGGAAAGAATTCATGAACAAAAAAAAAGATAGCATTAAAAATGTAAAATAGATAATTTTGTTTATATTAAATAAAAATCTTTTGCAAGAACAAAACAATGCAACCAAGAATAGAAGGAAAGCAGAAAGCTGGGAAGCAACCTTTATAGCAGATGACCCTGATAAAGACCTTATCTTTCAAATATATAGAGAACTGAGGTAAATTAATAAGAATACAAGCCATTGATAAATGTTCAAAGACTATGAACAGGCTATTCTCAGGTGAAGAAATCACAGCTATCCAAAAGCACATGAGGAAATTCTATAAATCAGCGCTTCTTAAATTTTTTCCCCTTGAGACCCCTTTTCATGTTTTGCCAGCTTTCGTTGGTGCTGCTTAGGCGTGACAACAATCGTGTCATGAGTTCAGAACCAAGGCTTCAGTGAAGTTAGACAATATGACATGGGAAAACACTGCCAGAAATGCGCAAATTCATTGTGTGTTTGATTTTAAATTAATTTTTGGTTGTCGCACATTCAGAAACCTTTTACTGTTACCCAAATTTTTGCGACCCCATATGGGGTCATGACCCACAGTTTAAGAAGTGCTGCTCTAAATCACTTTTGAATACAGAAATGCAAATGAAAACAACTCTGAGATACCACCTCACACCTATCAGATTAGCTAATATTTAAAAAAAAAAAGGGAAAATGATAAATGTTGAAGAGTATGTGGGAAAATTTGAAAGAATTTCAAATATGATTCTTCACAACTTGCTCTTCAGGAAATGTATTAAGTTTGTACTGTTAATAGTTCCTCTGAAAAATTCATGCCCTTGAGAATTTACCTACATATTTAAATAACACCAGTGGTTCTAAACTCTTCTGAAATGCATTAAAACACTGGTATTTTAAAAGTAGATTGATCTATACCCTGAACTTAGCACATTATTTTGTCTAGAATTTGATCCAAATATAACCTGCCATTTCATGCATATTTCCCCACATCTTCTTTCCACTGTACATAAAACATGATAAGATTTTATACATATATATTTACATGTGTAATATACATGTATATATGTATAAATATGCATTTATTAAGTGTTGTAAACCACTTTAAGCATATTACCTCATTTTAATTTCATAACAAATCTGTGAGGTAGGTGCTATTATTATCCTCTTTGATAAATATGATACATGAAGTTCATGTTACCTAGAGTTGTACAACTATTAATTGTCTTAGGTAGGATTTTAATATTTGTTTTCTGATCCCAAGTCAGACACTGTCCACTATTCCTTCTAAGAAATTTCATCCATTTATTGGAGAAGCAAAAACACTAGAAAAATGTGATGCTAATCACTTGCTATGTATAAGGGAAAAATACTTTTTATTGTATTTTTTTCAAGGACATCTTTTCTCAAAAATTTTGAGTGATTTGTGACATTTCTAAAACATACCTTGTAAATCTATTTATAAGATTTTCCCATCACTATGTTCAGAATACCTTATTATCTAGTCTTCTTCGAAAATGTTTAAATATGCTTAAAACAAAACTTTGATTATCAAATGGAAAGAATGAGCTTCTATGAGAAAGCTGGACCATTCATTAATCAGTTCTCTTTGGAGAACATAAAAGAAAATGAAGTGTTATAGTAATGATGTTTTAATGAAATATTAAAATTTTTATGTCTAAATGACTTCACCTGCTGTTCATGTCATTTTCTATTCTTTAAAGTTTTTAGAAGTATATTAAAATGCCTGGGTTCCCATTGTTTTTTATTCAGTTGCTCATTTATAACCACCTTCATGTTACTTTTATATTTTTTGCAAATAAGTAAGTTGATATATTTTTATTCCAATGAATATTTGTGACCCCATGCATAAATGCTACTTGCTACTATAAAAAGTTCTCTAAGTAATATTTTTCTGTCCTCTCTGTTTCCAAAACATTTTTAATAGATGAGTTATGATGGATAATCGTCAACCACCTCTAAGATATAGTACAAGTGCTTATCAGTGTATAGAGTAATGGTCTACTACAGAAACTCAAAGAAATCTTGCTCCTGGTCAGATTTATGGAACAAGAGTCAAGGTAACAAATAAGTTGAGGTGGAAATAGTGCCTTGGTGTGGATGACAGCAAGGTTATAAATCACCCCTTTTTCTCTGAAGGTCAATGCTAAACCTTTTTCAAATCTTGTATGTAATTCTCGTGAAAAAACCAAACAAACAGTCTTTGCTTTGCCTTTAATAGTTAATCCCTGTTCACTTATTTTGGGGTGCATTTTAGTAGACTACGTATCAGTGCTACCTATAAAGAAAAAGACATAGTTAAGTATTATGTAAGAAAACTGTATGTCTTGGGCTCAGATGACCAATACCCAAGTAAAAATCCTCCCACGATGTGCCCACATAATTTTCTTTGTAGCATACAATGTTGCCAGGCACTCCTACTATTACCGGTTTTTGGTTTCTAAGGTGATGGCTTCCCAAAATACTAGTTTTGAACATCTTAACTGAACTGGATAGTTTCTAACCAGAAATTAATTAATTTGGTAAAATGGTCAATTTCGAAGTAGAATATGCCACAATGGAAAATTACTGTGTGGAATGAGAATCTGAGTTGCTGGCCCTGGCTCTGCAACTAACTGCTGTGACCTCAAACAAATCATTTAACTTTTCTGGGTTTCTTTTTACTCACCTGTAAACTGAGGGGATCAAAGTAAATGGTCTCTTCCTTCTAGCTCCAACAGTCCATGTTCTATCAACAAGTTAGTCAAATGTCACTAGTTATTTTTTACTTCAAAATAATTTGGCTAATGAATTGTGTATGTAGATATAGCCAGACATAAACTAATGAGCCTTGGTTCAGAAAGGAAAATATCCCTTTTTGTAGTTAAATATCAGGCTGGTCTATCCACTATTTTCAAGGTGTACATCTCCATCATATTATTAAATTAAATTCAATAAGCCTTAACTAAGTGACTTCTTTGTCTAAGGTACTGTGCTAAGTCCTGGGGATAGAAAAATACAAGGACAAACAGTGCCTGCCCTGAATGAGTTTATGTTCTACTTAATTGTATGTGAACCCGTGCTTCATTGGTGCTTTCACTGTGCTCGACTTCAAATCTATACAGATTTCAGGGGCATGGTACCATGACATCTATGACTCTGTGGAGTTTTGTCACCAAGAGAATCAAGGCTAAGTATTGTATCAATGTGGGCGTATAGATTATAAACTTTGCATCTAATTAGAAGAGTAGGATTGGGGTATTCATTTTTGAACTTAACTCTGCTCTGATTTCTACTGTGGTTGCAATAATTAATGGCTACCCTGTAAAATTCGTTGTCTGCCTATCAGGTAACACTCTCTACAATCACAGAAATATCTTTTTAAGTGAAAGAACTGTCTACACAGAACTTAGCCTTCATACTATTGCATAAAACGTAGAAGCTAATCAAAGCACTAACATGATATCTTTATTAATAATATACTTGGTTTGTGTTTGTGTATGTTGACCCAATTTGATTACACAGTACAAGACAGAAAGATTCCTTTGGTATAGAATTTATTTCATCTCAATTATCTTTAAAACCTCAAGCAAAGAGTTCACAATGTGGATAGTTTCTTAGAAACAAAGAAGGCTGTCATGTCTGCTGAGGTTTGACAGCTTGCTGAAATTGCTTCAAGAAAGATATTTTCATTAATAAGGCTAACGTGCCTATTTATTGGGAGCTCAGCCTTGAACAATTTTTGTTCTGATTTTTTTTTATCAGCTTTGGTGATTGGAAAAGGTAATTTGATGAGCCCTGTCTGAACACATATGCTACCTTTTCAACACTAAGACATGTGCAATTTTAAGGTAACTCAGATGAACAGCCCCAAATGGCATCTGTTTTTAAGCTTTATTTTTTCTCTCACTCAGGTTAGAAATGAATATTCTTGCAAACAACAAAACATTCCCTTTTGAAAAATGCATTACCAGCAAGTAGTATTTCTGTCCACCACAGTCCATAGATCTTTGATTCAAATAACCAATTAGTGATCTTTTGCCCACATGATTATTTTTAAATGGGATATCTTTTGTTTTAAATCATCTATATAATCCAATATATTTCCCTCCCCATCTCCTTCTCTTGGAGCCATCCCCTATTGAGAGAGAGAGAGAGAGAGAGAGAGAGAGAGAGAGAGAGAGAGAGAGAAGAGAGAGAGAGAGACCTAATCAACACATCAATCAAGTCCATCATTACATTTAGTACTTCTCTCCCATAGTCCCCCCACTTCTATGGAAAAGGAAAGATGGTACATTTTCATCTCTCATCTTTGGGGTCAACTTTTGTCATAATTCCACAGCATTTGTTTCAATGACTTTATGGTTCTTTCCATGCACATTGTGATAGTAATTGTGTATGTTGTTTTCTTTACTCTGCTTAATGAATTTTACATCAGCTAATATGTATATCTTTCTATGCTTCTCTGTATTTATCACATCCATATTTTCTTACATTATAGTAATTTCTCATTAATTCATGTAACACAACTTGTTTAACCATTCTCCAATTGATGAATATCTACTTTATTTCTAGTTCTTTGCTACTGTAAAAAAAAATAAGCTGTTACAAATACTGTGGTTTATGGACCTTTTGTTAAGGCTTTGATCTCTTTGGGTTATGTGCCTACCAGTTAGCTCTCTGTATCAAAGGGTATGGGCATTTGAGTCACTTACTTAGCATAATTGCAAATTGCTTTCCAAAATGATTGAACCATTTCACAGTTCTACCAGCAGTGCATCACTGTTGCAACACCATGGTGTTTTGCCTGGATTTATTTATTTTTTCTTTTCTTATCATAAAAACTCAGACTTTTCCAAACTCTGGTGAAGTAAATAGGCTTTGTTTTAGCCTGTCTTCACTTAATTATCAGTGACTCAGCATAGCATTTCATTTTCTCTTTGTCAATCCTGGAATCTCCCAAGGCTCCAAATGACCAATTAGTGCCAGACAGTGAAGGCACTTCAGTTATCTTGGTTGAGAAAGGAGTTGAGCTTTCACTTATGGCTGTTAACAGCCTGATAATTGGATTTCTTTCTAAACTTAAGCTGCATTCTGTAAATAATCCAGGGGGTTTAAGAGGACAGCATTCATTTCACTAGCATTACGGTCTGGCTTTTTCCTCCCTTCCTTTCACTCTCTTCTTCTGTTAATGTAGTGATATCTTCCTTTTCCTTTGGAACATCAATAACTACTTTGAATACAAAAAAAAAGATGTATAAAAAATAACAAATATAGCAGTTCTGACTAATTTTTGAAAATAGGCTCATAAGTCATTAAAAATTCCAAATCATCCAATTATCATGTTTATATTTAATATAAATAAGTAGGATGGCATAATAGAATGTCTGCCATAAGGGCAGGAAGTTTTAGGTTAAAGTCATTCTGTTTACTTACCCTTGCCAAGTTACCATGGTTAATTCATTTAACCTCTCAATGTTACCATACAACTATTAATAAAGGGAAGCTGTGTCTTTTGCTAGGAAAAATAATGAATTTGGGGGCAGAAGGCTTGGGGTTAGAGCCTGACTCTAAAAATTATTACCTGTATAAACTTAAGCAAGTCACTAAATCTCTCTATGACTCAGTTTCCTCCAGTATAAAATGATGACATTTTAATATCTATAGATCCTAAAGTTATAAATTAAAGATAATTTGATAAACAGTATTGATGGAGAGAATTTACATACTGAGAACTACTCACACTAATTAAATCACAGTGAAGGACTTTAAACACATAAATACGTAATTTGGCTTAAAAAATAATGTAAGTAAATTTTTAAAAAGACAAAATAATGGTGAGGATATCAGATTGTACGCCTCATCTTTCAAACTTCAGGGAAATTTTATCCTACTGTTTATTAGTTATTAGCAGGATAGATTTAGAGCTGACAAGGAGATCTAGTTTAACTCCTTCATTTCACGGATGAAAAAGCTGAGGTGCAGCATAATACAGGGACTTTCCCCAGGTTAGACAAATAGTATATGGTACAGCTGGGACTTGAATGAGGAATCTGACTCCAAGTCTACCACTTTTTCCACAGTACCAGTTAAATCCCTTTTATTTTTTCATCTAATGGTGTCAATAATGAGAAAAAAATGCAGGGAAGCTGACTATGAAGCTGTGCACATAGGAGGAGCTTATTACATTTTAATTAAATGGATTAATTATGGATGATTATAAGGGTCTTTCAGAAATACAAAGTAATACCTAGCCATACCAGATCTGAAATTGTATTATAAAGCAGCAATCATCAAAACTACTTGTACTGGCTAAGAAACAGAGTGGTGGATCAGTGGCATAGATTAGGTACACAAGACACAGTAATCAACGGCTATAGTAATCTACTGTTTGATAAGCTCAAAGACCCCAGCTTCTGGGATGAGAACTCACTATTTCACAAAAACTGCTGGGAAAACTGGAAAAGAGTATGGCAGAAACTAAGCATAGACCAAAATCTTACACACTATACCAAAATAAAGTCAAAATGGTTAAGTGATTTAGATAAAAAAAGCTTATACTTTAAGTAAATTAGGAGAGCAAGGAATAGTTTACCTGTCAGATTTATGGGGAACAGAAGAATTTATGACCAAACAAGAGACAGAGAACATTATGAAATGCAAAATGGATAATTTTGATTATATTAAATTGAAAAGTTCTTGCACAAAGTCAATGCAATCAAGATTAGGAGGGAAACAGAGAACTGGGAAATAATTTTTACAACCAGTGTCTCTGATAAGGGCCTCATTTCTAAAACATATAGAGAACTAAGTCTAATTTATAAGAATTAAAATCATTCCCCAATTGAGAAATGATCAAAGTATATGAACAGGCCATTTTCAGATGAAGAAATTAAACCTACTTATAGTCATATGAAAAAAGTGTTCTAAATCACTATTGATTAGAGAAATGCAACTCAAAACAACTCTGAGGTACCACATCACAAGGATGAGATTGGCTAACATGATAAAACAGGAAAATGAATAATGTTGGAGAAGATATGGGAAAATTGGAACATTAATACATTGTTGGTGGAGTTGTGAATTGATCCAACCATTTTGGAGAGCAATTTGGAACAATGGCCAAAGGGCTATAAAAATGTACAGTCTTTTACAGCACTAGCACTTGTAGGACTGTATCCCAAAGAGATTATGAAAATGGGAAAAGGACCCACATGTACAAAAATATTTATAGCAGCTCTGTATGTGGTGGCAAAGAATTGGAAATTGAAGGGATGCTCATCAACTGGGGAATGGCTGAACAAGTTGTGGTATATGAATGTAATGGGATACTATTGTGCTGTAAGAAATTGTGAGCAAGGGATTTCAGAAAAACCTGGAAAGACTTGCTTGGACTGATACTGAGTGAAATAAGCAGAACTAGGTGAACATTGTACACAGTAGCAGCCACATTGTGAGATGACTAACTTTGATAGACTAGCTCTTCTCAGCAATGAATGCAAGGATCTAAGACATCTGCAGAAGTCTTAAGATGGAAAATGCTATCCACTTCCAGAGAAAGAAGTGTGGAGTCTGAATGCAGATCAAAGCATACTATTTGCCATTTTTTTTTCTGTTTTGTTTTGTTTCTTCTCTCTTATGGTTCCTCCTATTGATTCTAATTCATCTTTACAATATGACTAATGTGAAAATTTAAAAAAAAAAACCTGTAAACAAAAATTGAAAAAAAAAACTAGAAGGAGAACAAGCAGCTCATTTAAATTTAAATCTCATTAAAAAATACAAAGTAATAAATAAAAATTTGAAGCGCTTACAGAGTTACATAGTATAATATTATAATATTGCATTTAACTACCCAGATATACTATACTACACACCCAGGTGTTCTAAATATAATTAAGCCATAACTTGAATTATTTGCCAGTAGTTTGCTATATTGGAGCCTTACTATAAAAATGTCCTAAGATCATTGATTTAGAGCTGGGAGGATCCTTAGGTGTTATGTAATCCAAGCCCCTAATTTCAAAGGTAAAGAAATAGAAGCATAAAGAAGCTCAGTGAATTGCCCAGTTAAAAAGGCAGTAATGAAGGATAGAATTCACAACCAAGTCTTTTTATTCACAATCTTAAGTTTTTTTCTCCCAAACCACATTGCTATTACCCTTTGGAGTCGCTAAAGTAAGAGTCTATAATAGGGATACAATGTTACAAGAAAGCTTTTTTTTCTGGCAAATGTCTTTGGACAGGATCCAAAATGGATTTGATCAGGTTATATGGTAATAAATGTCCTAATGTATTTCTACTTCTTCCATAATGTTCGTTTAATCCTTAACTTTTTAATTCAACTGATATTTGGTAAATACCTTCTATGTACATATTTACATGGCACTGTGCCAGATGTTGCACTTACAAAGGCAAAATTAGAGCTCTTGCCCTCAAAAACCTTTTTTCCAAAATTTAAGAATTGGAAGGAACTTCAAAGCCAGCTATTTCAACCTATATTTTAGCAAGAATTTCCTCTGTGATATGAATAGCAAGAGCCATGTAGTCTCTTCTAGAAATCTCCCAGTGAGGAGACAATGTTTCTAATTCCTAAAGCAGCTCCTTTCCCTTTTTGATAGCTTTGTTAGAATGTTTTCCACTGGGGGGCAGAGCCAAGATGGCAGAGTGAAAGCAGTGACTTGCTTGAGCTCTCCCCCAAAACCCTCCTAATACCTATAAAAAAATGGCTCTAAACAAATTCTAAAGCAGCAGAACCCACAAAAAGACAGAACGAAGCAAATTTTCAGCCCAAGACAACCTGGATGATTGATCAGAAAGGTATATCGTGCCAGGCTGAGACCAGAGCACAGTGCTGTGTGGGCGTGCAGGCAGCAGCGAACCTAGAGCAGGCCTCAGAGGACTGAACTTCAGGAGGCTGTGGTGGTTTCCAGACTTCTCAACCTAAGAACACCAAAGACAACTTAGAAGGTCACTGGTAAAAGTCTGTTTCTGCGGTGAGAGAAGAGCTAGGTCTCAGAGCCAGTTCCTGAGTGCAGAGTGCAGGCATTGGAGCGGTGGCTGTGTCCTGAGCTTCCAGCCCCCAGACTGAGGGGAAATCAAGTGGCTGATCAGAGGGGGATTGAGGGGATCTCTTTGCAGTGCTGAGGCAGGAATCTCTTGCTTTTCCCCTGTTTAGATCTGGATCACAGTTCTGGGTGGCGGTACTAGGGCAAGGAGGAGTGCTGGCCTGGTGGAGCTTGTAGTGGCTGTGAAGAGGAAACTTTCCTCACAGTTCCAGGGCAGAAAGGAGTGCTTTTGGTCACAGGCCAGGAGAGGAGTAAACACCCCACCCCTTATCATACCACCTTGGAAGAACTGAAAATTTACAGGTCCCTACAAGTACCTCTGAAAACAGCTGTAAACCCCCCCCAAAGCTTGGGACAGTACATTCTCCACATTGGAAGCAGACTCTTACCTTAACAAAGAGTTTAAAACTCAAGTAATTGGCCGGGATCATAAGCAAGTAAAGCAAAAAGAGTCAGATTATATTATCTTACTTTGGTGACAAAGAAGAGCAAAACATACAACTAGAAGAAGACAACAAAGTCAAAGCTCCTACATCCAAAGCCACCAAGAAAAATATGAATCAGTCCCAGGCTTTGGAAGAGTTCAAAAGGGATTTTAAGAAGCAAGTAAGAGAAGTAGAGGAAAAACTGGGAAGAGAAATGAGTGATGCAAGAAAATCATGAAAAACAAGTCAACAGTTTGCTAAAGGAGACCCAAAAAAATACTGAAGAAAATAACACCTTAAAAAATAGCCTAACCAAATGGCAAAAGAGGTCCAAAAAGCCAATGAGGAGAAAATGCCCTAAAAAGAAAAATTGGCCAAATGGAAAAGGAAGTCCAAAAGATTACTGAAGAAAATACTTCCTTAAAAATTAGAATAGAGCAATTGGAAGATAGTGACTTTATGAGAAATCAAGACACTGTAAAACAAATCCAAAAGAATGAAAAATTAGAAAACAATGTGAAATATCTCATTGGAAAAACAACTGACCTGGAAAATAGATCCAGAGAGAGAATTTAAAAATTATTGGACTATCTGAAAGCCATGATCAAAAAAAGAGCCTAGACATCATCTTTCAAGAAATTATCAAGGAAAACTGCCCTGATATATTAGAACCAGAGGGCAAAATAGAAATTGAAAGAATCCGATCTCCTCCTGAAAGAGATCCCCAAAGGAAAACTCCTAGGAATATTGTAGCCAAATTCCAGAGTTCCCAGGTCAAGGAGAAAATATTACAAGCTGCCAGAAGAAACAATTCAAGTATGTGGAAACACAATCAGGATAACACAAGATTTAGCAGCTTCTACATTAAAGGACCGCAGGGCATGGAATATAATATTCCGGAGGGCAAAGGAGATAGGATTACAACCAAGAATCACCTACCCAGCAAAACTGAGTATAATCCTTCAGGGGAAAAAATGGTCATTCAGTGAAATAGAGGACTTTCAAGCATTCTTGATGAAAAGACCAGAGCTGAATAGAAAATTGACTTTCAAATACAGGACTCAAGTGGAACATGAAGAGGTAAACAGGAAAGAGAAATCATAAGAGACTTATTAAGATTGAACTGTTTATTCCTGCATGGAAAGATGATATTATAACTCATGAGACCTTTGTCAGTATTAGGGTAGTTGGAGGAAAAAAATTATATGTATGTATATGTAGATAGATAGATAGAGGGCACAGGGTGAGTTGAAGATTAAGGGGTCATATCTGGAGAATAAAATTAAGGGATGAGAGAGGATTATACTTGGAGAAGAAGAAAGGGAGAGGTAGAATGGGGTAAATTATCACAAAAAAACAGAAAAGAAAAGTCTCTTACAGTGGAGGGGAAATGGGGAAGGTGAGAGGGAATGAGGAATCTTATTCTCATAGGATTTGGCTTAAGGAGGGAATAACATACACATTCAATTGGGTATGGAAATCTGTCTTACCCTACAGGAAAATAGGGGGGAAGGGACAAGAAGCAGGGGGATGATAGAGAGGGCAGATTGGGAAAGGGGTAATCAGAAGCAAATACTTCTGAGAGGGACAGGGTCAAAGAAAGAATAGAATAAATGGGAGGGCAGGATAGGATTAAGGGAAAAGAAGTTTAGTTTTCACAACATGTCTACTATGGAAGTGTTTTGCATAACTGCACATGTATAACCTATATTGAGTTGCTTTCCTTTTCAATGAGGGTGGGTGGGGAGAGGAAGGGAGAAAATTTGGAACCCAAAGTTTTAAAAACAGGTGTTTAAAAAAATGTTTTCACATGCAACTGTAAATAAGAAATACAGGAAATGGGCTACAGAAGTCTATCCTGCCCTACAAGAAAATAGAAGGGGAAGGGGATAAGAGAAGGGAGGGGGGAAAGACAGAAGAGAAGGCAGACCAGGGGAAAGGGTATTCAGAATGCATGCCATCTTGGGGTGGGGGAGGGGCGAGATGGGTGAAAATTTGGAACTCAACATCTTGTGGAAGTAAATGTTAAAAAATAAAAATAAATAGAAAGAAAAAAAGAAAAAGGAAAAAAAAGAATGTTTTCCCCTATTTTAAGTATAAAACTGTCTCTCAGGCACTTTCCCCCCTTGTTTACCTTGAGGGGCTAGAAAGAACAAGTTTAATCACTTTTCTACTCTGGAGTTTTCCAAATACTTCAGGACTGTCATCTTGACCCCTTTGAGTTTTTTATTCTTCAAAATACCATTCATCCTTTCCTTTAGTTTGTCATCAGATAGCATGTTTTCCAGTGTTTTCAAGATCTTAGTTACCATGTTCTGAAAGCATTAATTGTCTCTTTCTTCTTAAATGGAGCAGTAAGAACTGGGCAATTTAATCCTTATGTGGTGCAATGAGGACAGAGCAGAGAGTAATTTTCACTTCCCTCATTCTGGACAATATAATATTTTTAATATAGTTTTTGATAGCTGTATGTCACCAACAGCTTTGACTACTTTACTAAATTAGTGAAATCATATTGAGCTCACATTCCATGAAACTCCCAAGACCTTTTTAAAATTTTTTTAAAATTTTGCACATGAAATCTTACCTAGGCACAGCTCCTTCATCCTGTATTTGTCATGAAGAACTCTACATTTATCTGTATTAAAATTTAACTGTGTTAATTTGGCCTATAATTCTAGAATGTGATGAGCTTTCTGGATCTTCTCTGTCATTTAACATGTTACCTAGTACTTCTAGCTTCAAATTATCTGAAAATTTAACAAGTATATCTTTTACATATTCATCTAATCTACTGACATGTAAGCACACATATATGTATAAATATATATATATATATATATGTATTCATGCATATCATCTCTATATATACATGCATGCATTATATGTATGCATATGTATGCATTATAATATATACATATGCATGTGTATTATACATTTCAGTATTTCAATAGCTTCCTACCCTGCTATTTAAATACCAAAATGAGCATATATAGGTATATATGTATGTATCCATATGGAAAAAGGAGACAAAAATATTCCAAGTGAGTTGTGATGAAGAGCTGAAGCAGGATAGTTGTAGTAAGAGTAAAAATTAGGGCATTACATGAGAGATGTTAAGGTGTAATGAATAAAACTTGATAACTAGGGGCAGGTAGGTGGCACAGTGGATAGAGCTCCAGCCTTGGAGGCAAGAGAACCCAAGTTCAAATACAGGCTCAGACACTTGATATTTATTAACTGTGTGTCCCTGGGCAAGTCACTTAACCCTGATTGACTCACCAAAAAACAAAACAAAAAACCAACTTGATAACCAAATGGATATGTGAGTATACACACATATATACACACACACACATATATGGGGAGAAAAGGAGTGGAAGAGAGAGGGAGGGAGAGAGATTTAGACCCTTAGGATACTCAAGTAAAGGTCATTCCCCACACCTCCCCACTTGCTTCCCTGATATTTTCCTGTAAATGTGTGCCTATTTTCCCCCACAGACATTGAATGAATTGGTGGGAGAATGTGACCCAAGTTTACATGTGTATTCAGGTGTTTCAGTATTACTATATTTGATTTGATATTATCATCCAAGATATTATGATTATTTCTTTTGCCTTATTGTTAACTAAGTTGTTAGGTTTAAGAATGAAAACTTCCATTATTGTGACTGAAAGGTTATATAACTGTCACACACCACATAAGCTGAATATACTGTGACTAGTTGTGTGAATTGAAAATTAGTCAATGGTCAATGGTTAGAGTGCTGCAAAAGAAGTGTATATCCCTCCTCCTCACGCACGGATACTCCTAGGACCGTAAGAGTATTTGAGTGTGACTATATAATAGTGGTCTATTTCTGGCAATCTAGACCTGCTAGATTGAGGGCAAGTTGAAGTGAGAGTTCCAACTCAGAAACTAGGAGGTGTTAATATAAGCCATATGAGAGGTGACATATTGTGCTTCATTGGTGGCTGGCTCTATGACATCACTCATTGAGGATACCATATAATACCACTTCTGGTACATTGATGCCATGTACCATTCTAGGCCTTAGGGCTACAAGATACAATTTATTCACTAATAACAGGGGAAATCAAGGAAAGCTTTTTGCAAGTGGTACCATTTGAGTTGAGTCTTGAAGGAAATTAGATGTCCCAAGAAGAAGAGGTAAGGAAAGAAGGAACATTCTAGGCATGAGGGACCCTTGCACAAAAACACAGAGGTTAAAGATGGAATATTCTATACTGGAAACATGAAATAGAGCAGTTTAGCAGTTATGTAACTCTGATGATAGGTTTCTGTCAGCTTGTGAGTTTTTTTTTTCTTTTCCCAAATTGGGGAGGAGGAGATTTATTTCATTCTACAGCCTATAGGGAACCATGGAATCTTCCAGAGCATGTAAACAACTTCATCAGATACATACACTAAGAATATGAATTTGGCAACTATATGGCAGATAGATTGAAAAAGGGAAATATTACAGCTGAGTGGTGATGAAGGTACAATGCAGGATGGTTGTTGTGAGAGCAGAAAGTAGGGCATAAATGCTAAAAAGGTTGAAAAGGTAGAATGAATGATGTTGGAAAGATAAATGAGACTCAAGAGTCAAGGGTGACTCTTTGGTTTCAAACTTAGTGATTCAAAAAATATAAGTGCCCTTGATAGAGCTGGGAAAGTTAGGAGCCTTTAGGGGTAAAGAT